>NC_089843.1:29141023-29463076 GCF_035609145.1 Eleutherodactylus coqui | reverse complement strand
GAAATTAGAGACTTCTTCGAGGGTGCCATCCCATATGAGAATGATGTCATCTATAAATCTCCTATAGAACTGAATATGGGGATCGATGAATTTTTCCTCAAAGGCACCCATGTAGAGATTGGCATAGCATGGGGCGCATTTTGTACCCATCGCGGTCCCACGCGTTTGGATGTAAAAGGAGTTGTTGAATTTGAAAAAATTGTTATGGAGAATGAAATGAATGGCGTCTAGAATGAATCGTTTTTGTCGGGAAGGGATCAGTTGGTTTTTGTCTAGATGGTATTTGACTGCTTGGAGGCCCTGGGTCTGTTGAATATTGGAATAAAGCGCGCTGATATCTAGGGTTACCCAGATGTAAGAATTTTTCCACTTAATGTTTTGTAATAGTTGTAGAATATGTGTGGTGTCCTTCAGATATGATGGTAGTTGGACTACTAGACATTGGAGTAGTCTGTCTACATATTGAGATAGATTACTGGTTAGGGAATTTATACCAGCTATAATGGGCCTGCCAGGGGGTTGGGTTATGGATTTATGTATTTTGTGGAGAAAGTAAAAATAAGCTACTTCTGGGTGTTTTGGACATAAGAATGATTTCTCATCCTTAGAAATGCATCCATCATGATAAGCTTCATTGATCAAGGATGATAGTTTATTTTTCAGTTCCATATAGGGATCTGTGGGGAGGAGTTCTTAATTTTGATGATTACTAAAGATGCTGGTAGATTCCTCCAGGTAGTATGTTTTGTCCATCAGGACTATCCTCCCCCCCCCCCCCCCCTTTGTCAGCTTGTTTTATGACTATCTCCTGCTCACTTGCCAATTTTTTAATACGTTTGTGTTGGAGTTTGGTTAAATTATTCTTTTTGATGTGTCCGTGTGGTTTAATTGGTTTGGTTAGTTGTTTGAAGTTTGCTAATACTTCATTGTAAAACAATGTTATTTGGGGTCCTTTGGACTCCATAGGATAGAAGGTTCTAGGTGGTTTTAGACTAGTGAATAGAGGTTTTTGTTCTATGTGGTTGTTATAATCAACATCCCTGTCATTATTGGGATTGTTTGTTGGGCCACTGCCTATATTGTCCTGGTGGAGTTTAAAATGTCTTTTTAGTGTAAGTTTCTGAATGTAGGAGTTCAAATCTACGAATAATTCAAAAATGTCGGGGTTGCTGGACGGACTGAAGGAAAGGCCTCTAGAAAGGATATCCACTTCACCTCGGTTCAGTTTGTATCGAGAAAGGTTGAAGATGCCAGCAACCCCGAGGTGAAGTGGATATCCTTTCTAGAGGCCTTTCCTTCAGTTTATATTAATCAATTTCTAAACTGTGGAACCAATTATGTTATATATCTAATAGAGTGCCCCTGCAAACTGCGATACATCGGACGCACAGTTAATACTCTGCGTAACCGTCTAAACCAGCACAGATCTAACATAAAAAATGGCTTTCTCAAACATAGTGTTTCCAAACACTTCTTCACACATCACTCATCCAACCCAACCCATCTCAAAATCTCTCCCGTAGAACAAGTCCCATATGGTGAATTCTCAAAACTGAAAACTAAAGAAATGTTTCATATCTTTCACTTCAACACTCTAACCCCACACGGCCTTAATGAGACCCTAGAAAAAATTTAAAACATTATTTCTTGTATTACCATTGCGTTTTTAACAAATGGCAGGTCTATATATGATTTTAACCAATTAACAATGAGAACCACCTTTTATTATACATGTTCTCATCCCCATTTTATTTTAATCTTAATAATGACATATAGGAACTATTTATAAAGTGGCTACACAATTATTGTATTGCCACACATTTTAACCCAACAATGAACATCCTCTTTCATGCCATGATGACATTAAGACATGTCACTACACTGCATAATTATTCTCCAAATATACCCTATTCAGGAATATGATTTTATAGATCAACATGATTACATCCTACCATATGTTGACTACAACTTTATTACCGTTATATTAATATTATATACATATATATGTATATTTTAATTTTACTGATATATTAATTTGACCTAACAACCCCTTAGCCATACCAAACCTATTCATAGTTTCAATACACAGCACAACCTCATTTTTTCTTTATTTATTATTATATCGCCAGTACCAAACGTAACTTTGTGAGAACACGTCACCACACTATATCATAGGTGTACGTTAGTCCTCCTAACACATCACATGACTACTATACTATGATTTAATCATGTGATATCACGCCATTAAGCTCCTTGTTAACAAGTAACTACATCGAATCACGTGACTACCAAGTAACCTCATGACGTAATCACGTGATCACATGTCATCACGTTTATGGCCGCGTCATATGACACACAACGCCCTGACAATCCCCTTATGTGACGCAACAATGTGACTATACGTCACTACATGCGTCCTAGCAACCTTCCCATGAGACGCAACCACGTGACCACGCGTCACCGCGCCAGACGCAAGCGTCACGTGACGTTACTACGCACGTCCTCGCAACCTTGCCACGTGACTACACGTCACTGCGTTAGACGCAAGCGTCACGTGACGCCCCCGGTGGATCCGGAAACCCCATTGCACTTTACTCTGTCAGGTATTTTAAAATTTTATATATAAATGAATGATTTTTAATCCAAATGTATACTTGAAAAAGGCCCCTGGGCCGAAACGCGTTGTATCTATGTGAGTATTAAATTGTGGAATCTCCATCACTGCCAGTGTCCACTTATTCTGTGATGCGCCATCCCGGATTAGGAGGCGCCTGTACATAGGCGCCTCCACGAAGTAAGTTATATACTTATCCTTTCACCTTATCGGAATTCTTTGCCTGATTTAGCGCTGAGGACTTTTTTTTTTTGTAGTTGTTGTCACCTAAGCTGAGTAGTTTCAGCACGGTTGCCCACTGCTGTGCTGCCGCGCCGCGACACACCGACTGCTGGCGACTTCCTAATTGAGATGTAGAGGTTGAGTAGGAGGAGAAGGAGGGGGAGGGTTTAGAGGAGGTGGCATAGACCGCCGCAGATACCAGCACCGAGGTAGGACCCGCTATTCTGGGTGTGAGTAGGACGTGAGCGGTCCCAGGCTCTGACTCGGTCCCAGCCTCCACCAGATTCACCCAATGTGCCGTCAGGGAGATTTATTGGCCCTGCCCGCCAGTACTTGTCCACGTGTCCGTAGTTAAGTGGACCTTTCAGTAACCGTGTTGGTGAGGGCACGATTTATGTTGCGGTAGACGTGCAGGTGTAGGGCTGGGTCGGCACACTGGGAAAAATAGTGGCGACTGGGGACCAAGTAGCGCGGGACCGTCGCCGCCATCATGTTTTTGAAAGCCCCTGTTTCCACAAGCCTGTACGGCAGCATCTCCAGGCTTTAAAGCTTGTGCGTGCGGGTGTGTGGTGGCATATTTGCGCTTTTGCTCCAACGCTTGCGCTAGCGTCAGCTGAATGCTGCACTGTGAGACATTGCTGGATAGGGTCGAGGACAGTGGAGGTGAGGGTGTGGGTGCAGGCCTGGAGGCGCTCGTGCCTGTGTCCTGAGAGGGGATCGGATCTGTGTGGCAGGTTGGGGCACAGGGGAAGAGGCAGCGGTGCGACCCGGCGGCGGTGAACGGCCCTCATCCAACCTGGTGGGGTGCTTGGCCATCATATGCCTGCGCATGCTGGTGAGGCTGTTAGTGGTGGCTCTCCGGCTGATCTTGGTGCGACACAGGTTGCACACTACTGTTCATCGGTCGTCCGTGCTCTCACTAAAAAACATCCACACCTTTGAACACCTAGCCCTCTGCACGGGGGCTTGGCGCGAGGGTGTGCTTTGGGAAACAGTTGGGGAATTCTTCGCTCTGGCCCTGCCTCTACCCCTCGCTTAGCAAACATGGTGGGGTCAGTTACCTCATCGTCCAGCTGTTCTCTCTCTGAATCCTCTGTGTGCTCCTCCCTCCAACTTACTGCCCTTACTACTACCTCACTGATAGACAACTGTGTCTCATCATCATCGTCCTCCTCACCCACTGAGAGCTCTTGAGACAGTTGCCGGAAGTCCCCAGCCTCATCACCCGGACCCCGGGAACTTTCCAAAGGTTGGGCATCGGTCACGACAAACTCCTCAGGTGAGAGAGGAACCATTTTTTATCCCTCAAGGCAGGGACCCGAGAACAGCTCCTGGGAGTCTGCCTGCTCATCAGAATATGTCATTTTCATGGAGTGAGGAGGCTAGGAGGAAGGAGGAGCAGCAGCCAGAGGATTCAGAGTTGCAGCAGGGGACTGCGTAGAAGACTGGGTGGTCGATAGATTGCTAGATGCATTTTCTGCCATCCACAACAGGACCTGCTCACACTGCTCTGTTTGTAATAAAGGTCTACCACGTGGACCCATAAATTGTGATATGAAGCTGGGGACCCCAGAAACTTGCCTCTCTCCTAATCCTGTAGCTGCCGGCTGTGATTCACCTGGACCAGGAACTCGGCCTGTGCCCACACCCTCACTTGGACCTCTGCATCCTCGTGTGCATCCACGTCCACGACCCCTACCCCTACCCCTACCCCTCATCATGGCGGATTTTGAATAGAGCAGGGGCCAAATAAATTACCCCACTGTACAGCACTGACCACTGGTGTTTAATTCACCGCACACAGAGACTTGTAGATAGCGGAGGCTCTATGCTGTGACTAGGAAAAAGTAACCTGCTGTCTCGCGCTGATACCTTGGGGTAATTTACTGCTTGCAGAGACTTGTAGATAATAGAGGCTGTGTGGAGTGGGAGAAGACTGTAAAGCCAGTGGATAGTGCTGGTAATTGCGGCGATCTCAACCCCACCAACGGAAATGGTATTTTGGGATGCTCTGCACAGCGGCTGAGCTGAACTACATTGCTGTGGCCCTGGTAATATTACAGTACGGTTTAGCGGTGAGACTGCGGTCTAATTCACTGCAGACAGAGAATGGTATAAAAAATTATGGAATTATTTGCGTACACTTTCACGCTGTCAGCGGTATTGTAACACAAACTCCAGACAGAAAAAAATTATACGGAAGGCTGCATACAGGCCTAGCTGTGAAATACTGAAGCACTACAGCTCCCAGCAGCCACGCAGTAAAAAGCAGATGGTGAGATGCAGCCCAACGAAGGAGCTTTTGTTTTTTTTGGAAAAAGAATACAGGCTGTATAGTGTATATAACTTTCCCTCTAAAAGTGGCTGTATTGGCCCTACGCTGTGCGTATAATTCACTGCAGACAGAAAACGGTGTAAATAATTATGGAATTATTTGCGTACACTTTCACGCTGACAGCGGTATTGTAACACAAACTGCAGCCAGAAAAACAATTATACGGAGGGCTGCAAACAGGCCTAGCTGTGCAATACTGAAGCACTACAACTCCTAGCAGCCACCCAATAAAATGCACATGGTCAGATATAGCCCTAAGAAGTACCATTGGGGTTCTTGTAGACAGGATCCTACACTACCACTGTCCCTATCTCAGCAGCACTTTCCCTATTCTCTGTATAATAGACTGCAGACTGAGAACGTTATAGCTGTAATAGCCTGCACAGCCTGAGGTGAAAAAAAATAATTTGTGCAAACTGCTCCCAGCCAGCCACAACAGTAATGCACACGGTCAGATGTGGCCCTAAGAAGGACCATTGGGGTTGTTGAGGACAGGATCCTACACTAACACTTTCCCTATCTTGTCAGCAGCACCCTCCCTAATCTCTCCCAGTGTGTGTCTGAGGTGAGCCGCGGGCGGGACCGCTTTAACTACTCAGTGGTCACTTGATCTCGCCAGCCACTCACTGCAGGGGGGTGGGATAGGGCTGGCACGTCACAGGAGGAAATGGTAATGCCTTCGCTGCATGTCTATTGGCTAGAAAATGTCACCTAACATGCAGGGAAGGAAATGGAATTGACTCGAGTGCCGCGTGGTGTTCGTCTTGAGTAAGGAGCATCTTGAGCACCCTAATGCTCGAACGAGCATCAAGCTCGGACGAGTGTGCTCGCTCATCTCTAGTAATCATCATAACCCACAGAATAAGGGCTTATTCAAACGAGCGTAAATCGGCTGGCGTTTTCATGGCTGGTTGATATGCGCTACCATCTGATGCATTGGATTCCAATGCATCAGATCACACATGCGTATTCCCGCGGCGTAAAACTGCCCAGCCGTGTGTTTTTATGCCGGGCAAGAAACTATCTTCCTGGGCATACTACGACTGCTGCCATTGACTCATATAGGAGAAGGGAGGTGGGAGGCAATTTAACAGTGTGAGTTGCATTTTTTATACTGTAAAAAACAAGCCCTAATACAGCTCGGTTCTATGAAAAATATTTTTATTGGGCAAAAGTAGTAAAAAATAAAAAAAAACATATAGAAATGTGGTATTATTAGAATTGTACTGCCCTCAGAATAAGAATAACATATCACTTATACTAGACGGTGAACAGCTTAGAAAAGAAAATGCTGTTTTTTTTTTTTAACTGATCGTGTCCAAAAAAAAAGTGATCAAAATTTTTTTCTGCATCTCAAAATAGTACCCATGAAAACAGCTTATCCTGCTAAAAACAAGCTCTCAGACAGTGTTGTAGATGGAAATAACATACGGCTCACTAAGAGCTCATTCAGACGAGCGTGTTTTACAGGCTGCTACACCACGATTCTTTAGCAACCGCTAAAGCAAACCCTGCTCAGCCAATCAAAATTAGTGCTACCAGCAGGCGGGGATTTTAAATCCCCGGCTGCTGATAGCTCAGCAGTGCTATAGAACCTGGAACAGTGGCAGAAGTCGCCGCTGAGCCCCAGCAGCTGTCAATGAGCCCTTCCCTGAAAAGCCTTTTAAAATAGTGAAAAAAAATACTCACCTGCCAGGGCTGTGACAGTGGGGGGCATCAGAGACACTGTTAACCCCTTCCCTGCCGCGATCTAAGTAGAGAGCCCCGCTGGTTGCTATGGCAACAGGACGCCAGATACTGGTGTCCTGTATTGCCATTGCCTAAGAGCGCTGTAATAAGCGATAAGGCATGGCAGGAGAGAAGTCCTGCCATACCTTATCGTAGCGATCTGCAGTGCTGCAGCAAAAGTCCCTCAGAGGGACACAGATTGTGACAAAAAAAAAAAAAAAAAACTAAAAATGTAAAAAAAAAATGTTAAACCCTTTTTTATGCTTTTTCTCATATTAGCATAATTTTTTTTTTTTAAATTAAAAATCCCACATATTTGGTATCGACGCATCTGTAACAACGCATACAATACATTGAACACACTTATTATCCTGCCCGGCAAAAAGCGTTTAAAGAAATGCTAAAAAACTGTGGCAAAATGCTAATTTTTAGATTTTGCCTCCCAAAAAAATGCAATAAAAGTGATTTAAAAAAGTGTGTACCCCAAAATGGTACGAATAAAAACTACAGCTCGTCTCGCAAAAAATAAGCCCTTATAGAGCTCTGTCCTTGGAAAAATAAAAAAGTTATAGCACTTTGAATGCAGTGAGCTTAGAAAAAAATAATTTCCAAAAAAAGGGTTTTTATTGTGGAAAAGTGAAAAAACCTAAAAAGAATATAAGAATTTTGATATTGTTGTAACCGTACCGACCCGCAGAAAAAAATGTAGTGTGTCATTTATGCTGCATAATTAACGCTTTTAAAAACAAAACATCTATGGCAGAATTGATGCGTTTTCTCTCCCTACGATCATAAAAAAAATAATAAAAGTTTTACAATGTAGTCTATGTAACCAAAAATGGTAGCAATAAAAACTACAGTTCGCCACGCAAAAAATAAGCCGTATACGTCCGCGTCGACGGAAAAATAAAAAAGTTATGGCTTTTGAAAAATGGAAATGAAAAAATACCAAAAATCGTTTGGTCCTCAATGCCAAAATAGGCCATGTCATTAAGGGGTTAAAGTGGTAAAAATTTGAAAAAACCTTACACATTTGGTATCGTTGTAACTGTATTGATCCGCAGAATAAAATTAAACTAAAAGGTGACATGGGGGGGGGGGGGGTAAGTATGTATTTTTTTTTGTTGTTTTTTAACCACTTTTACTTGATTTTCAGGGAAGGGCTTATATTTAAAGCCCTTCCTTGAAATAAATTGCCAGCAGCAGAGTCCTCTACGGCAGCTGACATGTGTGACAGCTGCGGTAGAGAATTGAAGAAATCCTCTGCTGCATCTGTCACAGATGTGGCAGATGTATCAGCAGGAAATTCTTTTAACTAGCGGGGATGAAGGAAACATCTGCTGCATGCGGCAGATATGTTCTTCATGCCCACTGGGGTCCCGGCAGCGGCGGACAGGTAAGTATATTTTTTATACACTAAAATTTTTCTTTTTCAGGGAAGAGCTTATATGTAAAATGCTTCCCTGAAAAAAAAATCCAAGGGTGCTGGCAGACCATTGTTTTCAATGGAGCCGCTGGCAGCAGCCGCGGCTCCATTGAAAACAATGCATGGACCTTCATTCATGCGTGTTTTTGCACGTACATGGTTGCGCACCTATGCACACACAAAAACACGCTCGTGTGAAGCCACCCTTAAGCCGTATATTGAAACATGTAAAAAAATTATTCTTGATTAAATTATTTTTTTTTGCTACTCCTACCTGACAAAATGTGGACTAAAAAGCAATCAAAAAGTCATTTGTAGACCAAAACAGCAGCAATAAAAATGACAGGATTTCCTGCCAAAATTAAGTTCTTATGTATCTCCATTGACGAAAAAATAAAAATGTTGTGGGCCTTGTAGTGCAGGGACAGAGAAATTATTTTTTTTAATTATTAAGTGTTTTTACTGTGCAAAAGTAATGACATAAAAACAACATAGATCGGTATCATCATAATTGTGCTGATGCAGAGAATAATGTGATTTTTTTTCCCAGTGAATGCCAATAACAAAAAAACATTTTACATTCCAGCTCCAAAAAAATTTATAAATAGTTTACAAAGTATTATATGTACCCCAAAGTAATGCCATTAAATTGAACAACTTGCCCCACAAAAAGCAGGCTGTCGACTGGCAGTGTCAACGAAAAAATAAATACGTTATGGATCTATCAATACAACGATGAAAAAAAACAAAGAAAATAGCTTGGTCATTATGTTGAAAAATAGGCCGGTCACTAAGGGGTTAATAAAGAAAGATCTTACAAATACACAATGTGTTTCCGAGATCTCTAAATGTCTCTTTTCTCAAACCTATATAACATAGCACAGTGTGTGTACACATATATGTTGGTATGGTTCTTCCCCTACTGCTCTACATGCAGGGTACACGTGTGTCCAATGGAATCTGAGATCTACGGCCGCTATGAACTGGCATATAGTTCAGTTAGAATTTACACCAGCTTCTTGCTTAGTGTAATAAATATGACAGATCGTGAGCCGTGACGACCTCTAGCACTAAGCCCTGTCCGCTGTTGGAAAAATACAGCTATAAAAATAAATCATAATTTTTGGCATTAAAGAGCAACTTATTGGCATCACAATTCTACACAATCCAGATAATAATTGTGTCCCAATGCCCAGAGTATATAATACCTGAGGATATCCATATAGGCCAAGGACTTGTGCTGCTGCAATAGTGGTAGATGAGTGCTGATCTCCGATAACACCGGCCAGCTGGACACGGCCTGTACATGAGTAATTAGGTATCATCTTATCAGGGCCAGACAGAAGATGTAAAACATAGCGTATTGCCAATTGTCCATCTAAGCATGTGTCATAAACATGGAATCCCAGTGTAATATTGGGTAGGATGTCAGGATTCCGGTTAATATTATAAATGGCGAAGAGAAAAATCTGAGATTCTATTAATCCCTCAAACCCGTAACTGTAAACAGATAAATGTACAGATGAGTAAGGCTGGTATTATACACAATCGTAGGTATATTCATTCACAGAGTAATAAGTGACATCATAGAGTGAATCATGTGACCTACTGGAGTGCAGAGCACTCATGCTTCAGCAGAGGCAATGATGAACATATTGAGCGCCAGCAGCCAGATCACACATCATGTGACCAGAAGTTTGAAAAGGATATAACTAGAGATGAGCGAGCATACTCGTCCGAGCTTGATGCTCGTTCGAGTATTAGGGTGCTCGAGATGCTCGTTACTCGAGCTGTATTGCCAGCTCCATTGAATTCAATGGGCTAACATCGTTCTTCTCTGCCACAGCTGTTACAGCTGTGGCAGGGTAGAACGATCGTTATGCTGACAGTGTGGGGGGGAAGGGTCTCACTCTTGCCACTATTGTGGCTTAACAGTGAGACCTCGGAGCCCGAAATGCAGCCCTGCATGTTGCTCCTCGCCTGCCCTATCCATTTCTGTGTTTTTTACATGACTTTGGTGATTTGCTAAGATTTTCACAAATGAAAGCCTTAGCGGAGCACCAGTCATATACAAAAATGCTCGAGTCGCCCATTGACTTCAATGGGGTTTGTTACTCGAAACGAACTCTCGAGCATCACTGAAAGTTCGAGTCGAGTAACGAGCACTCGAGCATTTTGGTGCTCGCTCATCTCTAGATATAACTAGAGATGAGCGAGCAACCAAAATGCTCAGGTGCTCATTGCTCGAGTCGAACTTTCCGCGATGCTCGAGAGCTCGTTTCGAGTAACGAACTTAATTGAAGTCAATGGGGGACTCGAGCATTTTTGTATATGACCGATGCTCCTGATAAAAGATCCAAAATCCATGGAAACACCACAGAAACGGATAAGGGAAGGGCAGGGGCAGCATGCAGGGCTGCATGTTAGGCTCCCAGGTCTCACTATTAAGCCACAATAGGGGCAAGAGCCTGCCCCCTAACAATTTTTACTTCGGAGAAACCCTCATTAGCAAGGCACACCTTAGCTAAGCACTACACTACCTGCAACCAAGCACAATCACTGCCTGCGGGTCACACCGCTGCCTCTTCTCCTTGGTTACATGCTGCCCAACCCCCCACATGACCCTGCGTTCACAGCGCACACAAAAGTTTCCCTGCGCAGCCTTCAGCTGCCCTCATGCCACACGCTCGCTTCATAGCTACACCACCCTCATGTCTATTTCCAAGTGCGTCTGCGATGAGGAGGAACCGGAGGCACACACTGCAGAGGGTTGGCAGGGCCAGGCAGCGACCCTCTTTGAAGGGGGCGGGGGGGGGGGGGGGCGATAGCCCACAATGCTGTTGAGAATCGATGATAAATTGATGTACGATCATCATTCCAATCCCGTGCCACCTCGGTCGCAAAATAGTCAGGAGCCGCAAACGTGGGCATAAAGGGGACTTAGGTGTCAGCACTTCCACACATCTCCACAATGCAGCAATATTCTGTGTGGGAAGCACGTGAGCGGGCCCAGGGTCAGGCTCGGTGCCAGCCTCCATCTTGTGTGACCCAAGGTGCCACGAGTTGCAGAGCAATGGGTAATCTATGTGTCCACACAATACATTCTGTGTAGGTGTTAGATAGCTCAACACCGCAATGGAAAGTATTTGAGTTCCTGGGACTTGCCTATGCTGTTGGTGCACAAAGATGGTATTACACAAGAAGAAATCAGAGCACCCAAACATGGTAGACTTTCACCCCATCAAGGACCTCGGCCCACATTTCTACCCTAGTCAGTCAGTGTATTTGTGCCAGACAGGTAAAGCAACGCAATGGGAACACATTATGCACTCACAGCATAGGCTAGCCCAAGAAACTCAAGCATGGTATTACACATGAGGAAATCAGAGTGCCCAAACATGGCAGAGTTTTACCCTGCGATGGGCCTTGGCCTACTTTTCTGCCCTAGTCAGTCAGTGGGTTTGTGTCAGACAGGTAAAACACCGCAATGGGAAGTCTTTGCGCACCCACAGCATAGGCGAGCCCCAGGAACCTAAAGATGGTATTACGCATAAAGAAATCACAGCGCCCGAAGACAGCAAAGTTACAGCCCGCCAAGGACCTCGGCCCACACCCTCAGCAATTGTGGGCATAAAGCAGACTTCGATGCTAGTACAGCTGTGAACGTCTCATTAATGGAGTAACGCTCGTCTTCTTTGGCCCAAACCAGTGTCTCAGATAACTGTGCTAACACGAGAGAAAATACATGATGCCCAGTGCTGATCCCCTGACCCCAAGCAGGAGGAGGAGGTGGCCTTACAAGGACAAGAAACCATGACCATGACCCACTGTAGCCTGTGTGGGAAGTATGTGAGCGGGCACTTGGTCAGGCTCGGTCCCAGCAAACACCTTGTGTTACCCAAGGTGCCGCGACTGACATAGCAATGGGAAAATCCATGTGCCCACACATTATTCATTCTGTGTAGGTGTCGGACAGCTCAATCGACAGCGCAAGGGGAAAGCCATCTGCACTCTGCACCCTACCCAAGTCAGTCAGAGACTTTGTGGCAGACAGGTCAAACACCGCTATGGGAAGTCTGTGTGCACCCACAGCATAGGCGAGCTGAAGGGACCCAAAGAGAGTAATAAACATGAAGAAATGACAGTGCCCAAACATGGCAGCCTTGCACTGCGCCGAGGACATAGGCCTCTGCACACACCCTCAGTAATCATGGGCATAGAGCGGACTCCGATGCTTGTACAGCTGTGAACGTCTCATTAATGCAGTAACGCTGCTCTTCTTTGGCCCAAACCACTGTCTCAAATAACTGTGGTAACACGGGAGAAAATACATGATGCCCAGTGCTGATCCCCTGACCCCAAGCAGGAGGGGGTGGCCTTACAAGGCCAAGAAAACATGACCATGACCCGCTGTAGCCTGTGTGGGAAGTATGTGAGCGGGTCCTTGGCCAGGCTCGGTCCCAGCAAACACCTTGTGGAATCCAAGGTGCCACGACTGACATAGCACTGGGAAAATTTATGTGCCCACACACTATTCATTCTGTGTAGGTGTCGTATAGCTCAATCGACACCACAAGGGGAAAGCCATCTGCACTCTGCACCCTACCCAAGTCAGTCAGTGACTTTGTGCCAGACAGGTAAAACACCGCGATGGGAAGTCTGTGTGCACCCACAGCATAGGCGGGCCCCAGGAACCCAAAGACATTAAACATGAAGAAATTACAGTGCCTAAACAAGGCAGACTTTCACTCCGCCGAGGACATAGGACACTGCACACACCCTCAACAAATGCAGGCATGTAGCGGACTCCGATGCTAGTCCAGCTGTGAAAGTCTCATTAAAGGAGATGTCCCGAGGCAGCAAGTGGGTCTATACACTTCTGTATGGCCATAATAATGCACTTTGTAATATACATTGTGCATTAATTATGAGCCATACAGAAGTTATAAAAAGTTTTATACTTACCTGCTCCGTTGCTGGCGTCCTCGTCTCCATGGTGCCGACTAATTTTCGGCCTCCGATGGCCAAATTAGCCGCGCTTGCGCAGTCCGGGTCTTCTGTAGTCTTCTATGGAGCCGCTCGTGCCAGAGAGCGGCTCCGTGTAGCTCCGCCCCGTCACGTGCCGATTCCAGCCAATCAGGAGGCTGGAATCGGCAGTGGACCGCACAGAAGAGCTGCGGTCCACGAAGGCAGAGGATCCCGGCGGCCATCTTCAGCAGGTGAGTATGAAGACGCCGGACCGCCGGGATTCAGGTAAGCGCTGTGTGGGTGGGTTTTTTAACCCCTGCATCGGGGTTGTCTCGCGCCGAACGGGGGGGGGGGTTTAAAAAAAAAAAAACCCGTTTCGGCGCGGGACATCTCCTTTAAATCAGTTACGTTTTCTTTCACCGCTCCAAAGACTGGATTAACCTGGAACAAGTTCCATAGGCCCAACCTGGTGCAGTTGCAGTTCCCCCAGGACATAGGCCTCAGCCCACACCCTCAGCAAACGCGAGCATGAAGCGGACTTCAATGCTAGTCCAGCTGTGAATGTCTCATGAATGCAGTAACGCTCGTCTTCTTTGGCCCAAATCACTGTCTCAGATAACTGTGGTAACACGGGAGAAAATACATGATGCCCAGTCGTGATCCCCTGACCCCAAGCAGGAGGAGGAGGTGGTATTACAAGGCCATGACACGATGACCAGGACCCGCTAAAGTCTGTGTGGGAAGCACGTTAGCAGGCCCAGGGTCAGGCTCGGTCCCAGCCTCCACCTTGTGTGACCCAAGGTGCCCTGAGTTACATAGCAATGGGAAATCCATGTGTCCCAACACAGATAGCTCAACACTGCAAGGGGAAGTCTTTGAGTTCCTTGGGCTCGCCTTTGCTCTAAGTGCACAAAGATGGTATTACACAGGAAGAAATCAGAGTGCCCAACCATGGGAGAGTTTCACCCCGCCAAGCAACTTGTCCTCGGCCCACAATTCTGGCCTAGTCAGTCACGGTATTATTTGTGCCAGATAGGTAAAACACCGTGATGTGAAGACTTAGTGCACCCATAGTATAGAAAGACTCCTGTAACATTCCTGTAGCAAAGGTATAAACAGACCCCAGTAACATTTCTGTAGCACAAGTATAGGCAGACCCCTGTAACATTTATGTAGCAGCAGTATAGGCAGATCCCTGTAACATTTATGTAGCAACAGTATAGGCAGACTCCTGTAACATTTTTGTAGCAGCAGTATGGGCAGACCCCTATAACATTTCTGTAGCAGCAGTATAGGCAGACCCCTGTAACATTTCTGTAGCAGAAGTATAGGCAGATCCAAGTAGCATTTCTTTAGTAACAATATAGACAGACCCCAGTAACATTTCTGTAGCAGAAGTATAGGCAGACCCCTGTAACATTTAGGTAGCAGCAGTAAAGGCAGACCCCAGTAACATTTTTGTAGCAGCAGTATAGGCAGACCCCTGTAACATTTCTGTAGCACAAGTATAGGCAGACCCCTGTAGCATTTCTTTAGTAAACGTATAGACAGACCCCAGTATCATTTCTGTAGTAACAGTATAGACAGACCCCAGTAACATTTCTGTAGCAGCAGTATAGGCAGACTCCTGTAAAATTTAGGTAATTTAGGTAACAGCAGTATAGGCAGGGGTTGGATCTGTGTGGCAGGTTGGGGCACAGGGGAAGAGGCAGTGGTGCGACCCGGAGGCGGTGAACGGCCTTTTTCCCACCTTGTGGGCTTCTTGGCCATCATATCCCAGCGCATGCTGGTGGTGGTGAGGCTTGTAGTGGTGGCTCCCCAGCTGATCTTGGTGCGACACAGGTTGCACACCACTGTTCGTCGGTCGTCCGCGGTCTCACTGAAAAACATCCACACCTTTGAACACCTTGTACACAGTTGGGGGATTCTTTGCTCTGGGCCTGCCTCTACCCCTGGCTACCCCACTGCCTCTTCCAACCTGTCCTGTTGCTACACTTGCCTCCCCCTCTGAAGACCTGTCCTGAGTAGGCTTAGCAAACATGGTGGGGTCAGTTACCTCATCGTCCAGCTGTTCTCTCTCTGAATCCTCTGTGTGCTCCTCCCTCCAACTTACTGCCCTTACTACTACCTCACTGATAGACAACTGTGTCTCATCATCATCGTCCTCCTCACCCACTGAGAGCTCTTGAGACAGTTGCCGGAAGTCCCCAGCCTCATCACCCGGACCCCGGGAACTTTCCAAAGGTTGGGCATCGGTCATGACAAACTCCTCAAGTGAGAGAGGAACCATTTTTTCTCACTCAAGGCAGGGACCCGAGAACAGTTCCTGGGAGTCTGCCTGCTCCTCAGAATGTGTCATATTCATGGAGTGAGGAGGCTAGGATTAAGGAGGAGCAGCAGCCAGACGATTCAGAGTTGCAGCAGTGAACTGCGTAGAATACTGGGTGGCCGATACATTGCTGGATGCATTTTCCGCCATCCACGACAGGACCTGCTCACACCGCTCTGTTAGTAATAAAGGTCTACCACGTGGACCTATAAATTGTGATATGAAGCTGGGGACCCCAGAACCTTGCTCTCTCCTAATCCCGCAGCAGCCGGCTGTGATTCACCTGGACCAGGAAGTCGGCCTGAGCCCACACCATCACTTGGACCTCTGCATCCTCGTCTACGTCCTCGACTCCTACCCCTACCCCTCATCATGGCGGATTTTGAATAGAGCTGGGGCCAAATAAATTACCCCACTGTACAGCACTGACCACTGGGCCTTAATTCACCGCACACAGAGATTTGTAGATAGCGGAGGCTCTATGCTGTGACTAGGAAAAAGTAACCCGCTGTCTCGCGCTGATACCTTGGGGTAATTTACTGCTTGCAGAGACTTGTAGATAATAGAGGCTGTGTGGAGTGGGAGAAGACTGTAAAGCCAGTGGATAGTGCTGGTAACTGCAGTGATCTCAACCCCACCAAAATGGTATTATGGGACGCTCTGCACAGCGGCTGAGCTGAAATACTTAGCAGTGGCCCCGGTAATATTACAGTACTGTTTAGCGGTGAGACCGCGGTGTAATTCACTGCAAACAGAGAACTGTATAAATAATTATGAAATTATTGGCGTGCACTTTCACGCTGACAGCGGTATTGTAATGTAAACTCCAGACAGAAAGAAATTATACAGAAGGCTGCAAACAGGCCTAGCTGTGAAATAGTGAAGCCGTACAACTCCCAGCAGCCACCCAGTAAAATGGAGACCGTGAGATGCAGCCCAACGAAGGAGCTATTTTTGGGGGGTTTGCAAAAAGAATACAGGCTGTATACTGTCTATATCACTTTCCCTCTAAAAGTGTCTGTGTTGGGCCTGGGCTGTGCGTATAATTCACTGCAGACACAGACCGGTGTAAATAATTATGGAATTATTGGCGTACACTTTCACGCTGACAGCGGTATTGTAACGCAAACTCCAGACAGAAAGAAATTATACAGAAGGCTGCAAACAGGCCTAGCTGTGAAATAGTGAAGCAGTACAACCCCCAGCCGGCACCCAGCTAAATGGAGATGGTGAGATGCAGCCCAACAAAGGAGCTGTTTTTTGGGGGGTTTGAAAAAGAATACAGGCTGTATACTGTCTATATCACTTTCCCTCTAAAAGTGGCTGTGTTGGCCCTAGGCTGTGAATAAAATTCAGTGCAGACACAGACCGGTGTAAATAATTATGGAATTATTTGCGTACACTTTCACGCTGACAGCAGTAATACTGAAGCACTACAACTCCCAGCAGATACCCTGTAAAATGCACACGGTCAGATGTAGCCCTAAGAAGCACTGTTGGGGTTCTTGTAGACAGGATCCTACACTACCACTGTCCCTATCTCAGCAGCACTTTCCCTATACTCTGTATAATAGACTGCAGACTGAGAACGCTATAGCTGTAATGGCCTGCACAGCCCGAGATGAAAAAAAAATTTTTTGTGCAAAACTGCTCCCAGCAGCCACAACAGTAATGCACACAGTCAGATGTGGCCCTAAGAAGGACCGTTGGGGTTCTTGAGGACAGCATCCTACACTAACACTAACCCTGAATAAGCAGCAGCACTTTCCCTAATCTCTCCCAGTGTGTGTCTGAGGCGAGCCGCGGATGGGACCGCTTTAAATACTCGGCGGTCACTTGATCTCACCAGCCACTCACTGCAGGGGTGTGGGATAGGGCTGGCACGTCACAGGAGGAAGTGGTATCTCCTTCCCTGCATGTCTATTGGCTAGAAAATGGCGCTAAACATGCAGGGAAGGAAATGGAATTGACTCGAGTACCGCGTGGTGCTCGTCTCAAGTAACGAGCATGTCGAGCACCCTAATGCTCGAACGAGCATCAAGCTCGGGCGAGTGTGCTCGCTCATCTCTAGATATAACCAAGTTACTGTAAATTATTTGTTAATTAAAGGGGTTGTCCCGCGAAAGCAAGTGGGGTTCAGCACTTCTGTATGGCCATATTAATGCACTTTGTAATATACATTGTGCATTAATTATGAGCCGTAGAGAAGTTATTCACTTACCTGTTCCGTTGCTAGCCTCCTCGTCTCCATGGAGCCGTCTAATTTCAGCGTCTAATCGCCCGATTAGACGCGCTTGCGCAGTCCGGTCTTCTCCCTTCTGAATGGGGCCGCTCGTGCCGGAGAGCTGCTCCTCGTAGCTCCGCCCCGTCACGTGTGCCGATTCCAGCCAATCAGGAGGCTGGAATCGGCAATGGAACGCACAGAGCCCACGGTGCACCATGGGAGAAGACCTGCGGTCCACTGTGGGTGAAGATCCCGGCGGCCATCTTCGCAAGGTAAGTAAGAAGTCACCGGAGCGCGGGGATTCGGGTAAGTACTATCCGTTTTTTTTTTTAAAACCCCTGCATCGGGTTTGTCTCGCGCCGAACGGGGGGCTATTGAAAAAAAAAAAAAAACAGTTTCGGCGCGGGACAACCCCTTTAATAGAAACAAGCTGAACACAGTTCTCACTGCCCTATCTCATTCCAATCAACAAAGAAAAACGATCTGTGCAAAAGTTTAGCTCAATCGAACAACTGAGAGGCGACCATCATCGACAATGAAGTTTTGAAATTTTTACCCCGAAATTTACTTTTTCATCTAGAATTATTTTTTACTTATTTTATTTATAATTTACCTGTAAGCACTAGTAATGAAAATTAATGTGAGCTTTCATTAATTTATTTAGAATTACTATTGCTAAGTTAAGTTGGCACTACAATTGCTTTAACATACAATCATGTTATGCGATTTGCACATTTTATAATAACGTTGCATGCATGACTTTGCCTGCGTTAAAGGTAATGTCACTATTAACGGTGTTGTTACTTATAACATGGTTCCCTATGTATAAGGCTGTGCACCTTTGGCCTGCGTTATACATAGGGAACAGCGCAATGGTTAAAACTGCGAAAGAGAAAACTCATTTTGCTGCCGGTCAGCAATTTGCATCTAAAAATCAATCAGACCGTCAGCACTACCTGAAAAAAAGAGGTGTTCATTCCCCTGTGGGGATATCAAAAAAAAAATCTCTTGCTCACAACAGAAGAAGAAAATCTCTCTGTATCAGATATGGATAGTGATTACAAAGCTGAAATGAGCAGCGCACATAAGTCAGGTATATCAAAGGACTTAATTAAAGAAGCTCTTGTGCAGGCCTTACATCCAGTCCTTACAAAATTAACTGTTATAAAAACAGAAATCCAAATATAGGCACTAGAGTGGAGGATTTAGAAAACACTTTTACAGCCCTTATTACGCAAACAAATGATCTATCTGCCTATGTAGCATCACAAAGACATCAAATTGATAGAGCTCTAACCCTGATAGAGGATCAGGAGAATAGGAACCACAGGCGAAATATCAGGATAAAAAGTCTACCCGAATCAGTTGTACCAAACGCCCTCAGAAACGTGGTGATTAGAGATGAGCGAACGTACTCGTCCGAGCTTGATGCTCGTTCAAGTATTAGCGTGTTCGAGATGCTCGTTACTCGTAACGAGTACCACGCGATGTTCGGGTTACTTTCACTTTCCTCTCTGAGACGTTAGCGCGCTTTTCTGGCCAATTGAAAGACAGGGAAGGCATTACAACTTCCCCCTGCGACGTTCAAGCCCTATACCACCCCCCTGCAGTGAGT
Source organism: Eleutherodactylus coqui (assembly GCF_035609145.1). Classification (NCBI taxonomy): domain Eukaryota; kingdom Metazoa; phylum Chordata; class Amphibia; order Anura; family Eleutherodactylidae; genus Eleutherodactylus; species Eleutherodactylus coqui. The sequence goes on along the minus strand of NC_089843.1, from coordinate 29,443,615 downwards.
GGCTGGGGAGATCAGGTGTCACCCGAGTATAAAAATCGGCCCCTCCCGCGGCTCGCCTCAGATGCGTTGTGAGATAGCTGAGGGACAGTGGTATCGTGTTGGAGCTGCTGTAGGGAGAGTGTTAGGAGTTAGTGTAGGCTTCAAGAACCCCAACAGTCCTTCTTAGGGCCACATCTAACCGTGTGCAGTAGTGTTGAGGCTGCTTTTAGCAGTGTTGCACTTTTTTTTTTTTTGGTATATCGGCCGTGCAGATCATTGCGCCCAGCAGTAATACTCCAGGGATAGAATTGTGTAGGCAGGGCCAGAAGACATATTATAAATTGAATATACGCAGTGGTCCTTTAGAAAAAAATATTTGGAAAAAATCTATTTGGCCTGCCTGTCACTCTGCTCAGTGTTCTGGGTCCGTGTCTGCTGGGGGTAGTATTTCTCCAAATAAATACGCAGCCAGCTAAGTGTTACAGCAGGCTTGCGCCAAATTATTTCCTGGCTCTGAAATCACCGCTCTGTTGCAGTTAATAACAGTGCAACACTGCAGTTCCGTGACACACACATCAGGGACAGAATTGTGTAGGCAGGGCCAGAAGATATATTATAGATTGAATATACGCAGTGGTCCTTTAGAAAAAAATATTTGGAAAAAATCTATTTGGCCTGCCTGTCACTCTGCTCAGTGTTCTGGGTCAGTGTCTGCTGGGGGTAGTATTTCTCCAAATAAATACGCAGCCAGCTAAGTGTTACAGCAGGCTTGCGCCAAATTATTTCCTGGCGTTCCGTAAAGGAAGTCAGCCTCCAACCACAGGCCAATAAGCGGCACATTTAATTACAGCGTTCTGTTTTTGCACTACTGCTAATACACCATGCTGAGGGGTAGGGGTAGGCCTATAGGACGTGGACGCGGGCGAGGACGTGGAGGCCCAATTCAGGGTGTGGGCACAGGCCGAGCCACTGCGGTGGCCAGGGGTAGAGGCAGGGCCAGACCGAATAATCCACCAACTGGTTCCCAAAGCGCCCCCTCGCGCCATGCCACCCTGCAGAGGTCAAGGTGCTCTACGGTGCGGCAGTTTTTCACAGAGACGCCTGACGACCGACGAACAGTGGTGTGCAACCTTTGTCGCGCCAAGATCAGCTGGGGAGGCACCACCACCAGCATGCGCAGGCATATGATGGCCAAGCACCCCACAAGGTGGGACAATGCCCGTTCACCACCTCCGGTTTGCACCACTGCCTCTCCCCCAGTGCCCCAACCTGCCACTGAGATCCAACCCCCCTCTGAGGACACAGGCCTGCACCCACACCTTCACCTCCGCTGTCCTCGGCCCCATCCAGCAATGTCTCTCAGCGTAGCGTCCAGACGTCGCTAGCGCCACTGTTTAAGCGCGAGCGCAAGTATGCCGCCACGCACCCGCACGCTCAAGCGTTAAACGTGCACATTGCCAAATTGATCAGCCTGGAGATGCTGCCGTATAGGCTTGTGAAAACGGAGGCTTTCAAAAGCATGATGGCGGCGGCGACCCCGCGCTACTCGGTTCCCAGTCGCCACTACTTTTCCCGATGTGCCGTCCCAGGCCTGCACGACCACGTCTCCCGCAACATTGTACGCGCCCTTACCAACGCGGTTACTGCCAAGGTCCACTTAACAACAGACACGTGGACAAGCACAGGCGGGCAGGCCACTATATCTCCCTGACGGCACATTGGGTGAATTTAGTGCAGGCTGGGACAGAGTCAGAGCCTGGGACCGCTCACGTCCTACCCACCCCCAGAATTGCGGGCCCCAGCTCGGTGCTGGTATCTGCGGTGGTGTATGCTTCCTCCACTAAACCACCCTCCTCCTCCTCCTCCTCCTACGCAACCTCTGTCTCGCAATCAAGATGTGTCAGCAGCAGCACGTCGCCAGCAGTCGGTGTCGCGCGGCATGGCAGCACAGCGGTGGGCAAGAGTCAGCAGGCCGTGCTTAAACTACTCAGCTTAGGAGATAAGAGGCACACGGCCCACGAACTGCTGCAGGGTCTCACAGAGCAGACCGACCGCTGGCTTGCGCCGCTGAGCCTCCAACCGGGCATGGTCGTGTGTGACAACGGCCGTAACCTGGTGGCGGCTCTGCAGCTCGGCAGCCTCACGCACGTGCCATGCCTGGCCCATGTCTTTAATTTGGTGGTTCAGCGCTTTCTGAAAAGCTACCCACACTTGTCAAACCTGCTCGGAAAGGTGCGCCGGGTCAGCGCACATTTCCGCAACTCCAAGACGGACGCTGCCACCCTGCGGACCCTGCAACATCGGTTTCATCTGCCAGTGCACCGATGGCTGTGCGACGTGCCCACACAGTGGAACTCTACGCTCCACATGTTGGCCAGGCTCTATGAGCAGCGTAGAGCTATTGCGGAATACCAACTCCAACATGGGCGGCGTAGTGGGAGTCAGCCTCCTCAATTCTTTACAGAAGAGTGGGCCTGGTTGGCAGCCATCTGCCAGGTCCTTGGAAACTTTGAGGAGTCTACCCAGATGCTGAGCAGGGATGCTACAATCATTAGCGTCACCATTCCTCTGCTATGCCTCTTGAGAAGTTCCCTGCAAAGCATAAAGGCAGATGCTTTGCACTCGGAAACGGAGGCGGGGGAAGACAGTATGTCGCTGGATAGTCAGAGCACCATCATGTCTATATCTCAGCGCGTTGAGGAGGAGTGGGAGGAGCATGAGGAGGAGGGGGAAGAGACAGCTTGGCCCACTGCTGAGGGTACAGATGCTGCTTGTCTGTCATCCTTTCAGCGTGTATGGCCAGAGGAGGAGGAGGAGGGGGAGGAGCATGAGGAGGAGGGGGAAGAGACAGCTTGGCCCACTGCTGAGGGTACACATGCTGCTTGCCTTTCATCCTTTCAGCGTGTATGGCCAGAGGAGGAGGAGGAGAAGGAGGATCCTGAAAGTGATCTTCCGAGTGAGGACAGCCATGTGTTGCGTACAGGTACCCTGGCACACATGGCTGACTTCATGTTAGGATGCCTTTCTCGTGACCCTCGCGTTACACGCATTCTGGCCACTACAGATTACTGGGTGTACACACTGCTCGACCCACGGTATAAGGAGAGCCTTTCCACTCTCATTCCCGAAGAGGAAAGGGGTTCGAGAATGATGCTATACCACAGGGCGCTGGTGGACAAACTGATGGTAAACTTCCCATGCAACAGCGCTAGTGGCCGAAGGCGCATTTCCGCGGCCCAGGTAGCAGGGGAGGCGCAGAGATCAGGCAGCATGTACAGCGCAGGCAGGGGACCATTATCCAAGGCCTTTGCCTGCTTTCTGGCTCCCCAGCAAGACTGTGGGATATATTTATGTACCGCCGGTGGGTTCCAGGGAGCCACCCATGCTGTGGGTCCACACAGAGTTGTAACTACATCTGTCCACTTCTAAAGAACCCCAGTCTGACTGGGGCATGCAGTGTGGGCCGAAGCCCACCTGCATTAAACACGACATTACCTCAGCTGTGATGGGCAATGCAATGGGATATATTTATGTACCGCCGGTGGGTTCCAGGGAGCCACCCATGCTGTGGGTCCACACGGAGTTGTAACTACATCTGTCCACTTCTAAAGAACCCCAGTCTGACTGGGGCATGCAGTGTGGGCCGAAGCCCACCTGCATTAAGCACGACATTACCTCAGCTGTGATGGGCAATGCAATGGGATATATTTATGTACCGCCGGTGGCTTCCTGGCACCCACCCATGCTGTGGGTCCACACGGAGTTGTAACTACATCTGTCCACTTCTAAAGAACCCCAGTCAGACTGGGGCATGCAGTGTGGGCCGACGCCCACCTGCATTTAATCGGACGTTACCTCAGCTGTGCTTGGCACTGCAATGGGATATATTTATGTACCGCCGGTGGCTTCCTGGCACCCACCCATGCTGACGGTCCACAGGGACTTCACAATAGGGAGTTGTACCTGCCTGTGTCTATGAATTAAAAACCCCGGTCAGGTTAGGGCATGCAGTGTGGGCCGAAGTCCACCTGCATTTAATCGGACGTTACCTCAGCTGTGATGGGCACTGCAATGGGATACGTTTATGTACAGCGGGTGGGTTCCAGGGAGCCACCCATGCTGTGGGTGCTCACCGAATTCCCATTGCGGAGTTGTACCTGCCTGTGACTATTTATAAAAAACCGCGGTTTGACTGGGGCATGCAGACACCTTGACAGAATGAATAGTGTGTGGCACATGGGTTCCCCATTGCTATGCCCACGTGTGCAGCTCCAGATGGAGGTGGCACAAGATTGGATTTCTCATTGCTTCTGTACAGCATTGTGGACTATCGGCCCGCCCCTTTTAAAGAGGGTCGCTGCCTAGCCGTGCCAACCCTCTGCAGTGTGTGCCTGCGGTTCCTCCTCATGGCAGACGCACTTATAAATAGACATGAGTGTGGCATGGCATGAGGGCAGCTGAAGGCTGGGCAGGGACAGTTTGGTGTGCGCTGTGGACACTGGGTCGTGCAGGGGGGGGTTGGGCAGCATGTAACCCAGGAGAAGTGGCAGCGGAGTGTCATGCAGGCAGTGATTGTGCTTTGTTGGAGGTAGTGTGGTGCTTAGCAAAGGTATGCATTGCTAATGAGGGCTTTTCAGAAGTCAAAGTTGTTGGGAGGGGGGGGCACTCTTGCCGCTATTGTGGCTTAATATTGGGACCTGGGAACTTGAGATGCAGCCCAACATGTAGCCCCTCGCCTGCCCTATCCGTTTCTGTGTCGTTTCCATCACTTTCTTGGGTTTTGCAGATTTTTCACAAATGAAAACCTTACAGAGCATCGGCGATATACAAAAATGCTCGGGTCGCCCATTGACTTCAATGGGGTTCGTTATTCGAAACGAACCCTCGAGCATCGCGAAAAGTTCGTCTCGAGTAACGAGCACCCGAGCATTTTGGTGCTCGCTCATCTCTAGTCGTTATATAATTTTGGTGGGCTCCCTAAACAATACTTTAATTACACTAGTCAATGTATACGTTCCAAACACGAAGCAAATCCGCTTTCTTAACAAACTTATCAAAAAAATAAATCGGATAGCTAGAGGTTCAGTGCTTATGTGCGGGGACTTCAACTTAGTTCCTGATGAAATAGCAGAAACCACTAACCCAAAATCAAAGAATGGGCCCACTTTAAGTAATTGGCTACACAAGTCGGCGCTTTATGACACCTTTCGCTGTGTTAATGCTTCCGCGAAGGAGTATTCCTACTTCTCCCCCAGACACGGGACCTTTTCACGTATTGACTTATGCCTGGTGGATAAAAGTCTTCTCACAACAGTGTCAGCAGCTGAAATAGGAACGGCCACATGGTCAGACCACGCCCCAACTATGACGCATTTAAATTTTGGAAAAAAACGCCAAATCAATAAGTTGTGGAGGAATAATACACACTTAATGAATCTGCCTGACCAAAAAAAAGCAATTCACAAGGCATTAGAGGAGTACTTTATACTGAACAACACTCCCGATATGGACCCATTGATAGTGTGGAACGCCCATAAGGCATACATGAGGGGCATTCTTATAAAAATGGGAGCTAAATTTAAAAGAGAAAAAATAATAAGGACTGAAGAACTCATAAATCAAATCTCACTAAAAGAAAAAGAAGTACAGCAACATCCCTCTCCAAAAACGTTAGACGAAATACGCAAACTGAGACTAGACCTTCGCAAGCTATTACTTGGGGATTTTGATAGAGAGGTCAACGCTAATAGAGCAAACATATATTCGTCTCTGAACAAGCCCTCGAGATGGATGGCACAATTATTAAAAAGGAAAACAATAAAAGCCAATATCCCATATATATGGAACTCAAAAAAAAAGGAACACAAATTAACTCATCCTAAACAAATCACAGAAGCCTTCTGTACCTTTTATAACAACTTATATAATATAAAAGATAATCCACTGGTCACTCAACCAAATAGTGCCAAAATAGCCGAATTCTTGGAAGGTGCTAAATTACCAACAGTTAGTGCCGCTCAAGCAACATCACTAGACCAACAATTTGATATATCTGAAATATCTGAAACAGTCTTGTCCCTAAAAAAACACAAAGCACCAGGCCCAGATGGATATTCGGCAGAGTATTATCAAACATTCTGGGATATTTTGTCTCCCTATGCAGTCAAAATATTTAACACTGCTATGCAAAGAGGGAAATTCCCGGAAGAAATGCTCCAAGCAACGATTGTAGTCTTGCCTAAACCTGGGAAAGACCCAAACGACCCAGCTAACTTTCGACCCATATCGTTGCTTAATACGGACGTAAAAATTTATGGAAAAACCCTAACCAACAGATTGTTAAAAATACTCCCAGATTTAATCCATACAGACCAACTGGGCTTTGTCAAGGGTAGGCAGACGTCAGACGGCACGAGGAGAATTCTAAATCTAATCCACAAAACAGACTCGACTCAGACACCAGTGATTTTATTAGCCTTAGATGCCGAAAAGGCTTTCGATCGAGTTCACTGGGGGTTTGCGTTCGAGACCTTGAAAAAATATGGTATGAATGATGGTGTAATACGAGCCATCCAAGCCCTCTATGCATCCCCGACCGCTAGAGTACTGGTAGATGGAACTCTATCAGAACCCCTACACATAACAAATGGGACAAGACAAGGGTGCCCACTATCCCCTATACTATATGTTCTTACAATTGAACCTTTAGCAGAGACAATTCGCCTATCGTCTGAAATAAGAGGTATTTCAATGAATTTAAGACAACATAAAATTGGTCTGTTTGCGGACGATGTTATTTTAACAATGGCCCGCCCGCTAGAATCCTTGAGAGCCGCATATAAAATTCTGAAAAACTTCAGCGAAGCTTCCCTGTACAAATTAAATATAGATAAATCGCTCATCATGGGCATACATATACCAAGATGTTTAAAAGCAGATATACAAGCTGAATTCTGTTTCAAATGGAGGGAAAGATCTATACCCTATTTAGGAGTGGAACTGACAGCCAAGACCAAAGACCTAGAAACCGCAAATATTCCCATACTGCTCAACTCTACGCAAAAAGAAATAGATCACCAAGCCAAACTAAACCTGACGTTGTTCGGAAGAATAATGTCATACAAGATGAAAATCCTACCCAAGATTATGTATTATTTTAGAGTCCTCCCTATTCCATTTTCAAACACCGCGATATCCAACTTACAGAAACAACTGAACAAATATATATGGGGAGGAAAAAAACCCAGCATAACCTTATCAATTTTAGCACTACATCGTAGATATGGAGGAGCAGATATACCTAACCTGAAAGTATACCAACGAGCAGTTATATTAAATCAAATTAAAGGATGGATGTCCGAGGACAGACCTGCGGGATGGGTGGGAATAGAAAAAAGCCTCATGGGAGGTGTCTCAACTCAAGCATTTCTATATGCAGTATCCCTGATAGGCACATCTAAGGTACCGGGACTAACGTTACAACTACCCGGAATGTCTCCTCCCATGCTGGCGTCAAGAGAGGCGTGGAATGATCTTACACAGAACTTAGCTTTGATTGAGAAAAAAATAAAACCCTTGCTGCCTCTTGAGATTCTGTGCCTTCTCATGCCAGACCTGTCAATAGGGGAATGGACAACGAGAGGTATAAATAAGATAGATGACCTGGTGACTACAGGGGAAATGAGATCCTTCTCAGAGCTTAGCTCTGAATACCATCTACCCCAAAAAGAATTCCTCACATACTGCAGAATTACCTCATTTCTACAAAGAACCTCGCTACATAATATGCAACTCCCCATCACAATTATCAATAAAATCTCCTCAGGGGTATACGGAGACAAATCGGACGCTAGGAAATTTTATGATGCATTGTCAGACAACACAACACCAAAGAAAAAATCTCATATGCTAAATTGGGAAAAAGAGCTTGGGGAAACAATAGCCATGGACTCATGGGAAAAAGCATATAAAACCTCTTTAAAATCCACCAAGGGGATGGGAATATTAGAAACCCAAACAAAGATATACTTAAGATGGTATTTCTCTCCCTCGATATTGGCAAATAGATTTAAATTGGGAACATGCCTATGCTGGAGAGAATGTGGACTAAAAGGCACCTTATCGCATATCTTTTGGTCCTGCCCTAAAATAAACAAGTTCTGGAATGGAGTTCTGGGCGAAATGTCTAACGTTATAAACTGCTATATTCCCAGAAAAGCCAAATTAATCCTACTTTTAATAGGCCTTGAAATGTTCCCTGCGAACAAACGATACTTATTAGGGCACTCTCTCATGACTGCAAAAACAATCATTGCTAAACACTGGAGAGAGAAATCCCCTCCAACAATAGAGGAGTTCTTGGGTCGGATGGCAGAACAATGTATGTTTGAGGGTTGGTTAGCATATAGAAATAACTCGTTAAAGAAATACGAAGAGACCTGGGGTAAATGGAAATCTAAACATTAACATGCTGTGTGGAAATAGGATGCCAAATATTTGTTGTTTAAGTTGTTGTTCTTGTAAAACTGGAATTTCAGTAACTAACTTGTATAAAATGAATGTTTATAATAATTAATATAATAGAGAAGTTTTGTTAGAAGAGACTATGTGATTATACAAAATTGACAATGTGAATCATTTGCATGCTCAGATGTAATGTCACAATCTTTACATGCCATTTTATTGATGTTTCTCTGACTGATTTCTTAATAAAAAAAATCATAATGGAAAAAAAAAAAAAAGACTAGAGTTCATCCTGCAAAAAACAAGGCATTCTAGAGCTCTGGCAATGGAAAAATAAAATTAATATGGCTCTTGGAATGTGGCGACACAAAAGCAAACCTTGAAGAAAAAAAAATGTTTTAAATGTACAAAAATAGCAAAACATAAAAAAACTGTATAAACTTGGTATCGCCGGAATCGTGTTGACTCATAGAATAACATTATCACATTATTTATTCTGCACGCTGAATGCCGTAAAAATGAAATCGAAAAAACAAATGGCAGAATCTCTTTTTTTTCCCCAATCTCCCTACATTTTTTTTTACAAAAGTTATGCAATACATTATATATACCTAAAAACAATGCCATCAAAAAGTACAACTTGCCCCGCAAAAAACAAGCCCTCATATGGCTGAGTCAATGGAAAAATTATAAAGTTATGGCTCTTGGAACGCGACTGCAAAATTAGTTAAAATTAAATGATTAGACGATTTAAAAAAACTTGCCGTGGTGTGTACGACAGAGTGGTAAGAAACCCGCCACTCAAGGGGTTAATCCTAACTACAAGAAAGTTTATTTTGTAATTCTCAGACAAGAAAATGAACAAGTGTGTACTTGCAATGCTCACTATTGTATTTGATCTGTATACTTGTTGTTTTTAAACAATTAAAAAATAAATAAAAACAAACAAACATGTTTAAACGATTGTTGAGGTTGCCTGGATGTGTCCACATAAATTTCTGTGAGAAGAAAAAAAGAAAATGGTCCAGATAGGGAAGAGTATACTGCTTTTAAATGGAAATAACCATTGCGTAAGGCATATACTATGCTCCAACTTCAAGGCGTTTGAGATTTGCCTAGCAATTGTCCAATTGAGCTGAGGTTTTGCACATTGTTTGTTAATTGCAACAGGATTAGGGGGTGGGAGCAGCAAAAGTTTAACTTTCCAACAAGTTCCTATAGCTAAGGGCCACCCTAATATATATGCCCCATCCAGATGTTTTATTTTGCCTGAGGAAGCATCCTGAGAGGTCCGAAAGCTCACAATAACATCATGTATTTTTATTAGCCATTAAAAGGTATCATACCTACAAGATTACTTTATTTCTGTAACTGAGAACAATCACATTCGGCACTCCAATCATGCTTGGAGTGCAATGATGCATATGTCTCTGCAGATAACCGATGATCCCACTATGGGAAGAGAAGGATAGCTTTTTATAGATGACGTTCATCAGGTCAGGGGGAAACTAAAGCATTCTAAGAGTCACACATATGCAGCCTGTCAGTAAATGTTATTGCCAATCTCATTTTAAGTTTCAAGTTGTCATAATTACAGGATGGTAAGCTCATAATATTCTAATTTTTCAGCAGTGTAGCTGAATGTGATCTTGTATTTTATGGGACGAGTTCTAAATTTTATAAGAACCAATTTTTTTTGTATATGTAATGTATTGAATAACTTTCATTATTTTATTTTTTTAGCTGTGAGGTATAGGGAAAAAAAAGCAATTTTCGCATAATTTTAAGGGGATTATTTTTATGACGTTCACCATGCGGTAAAAATATTATGTTAATGTTATTTTATGGGTCATTATGATTATAACACCAAATTTATATAGGTTTTATTATGCTTAGTTACTTTCCCACAATAAAAATACTGTTTTTATAAAAATACTTATGTCACCACATTCCAAGATTAGAAACATTTTGTTTCTCATCTAATAGAGCTCTGTGGGGGCTTGTTTTTTGCACCTATAATTTGACTTGTATGTCTTATACCTTAGCAGTATATACAACTGTTTGAGCACTTCCTATTCCTGTTTTGAAGAAACAAAATGTATAGAAAATTACATTTTTGGAATTTTTTGCTGGTTAAATAATGTAATCCAGGGTGGACCGCAGAAAGTAACCCACCTCCTATTCCAGCACCACACTTTTATAGAAGCTGTCTAAAAGAAAGTCTGTCTTTATTGCTCATAGCAACCAATCACAGCTTCCATTTTATCTCAGAAGTATGAAAAAAGAAAACTGTGCTGTGATTGGTTGCTATGGGCAACAAAGAGTTTTTTAGACAGTTTTCCCATGAGAATGTTGATGAAAGTGAAGGCGGGCTACTTATCTGTGACCCACTGTGTATTTTAAAGTATGGGTCGTTATGGATGTGCAATATAAATTACGTGTAGTTTTTATTTTTGTTCTTTTAAATTTCAATATTTAAAGGATTTTGTGAGGGGAAAACCTATTATTTTCTGTAAAAACATTTAGATGTTACAGTCAGCAATTACTGCAGTATCTGTAGGTTTAAAGGGCTTAAAAATGATTAGATAAGCATACACACATCTTTTTACTGCTTTTCTGATAATGAAAAGACAATCAGAGAGCAAATATGTTCTCTGATTAATGAGGTGGGTGATAACATTAAGAAAAGTCTATGTTACCTCTCCCCAGGACAGGAGACGGACAGCAGAATCACAGATCTATTTGCTGCTGTCTGCTTGTCCCCCCCTACCACCCGGCTCTGCACACAGACATGGCATCTGTAAATTCATTATTCCTGGCACCACTTCAAATGGCTGTAACTCCAGTTCTATCAGAGCTGATATGATGGCGTCATTTGCTAATGTGATGGTCTTTTAAAGCTAAGAATATGATCTACTTCTGTTTGAAACAGAATGATGTCAGATCTTCCAAAACTATACTGTCCTTTTTCTGAATGGGGTGATTTCACACAATGTGGAATTATTCCGCAAGAGGTACCTAGAGACGCAGAACATTCTGCATGAAAACCCGCATGTATATATGAGATCTGCAGTAGCAAATTAAGCTGTGTCTATAGCTTCGTCTTGCGGAACAGTTTTGCACTGAGTGAAAGCACTCTTAGAAGACCATATGGATACATAGACACTTTCATCACCTACTGTCATCCCCATTACTTCAGGGTGTGCCTAGACAAATGCAGACCTGACTAGTATAGCCTATCTACCTGTCTCCTCCTAAGCTGCTGAACATCAGCATTGGGGATATTTGATGATAGCCTCCAGTTTTCATTTTTCCCTAAGACACTCCTTGCCATGGTGTATGACCTGTGACATGAAACTGCCTTTGAGAACCTCAACTTTGTAGAAGAATTTTTCTGTTCATCACCCAGTTTAAAGCCTCCTACACAGCTGTTTCTTTTTGCATTAAAGGAGTTGTAGCAAAATTACAGGTTATCCCCTAACTACAGGATGAGGAATAACTTGCTAATCGGTAGGGTCTTGCTGCTGAGACCCCAACTGATCTCAAGATTGGGTGTTCTCTGTCGCCATTCCTCCTCACTGTGAGGTTACTGCACCCCTGCAGTAAGCAGGAGACAGAATGTAGTGCTACTAGTGCTTCATTTCAAGGGAACTATGGAGATACCCGAGCAGCAGCCAATAAAGCTTCTTTGAATCTTAAATCTCACTGTTTCATCCTTTGTATATTCCCAGTGCCAAATATGACCTTTTTTTGTTTTAATTAGGCCTTCTCTGCGATAGAACCAATGAGGGTGTCAGACTGAAGTTTTTCTTTTCTTCTGGTCAAATTGACCAAAAATTAGAAACTCTCCAACATTTTAATGGACAAATTGGTAAACCATAATGAGAGGTAAAGACCATAAGTAATATGTGTCTATGGCTCAGAATAGTGATATGAATATTTCAGCAGCATTTGATATTACCTGTAATATGATAATTACTATTACAATACCCGGCACAAGCTCCTCACACTTCAAATAAATCATAGATACATCAGTTTAATGCACACTGGAAAACTCCCCTATTTCTATGGAGTTTCTTATAATTTACAAATATTTGGTAACTCTGTACCCCCATAACCCTCATCATGACTTGCAGTACAGGCAGTAAATCATCTTGTCTGCAGCTGTCACACTATTCTCACCCCTCTTTCCCATGTACAATATGTAGATGAAACTATGACTTACTTGTCACACACTATATATGTGACATTGTTCTCTGGATTATGTTCACGTATTACATTTGTGGACCGTGTCAACAAGCCACCAATGATGACGTCTCCATCCTGGTAAGTCGATTTTAACTCTGTCTGACGAAATTCTCTTATCTTGAGATCACAGAATGATTGTGTTACAGGAAGCCATGGAAGAACCAATATAATAAGGAGACTAAACATCTCCTTGCAGGAATGGGATGGTGATGAAGAAGAAGTATATACTGTTATAAGTCATACATGATGAATGGAAGCAGAAAGAACAGCAGCGACACAGAGAGCTCACAGGATCAGTGACATTATGCTGACTGCTATCATCTACCCTCTTTTTATACAGTATGATGGGATATATTTTACATTATCTGCTCTCAACACACATCATTCGGGATCTGCTCCCTGGTGATTGTGGCCTGAACCGTCTTTACATTAGAGAATTACAGAAGATGAAGAAACAGAAATAACTAGTCAGCCATCGTTGTGTTATAAAGATTTAATTCTTTCCTGTAACTTTACAACACAAACATATTCCAAAGTGCTGTACAAAGACTGTCATCACAATTGACAATCTAATATTCACTCTAAAGGACAGAAATGTCCCTCCTGTGGACATAAGCAGTTGTTTGGATGAACAGATTTTGCTAGAATAAGTTTTGAACCCCATTGGTTGCATTTGCAGAGTCCCTGGTACCAAGTACAGTGGACCACCCCCTCCTTTGCAAGAAAAAAGGAAATCCCACCCTGAAGTGTTTTCATCTGGAGTATTAAGATGCAGTAGTTTTGTTTGGGGTCTTGCTGCTATGTCAGTTTATAATGTGGTGGTGTATGTAAGCTGTGCGGAGTACATCAGGACTTTACAATGTTTTGGGGAACCTAAAAATTCCACTAGGCAGGTTTGCAAGGCATGTCCATGTCGGAAATCAGAATTAAAGCTCTGCAACGATGGGAAAAGGGCAAAAGGTGACGTGCAAGGTACCACTGGAAGCCGCAGTTCCATTCCTGCATGCAGGCAGTTTGGGTCATGTGTTGTTGACCATCCTGAGTGATAAAGTAGCTTTTATGGTTCAGCAATGCTTGCTCCATGTTGAGGAGAGCAAAGAAAATGTGGCCTAACCCAATGCTGTATACATGGTCAACTGGCAGCTTTCACTCCTTCCCGCTCCAGGACGTACATTTACGTCTTGGAGTGTTGGGGTATGAATAAAGAGAGGTCGCGGGGCGACCTCTCTTCGTACTGCGCGGGTGTCGTCTGTTTACTACAGCTGATACCCGCGGGCAATAGCTGCAATCGGCTGTTCGGCTGATCGCGGCTATTGACCCTTTAAATGCCGCTGTCAATTCTGACAGCGGCATTTAAATCCCCCGAATGATGTTCAGGGGTCCCGTTGTCGTGGATTTCCTTTTGCGTCCAATGACTTACTCAATTAGGAATGTCTACACCCTTCCAGATTGAATGATTAAAGGTTGGGGGGACAGTGCGCACCGTCCGAAGTAATCACTCTGACACACGTTCAGCTATGAAAACTTCCTCAATTCTGCTTTAATGTTGGGCGTGCAGCCTCTTTTAAAAGAGTTTAACATATCTGCCCATCTGGGCAGGTCAAAGATTACATAGATACAACGTATTGTTTAATTATTGGATAAGCATCTTGCAATTCTTCCATCCTCCTGTCCTCTGTGATTGGCCATCAGGTGGTGGACGAGATGAGTGGGTTGTCTTGGACCCACGTGTGGTTCCTCGATATGATTGGATGTTACATCATGAATTAGTAATTGCCTAAATCTCCCATGTTATTTGCATACGTTTCCAGTAAAATTGCTTGGGTAATTATTGCGGTAGCTGTTTCAGACTGCGGTTATCTATGTCTGATTTCTTTACAAAACAGATGGAAAATGTAACGTGTTTACACTATATATTATTTTGTCAGCGTTTTGAGAACAGAAGTTTCATTAAGGAAGTAGATACATTGGATACATGTAAGAAGGCATATCTATATTTGTAACAGTAATGGAAAAGTACTGGCATTTAGTATACAGAATAAAAACAGGTTCATTGTCCACTACAAAGGTCCACAGTATAGGCCCAAAATATAGATATATTGGGTTTCCACTACAGACCCCCCTTGAAACTATCTGTTTCACTAAACTCACACTACGTGTCCCTACTTTGTCCCATCCCAATCCCCCACCACTGACCCTAGACCTGCATTGTGTTGTAGACTGGAGCTACTGCTGCCATGGGGGTATAGGATGGTTCGACATCATCATATTCTGGATCCATGATGACGACGTTTGCGCTGACAGTGGGTTTTTTGTTGGACATCATAGTGAGTCAGGTGGACCAGGCAGTCATCAGGGTCGGAATATACTGTATGCAACAACAAACAGAAATTAGGATGACTATAAAGGTGACAAATATAATTAATAACTTCTTTATCAGGATAGACTCTAGTGTAGAATGTTTTGAAAACTCAGTAGAGTGGCGGTCTTTCACAACTGTCGCTTAGCCTGTAAATGCCCCTCCGATACCTAGCTGTGGGTTCATGGCAATCGGGTCTTTGATACATGTGGAGGTCTAGACTATCACCTGGGATCTCGAGGCATTAGGTTAGGAGAGGTGCGGCTTTTACTATTTCAGGTAAACACTGCATAACTTGTGTAGAACCTGCCTTCTTGACGCTACCTCGATTCATCCACAAAGAGTGCAAAATTAGGGCTATCTAATGCCTGATCAACATGACTGAACCTCTGTCTCATTAGTAAGTGCATGATCATATCTATCAGTCTGGAAGGAAGAAACTACAAGGTGATTATTCCCACTTCCCTTTTCCAGAGGCGGCAAGGTAACAGGACCAGGGGCGTTGTAACACCGGTATGTTGCGTGGACATAAGCAGAGTGCACTGCAGATAAAATAAAGCAAAATCTTAGCGAAAACCTATCACAGTGTTCTAAATACACAATGTTTTAAAACTTATTTTTTTCTATTCTGCTGTTAGGTACCTTACTGAGGAAACAGACTAAGGTTAGCTCTTTTTAGTTAGTGCGGTCATGTTCTTAATGGCAACTGCGTCTTTACCTGCGGGTCACGTTTTGTCTGGAATGTAGGTACAAGTCTCCCCTATCATCTTACAGACACTCCCCTTTTTGGCTAAAATCGTACCTAGTGCCATTCTATTCTGAAAAGTCATAGTCGAGGTAGGTCCTATTGGTCGACTAGTCCCTATAGGGCATCTCTAGTATAATTTATAAACCGCTGCTAATTATAATAAACATAATTAATCCAGTCAACATTTTATTTACCATAATGATCAGAAAAATGGACTCGGAACTAGCTTTAACGTGGTCTCTAAGTTTTAAAAACTCGTCAGGTACCCCTTGGCTGTTCTATGACGTTAAAGTCCACGTGTAGGTCAAAACTACCACCAGGAGCCTCTCTTCTCACTCTAGTGTGCTGTTACAATACTAGTAGTATGCACAGGTACGCACGGCGTGGGACTCCCTGATCTTCACCCACACCAATGTCCCTCCTGGAGATAGCCCTGATGGTGGACATGTCCAGGCCACCTACACTGACCCTACACTACCTAGTGACAAGACTGGAAGGAACCGCCGTACCTATGCAGAAAACAAGGATAGACCAACATGACAGGATAACTATGGAACACAGCAGAGATGGATCGAGATAAATTAACTATTGGGGGTAACCTCATTATCCTCAATGCTGTCTGACAGGATGTGGAGGACATAGGGGCTTTACCAAGGCACACTCCCCTGTCCAATTACCTTCCAGACATGATGTCACATTATTTCACCTATGAAGTGTGTACCTTTGTTTACCTTATTCACTTCCGGTACTTCCGGGTGTAAGAATTGGCCTTGGTAGAGTATTTGTTGCCTTTCAATTTCAGTCATGGCAGCCAGATTCATGATTATAGAAGTCTCCTCAGACGCCGGACACAGTATGTCCCGCCCTAGAGTCTCTAGTATTTCTGTCGCTACACAGTTTATTAATCTACCCTCAGACAGAGGGATCTACTCATGAACGTTCAAACGATAAACAAATTTGTGGACACACAGAAATAGACAGCGCACCAGTACGGCTGGCTTAGTCTCACTGCGCCTCGGGATACGCCAGACTGAATTATCTCAGCTTGGATGTCTAACAGCCTCTCTTACCCCTGAGCCTCATATGCAGCCCCCCCCCCCCCCCAGGGGCAGAGTCCCTGCTTAGACGTCTGTCAGCCTCTTCCTCCTCCTGATTCGGAAACGCACCAGAGAGTCAGTAATATCTTGACTCTCCACACTTCCCAGGATTAGAGTCCCTGCACAGACCACCTGTTAGCCTCTCCTCCTTGAGTCCCTACACAGGTCACACCCTTAGGCAACAAGACTTCACCAATTCATCAGTACTCTCAAGATAACAGGCATGCAATTGTTTTCTGCTTACAACGTAGAAGATGTCTGGTCGCGGTAAGGGAGGGAAAGGTCTTGGGAAGGGCGGTGTCAAGCGGCACAGGAAGGTGCTCCGTGATAACATCCAGGGCATCACCAAGCCTGCCATCCGCCGTCTAGCTCGCAGGGGAGGCGTCAAGCGTATCTCCGGTCTCATCTATGGAGAGACTCGCGGCGTCCTGAAAGTCTCCCTGGAGAACGTGATCCGCGACGCCGTCACCTACAGCGAGCACGCCAAGAGGAAGACCGTCACCGCTATGGACATGGTGTACGCGCTCAAGCGCCAGGGCCGCACTCTCTACGGCTTCGGAGGTTAATAATTCTGCTCTTTCTCCATAACACAAAGGCTCTTCTCAGAGCCGCCCTGTAGACATTCCTTTTATATCTTATGACAGGTTCTTATCGAGTGATCGAGACTTAAAAATACCTGTCGTGCGGATCCAAATCGATCGGCCTTGACATGGCACATAGGCGGGCTTGAAGTCAGCCACACAGGTATAGATAATTAATTTATCTTACCGTGTTCTGATGATTTGTTGGGCCCGCCAAGTCCAAGGTTGCCTATGTCCGTGCCTTCTGTCCGAGCTCATTGGAGCCTATCGATCACTCCCCATACTGGCCACCAACTGTCGTGGATTTCCTTTTGCGTCCAACGACTTACTCAATTAGGAATGTCAACACCCTTCCAGATTGAATGATTAAAGGTTGGGGGGACAGTGCGCACCGTCCGAAGTAATCACTCTGACACACGTTCAGCTATGAAAACTTCCTCAATTCTGCTTTTAATGTTCGGCGCGCAGACTCTTTTAAAAGAGTTTAACATATCTGCCCATCTGGGCAGGTCAAAGATTACATAGATACAACGTATTGTTTAATTATTGGATAAGCATCTTGCAATTCTTCCATCCTCCGGTCCTCTGTGATTGGCCATCAGGTGGTGGACGAGATGAGTAGGTTGTCTTGGACCCACGTGTGGTTCCTTCGATATGATTGGATGTTACATCATGAATTAGTAATTGCCTAAATCTCCCATGTTATTTGCATACGTTTCCAGTAAAATTGCTTGGGTAATTATTGCGGTAGCTGTTTCGGACTGCGGTTATCTATGTCTGATTTCTTTACAAAACAGATGGAAAATGTAACGTGTTTACACTATATATTATCTTGTCAGCATTTTGAGAACAGAAGTTTCATTAAGGAAGTAGATACATTGGATACATGTAAGAAGGCATATCTATATTTGTAACAGTAATGGAAAAGTACTGGCATTTAGTATACAGAATAAAAACAGGTACATTGTCCACTACAAAGGTCCACAGTATAGGCCCACTACACCGTATGCCCCCCCCCCCCCCGTGGTAAGATTGGGGAAGCTGTGCAGGTGTCATGGCAGCTGGGCTGCCTTGGGAGACTGCCTATAGAGCCATCCCCGTGGGGTGACTTGATAGGCTGCCTGTCAGAATGCAGTATGATGTAATGCTATAGCATTACATCATACTGCAGGCGCAATCAAAGCATCGCATGTCGGAGTCCCCCAGGGGGGCTTAAAAGTAAATTTAAAAAAGATCTATAACGTTTTTTTTAATTGTAAAAAAAAAGTAATACAAGTTTTAATCACCCCCCTTTTTCCATATCTGTAATTAAAAAATCTAAATCATAAAATAAAAACACATATTTGGTTTCACCACGTCCGTAAAAGTCCGATCTATCAAAGTAAAGCATTATTTACCCTGCATGGTGAACGTCGTCTACAAAAAAAAATTAAAGGAGATGTCCCGCGCCGAAACGGGTTTTTTTTTTTTTAAACCCCCCCCCCCGTTCGGCGCGAGACAACCCCGATGCAGGGGTTAAAAAAACCACCCGCACAGCGCTTACCTGAATCCCGGCGCTCCGGTGACTTCTCTACTCACCGCTGAAGATGGCCTCTTCCTCCGTGGACCGCAGCTCTTCTGTGCGGTCCACTGCCGATTCCAGCCTCCTGATTGGCTGGAATCGGCACGTGACGGGGCGGAGCTACACGGAGCTACACGGAGCCCCATAGAGAACAGCAGAAGACCCGGACTGCGCAAGCGCGGCTAATTTGGCCATCGGAGGCCAAAAATTAGTCGGCACCATGGAGACCAGGACGCTAGCAACGGAGCAGGTAAGTAAAAAACTTTTTATAACTTCTGTATGGCTCATAATTAATGCACAATGTATATTACAAAGTGCATTATTATGGCCATACAGAAGTGTATAACCCCACTTGCTGCCGCGGGACATCTCCTTTAAGAACGTCAGAAATGTGCTTTTTTGTCACCGTCTCCCAGAAAAAACACAATAAAAGGCGATCAAAAAGTCGTATGTATTCCAAATTAGTACTAGCAGAAAATACAGGACATCCTGCAAGAAATGTGCCTTCGCTGAATTACGTTGACAGAAAAATAAAAAAGATATTGTGCGCACAAGATGACCGCAGAAAATAATTGAAAAACATTAAATGTCAGGGAAAAAAAAGTGTAGTATAATAAAAAAAAAACTATACAAGTTTTGTATCGTAGCAATCATACTGACCCATATAATAAAGGTATCATATCATTTTTGTTGCAGTTTGTGCGCAGTAGAAACAAAACACACTATAAGATGGTGGAATGTCTTTTTTTTTTTCATTTCACTCCACTTAGAATTTTGTAAAAGTTTTTCAGTACATTATATGGTACTTTAAACCATTGAAAACTACAACTTGTCCCACAAAAAACAAGTCTTCATTCAGTTACGTCGATGAATAAATAAAGGAGTTATCATTTTTTTAAAGGGGGGAGGAAAAAACGAAAATGAGAAAAAAAAAGGGCCGCGTCATAGAGGTGTTAAAATGTGGATGAATGACAAAAAAATAAAAGGCATGCACCTACTTCTGAGGGCTCTTTCAGACAAGAGTAATTTTCTGCACTGTTAGCAGCGAGCACAGCTAACAGCTCTGTGAGAATTGTGTGAACGGGCTGCTTCAAGCTCCCTGAAGCAGCCTCTTCACATGCTCCATGGTGCAGGCTACGTGCTTTCAAAGTTCAAATAGGAGCCTATGTAAAGCGTGCAGCACAGATAGGACATGTCTTATCTTTCCCGCACCTCGGAGCCGACATGCGAGTTTGCACTTGCATGTCCTATCTTTTGTTAGGTGCGCAGAATTTTGTGCACCTAACAACCTCCAAGTGAACGCTCCTATGGGAACCTATTGATTCCTATCAGAAGTGTGATTTGTGCACTGCTAGCAGCACAGAATTTTACATCAATATAAACGAGCCCTAAGGGTGGGTTCACACGAGCGCGTTTTTGGGCGTACTTAGGTACATACATCCACACCTAGGTACGAGCAAAAACACGCGTGAACACAGCTGCGTGCTTGTTGTCAATGGAGCAGTGGCTGCTGCCGGCGGCTCCATTGAAAACAATGCTCTGTCGGCCCCTTGCATTCTTTTTCAGGGAAGGGCTTTACATATAAATTTACATTTTAAATCCCCGGCTGCTGATAGATCAGCACCACAGTGCAGGGGACAGCAGGAGAAGACACCGCTGAGCCCCGGCAGCTGAAGGCAGGTGAGTATCTATTTCTTTTGTTTTTTAAATCACTTTTACTTGCTTTTCAGGGAAGAGCCTATATGTAAAACTCTTCCCTGAAAAATAAATTCAGGTGTGCCAGCAGACCATTGTCTTCAATAGAGCCGTCAGCAGCAGCAGCGGCTCCATTGAAGTGAATGGCTGCATTTTCTTTTTTTTTACACCAAAATTTTTCTTTTTCAGGAAAGAGCCTATATGTAAAGCTCTTCCCTGAAAAACAATTCAGGTGTGCCAGCAGACCATTGTCTACAATGGAGCTGCCGGCAGCAGCAGCGGCTCCATTGAAGAGAATGCCTGCAATTTTTTTTTTTTTACACTAAAATCTTTCTTTTTCAGGGAAGGGCTTATATGTAAAGCCCTTCCCTGAAAAAGAATGCAGGGAGCTGGCAGACCATTGTTTTCAATGGAGCTGCCAGCAGCAGCCTCGGCTCCATTGAAAACAATGCGTGCATTCCCTATGGTGCACGCATGTCCTATCTTTGCAGGCATGCACCTGTAAAATACGGACATGTGCACACACCATAGGGAATGCATTGTTGTAAATACAAGCGTGTTTTTGTGCGTGGGTATGCACGCACCAAAACACGCTAGTGTGAACCCACCCTAAAGGTGTACCACAACTAGTACTTACATGCTGGAACATCAGAACTATGCTCAATTCAGCTGATAGGGGCCACCAAGAGGGCTGCTCAGCTTTAGCTGCCCTTGAACTATTGAGGGACAATATTGACATAGCAAAACTTTTAAAAAGAAAATGAGCTGCACACAGACTTCATATTATATATATATATATATATACACATATATATATATATATATATATATATATATATATATATATATATATATATATATATATACATATACATATATACACTTAAAATCTGCTTCTTTATTACAAGTGAGTGGTTCATTCATGAAAATATGGTATGCAGCCCAATGAAAATTCAAAGATGATAGCAAGTTTCAGACTAATATGTCAGTGGTTGCTGCTTTTTTTTATGGGGGGGGGGGGGGGGGTATTTATCTTTTGCACAGAGTTATCCCCCCTGCTCTGAATTAAAAAAGTCTGAGTATATGGTTCCCCTACTAGCTTGATAAAGGACATATTAGTCTGAAACGTTGCTATTATCTTTGTGCTATTATCTTTGAATTTTCACCTTGGAGCCAACATGCGAATTTGCACTCACATGTCCTATCTTTGTTAGAAATCTTACTAGCGCTAAACACATGGTTGTCTGAAAAAGGCCTAAAAGTGATCAAATAGTTGCATATACCACAAAATGTTATCAATAAAAAATAAAATTCTTTATGCAAAAAGTTGACCTCATATAGCTCAATAAGTGAAAGGATAAAAGCAACATGAGTCTTGGAATACGGCAGAGATAATTTAATGTTTCTTTTAGAGATGAGCAAGCACACTCATCTGAGCTTGATACTCGTTCGAGCATTAGGGTACTCGAGATGCTCGTTACTCGAGACGAACACCACGCGGTGCTCGAGTCAATTGCATTTCCTTACTCGCATGTTTAGCGCCATTTTCTAGCCATTAGACATGCTGGGAAGGCATTACCACTTCCTGCTGTGACGTGCCAGCCCCCCCCCCCCCCACCACCACCACCACAGTAGTGAGTGGCTGGGCCAATACGGTGACCGCCGAGTACTTAAACTGGTCCCACCCGTGGCTTGCCTCAGACACATGCTGGCAGAGGTTAGGGAAAGTGCTGCTGCTGATATAGGGACAGTGTTAGAGCAGGATCCTGTTTCAAGAACCCCAACGGTCCTTCTTAGGGCTACTCACTCTTCATAGTGTGCATTACTGTTGTGGCTGGCTGGGAGCAGTAGTGCACCGTTTTTTTTTAAGCATCTCGAGCTGTGCAGGCCATTTCAACTATATTGTTCTATGTCTGCAGTGCTGTAGGCAGAGTTGAGGAAAAGAGCTGCTTATATAGGGAAAGTGTTATAGTAGGATCCTGTCTTCAAGAACCCCGATGGTCCTTCTTAGGGCTACATCTGACCGTGTGCATTATAGTTGTGGCTTGCTGGGAGTAGTAGAGGATCAATTTTTGTATTACGCATTAAGGCCAGTTCCCAACCTTTCAGTAATAGCATTCTCAGGCTGCAGTGCCGTACAACCAGCTCTCACCGTGAAACTGCTCTCTAACATCTCCTAGCCTACTGCAAGCGACTTCATTTATACCGTTCTGTGTCTGCAGTGCATAACAGAGAGTGTTGAGGCACAGCCACTTCTATAGAGAAAGCTATGCACTATACAGTCCTGATCCTCCGTGCAAGAACCCCAAAGCTCCTTCTTAGGGCTACAGCTGACCGTGTTGATTATAGGTGTGGCTTGCTGGGAGTAGTAGTGCATCAATTTTTGTATTATGCATATAGGGCCTAGGCCAATTCCCAGCCTTTCAGTAAAACTTTCTCAGGCTGCAGTGCCGTACAACCAGCTCTCACCGTGAAACTCCTCTCTAACACCTCCTAGCCTACTACAAACGACTTCAGTTATACTGTCCTGTGTCTGCAGTGCATTAGGCACAGTGTAGGGCCACAGCCACTTTTATAGGGAAAGTTATATACACTATACAGTCCTCCTGATCCACCGTGCAAGAACCCCAACCCTTCTTCTTAGGGCTACATCTGACTGTGTGCATTATAGTTGTGGCTTGCTGGGAGTAGTAGTGCATAAATTTTTGTATTACGCATCTAGGCCTGTTCCCAGCCTTTCAGTAATTGCGCTCTCAGCCTGCGGTGCCGTACAACCAGCTCTTACCGTGAAATTGCTCTGCAATATTTCCTAGCCTTTTGCAAATGAATTCAGTTATATCGTTCTGTGTCTGCAGTGCATTAGACAGAGGTATCCCCGCTAAACAGTACTGTAATATTTCCTGGGCCACTGCAAAGTATTTCAGTTCTGCCGCTGTGCAGAGCTTCTCACCATACCCTTTCCTTGGTGGGGTTGAGAGAGTCACAGTTACCAGCACTATCCACTGGCTTTAGAGTCTTCTCGGGTCCCTGCCATGAGTGGGAAAAAATTATTCCTCTCTCACCTGAGGAGTTTGTCATGACCGATGCCCAACCTTTGGAAAGTTCCCGGAGTCCGAGTGATGAGGCTGGGGACTTCCGGCAACTGTCTCAAGAGTTTTTTGTGGGTGAGGATGATGAGACACAGTTGTCTGTCAATGAGGTAGTAGTAAGAGCAGTAAGTCCGAGGGAGGAGCGAACAGAGGATTCGGAGGAAGAGCAGCTGGACGATGAGGTGACTGACTCCACCTAGTTTCCTAAGCCTACTGAGGACAGGGCTTCAGAGGGGGAGGCAAGTGCAGCAGCAGGATAGGTTGGAACAGGCAGTGGAGTGGCCAGGGGTAGAGGCAGGGCCAGAGCGAAGAATCCACCAACTGTTTCCCAAAGCACACCCTCACGGCAAGCCTCCGTGGAGAGAGCGAGGTGTTCAAAGGTGTGGATGTTTTTCAGTGAGAGCGTGGACGGCCGACGAACAGTCGTGTGCAACCTGTGTCGCACCAAGATCAGCCAGGGAGCCACCACTACCAGCCTCACCACCACCAGCATGCGCAGGCATATGATAGCCAAGCACCCCGCAAGGTGGGACGAAGGACATTCACCACCTTTGGGTCACACCACTGCCTCTTCCCCTGTGCCCCAACCTGCCACACAGATCCAATCCCCCTTCCAGGACACAGGCACGAGCGCCCCCCGGCCTGCACCCACACCCTCACCTCCACGTTCCTCCACTTCATCCAGCAATGTCTTTCAGCGCAGCGTCCAGCTGTCGCTAACACAAGCGTTGGAGCGAAAGCTCAAATACGCTGCCACCCACCCGCACGCACAAGCTTTAAACGTGCTCATTGCCAAATTAATCAGCATGGAGATGCTGCCGTACAGGCTTGTGGAAACAAAGGCTTTTAAAAACATGATGGCGGTGGCGGTTCTGCGCTACTCGGTCCCCAGTCGCCACTATTTTTCCCGGCGTGCCGTCCCAGCCCTACACGAAAACATCTCCCGCAATATAAATCGTGCCCTCACCAACGCAGTTACTGGGAAGGTCCACTTAACCACGGACACGTGGACAAGTACTGGCAGGCAGGGCCACTATATCTCCCTGACGGCACATTGGCTGAACTTGGTGGAGGCTGGGACCGAGTAAGAGCCTGGGACTGCTACGTCCTACCCACACCCAGAATAGCGGGTCCTACCTCGGTGCTGGTATCTGCGGTGTTTGGTGCCACCTCCTCCAAACCCTCCCCCTCCTCCTTCTCCTCCGCCACGTTTACGTCTTAATTAAGAAGTGTGAGCACGTCGCCAGCAGTCAGTAGCGTGCGGCGCAGCAGCACAGCGGTGGGCAAGCGTCAGCAAGCCGTGCTGAAACTAATCAGCTTAGGTGACAAGAGGCACACGGCCCCGAGCTGTTGCAGGGTCTGACAGAGCAGACCGCTGAGCCTCCAACCAGACATGGTCGTGTGTGACAACGGTCGTGACCTGGTGGCGGCTCGGCAGCTCGGCAGCCTCACACACGTGCCATGCCTGGCCCACATCTTCAATCTGGTGGTTCAGCATTTTCTGAACAACTACCCCCACTTGTCTGACCTGCTCGGCAAGGTGCACCGTGTCTGCGCACATTTCCACAAGTCAACCATGGACGCTGCCACCCTGAGGACCCTGCAACATCGGTTTCAGCTGCCAGAGCACCAACTGCTGTGCAACGTGCCCATGCGCTGGAATTGTACGCTGCACATGTTGGCCTGGCTGTACGAGCAGCATAGAGCAATAGTGGTAGCCAGCCTCCGCAATTCTTTTCTGAGGAGTGTGCATGGATGGCAGATATCTGCCATGTCCTTGGAAACTTTGAGGAGTCTACCCATATGGTGAGCGGCGATGCGGCAATCATTAGCGTTACCATCCCGCTGCTTTGCCTGCTGAGAACTTCGCTGCAAAGAATAAAGGTCGACGCTTTGCAGTTGGAACAGGAGACGGGGATGACAGTATGTTGCTTGATAGCCAGACCACCCTCATGTCTATATTTCAGCAGCATTTAAAGGGGTTGTCCTGCGCCGAAACGGTTTTTTTTTTTCAATAGCCCCCCCGTTCGGCGCGAGACAAACCCGATGCAGGGGTTTAAAAAAACCCGATAGTACTTACCCGAATCCCCGCGCTCCGGTGACTTCTTACTTACCTTGCGGAGATGGCTGCCGGGATCTTCACCCACGGTGGACCGCAGGTCTTCTCCCATGGTGCACCGTGGGCTCTGTGCGTTCCATTGCCGATTCCAGCCTCCTGATTGGCTGGAATCGGCACACGTGATGGGGCGGAGCTACGAGGAGCAGCTCTGAGGCACGAGCGGCCCCATTCAGAAGGGAGAAGACCGGACTGCGCTAGCGCGTCTAATCGGGTGATTAGACGCTGAAATTAGACGGCTCCATGGAGACGGGGACGCTAGCAGCGGCGCAGGTAAGTGAATAACTTCTGTATGGCTCATAATTAATGCACGATGTACATTACAAAGTGCATTAATATGGCCATACAGAAGTGCTGAACCCCACTTGCTTTCGCGGGACAACCCCTTTAATATTACCTGTAATATTATAAATACTATTACCATACCCAGCACAAGCTCCTCACACTTCAAATAAATTATGAATAGAGATGAGCGAACACCAAAATGTTCGGGTGTTCGTTATTCGTAACGAACTTCCCGTGATGCTCGAGGGTTCGTTTCGAACAACGAACCCCATTGAAGTCAATGGGCGACCAGAACATTTTTGTATTTTGCCGATGCTCGCTAAGGTTTTCATGTGTGAAAATCTGGGCAATTCAGGAAAGTGATGGGAATGACACAGTGACGGATAGGGCAGGCGAGGGGCTACATGTTGGGCTGCATCCTAAGTTCACAGGTCCCACTATTAAGCCACAATAGCGGCAAGAGTGGGCCCCCCCCCCCTCCCAACAACTTTTACTTCTGAAAAGCGCTCATTAGCATGGCATACCTTTGCTAAGCACCACACTACCTCCAACAAAGCACAATCACTGCCTGCATGACACTCCACTGCCACTTCTCCTGAGTTACATGCTGCCCAACCGCACCCCCTCCCCCCCACAGCGCACACCAAAGTGTCCCTGCGCAGCCTTCAGCTGCCCTCATGCCACACCACGCTCATGTCTATTTAGAATTGCGTCTGCCATGACGAGGGACCGCAGGCATACACTGCAGAGGTTGGCACGGCTAGGCAGCGACCCTCTTTAAAAGTGGCGGAGCGATAGCCCACAATGCTGTACAGAAGCAATGAGAAATAGAATCCTGTGCCACCGCCATCTGGAGCTGCACACGTGGGCATAGCAATGGGGAACCTATGTGCCACACACTATTCATTCTGTCAAGGTGTCTGCATGCCCCAGTCAGACCGGGCTTTTTAATTCATAGACACAGGCAGGTACAACTCCCTATTGTGAAGTCCCTGTCGACCCACAGCATGGGTGGCTCCCTGGAACCCACCGGCGGTACACAAAAATATCCCATTGCATTGCCCAACACAGCTGAGGTAGTAATGTCGTGCGTAATACAGGTGGGCTTCGGCCCACACTGCATGCCCCAGTCAGACTGGGATTCTTTACAAGTGGACACATGTAGGTTTAACTCCCTGTGGACCCACTGCCTGGGTGGGTGCCAGGAAGCCACCGGCGGTACATAGAAATATCCCATTGCATTGCCCAACACAGCTGAGGTAGTAATGTCGT
Organism: Eleutherodactylus coqui; assembly: GCF_035609145.1. Lineage (NCBI taxonomy): Eukaryota > Metazoa > Chordata > Amphibia > Anura > Eleutherodactylidae > Eleutherodactylus > Eleutherodactylus coqui. The sequence goes on along the minus strand of NC_089843.1, from coordinate 29,416,122 downwards.
GCGTAATACAGGTGTGCTTCGGCCCACACTGCATGCCCCAGTCAGACTGGGATTCTTTACAAGTGGACACATGTAGGTTTAACTCCCTGTGGACCCACTGCCTGGGTGGGTGCCAGGAAGCCACCGGCGGTACATAGAAATATCCCATTGCATTGCCCAACACAGCTGAGGTAGTAATGTCGTGCGTAATACAGGTGGGCTTCGGCCCACACTGCATGCCCCGGTCAGACGGGTTCTTTAGAAGTGTACAGATGTATTAAAAACTCAGTGTGCACCTACAGCATGGGTGGCTCCCTGGAACCCACCGGCGGTACACAAAAATATCCCATTGCATTGCCCAACACAGCTGAGGTAACGTCAGCTGTAATGCAGGTGGGCTAAAAATTAATTTGATTACACTGTAGGCGAGGGCCCACACAAATTGCTGTATCAACAGTACTAATGTACATCCCAAAAATTGGCCATGGCCAGCCAAGAGGGCAGGTGAAACCCATTAATCGCTTTGGTTAATGTGGCTTAAGTGGTAACTAGGCCTGGAGGCAGCCCAGTGTAACGAAAAATTGGTTCAAGTTAAAGTTCCAATGCTTTTAAGCGCATTGAAACTTATAAAAATTGTTCTGAAAAATTATTTGAGTGAGCCTTGTGGCCCTAAGAAAAATTGCCCGTTCAGCGTGATTACGTGAGGTTTCAGGAGGTGGAGCAGGAGGAGGAGGAGGAGGAATATTAGACACAGATTGATGAAGCAGAAATGTCCCCGTTTTGGATGGTGAGAGAGAACGTAGCTTCCATCCGCGGGTGCAGCCTACGTATTGCTTACGTATCGCTGCTGTCCGCTGGTGGAGAACAGAAGTCTGGGGAAATCCAGCCTTTGTTCATCTTGATGAGTGTTAGCCTGTCGGCACTGTCGGTTGACAAGCGGCTACGCTTATCTGTGATGATTCCCCCAGCCGCACTAAACACCCTCTCCGACAACACGCTAGCCGCAGGACAAGCAAGCACCTCAAGGGCATACAGGGCTAGTTCAGGCCACGTGTCCAGCTTCGACACCCAGTAGTTGTAGGGGGCAGAGGCGTCACCAAGGATGGTCGTGCGATCCGCTACGTACTCCCTCACCATCCTTTTGCAGTGCTCCCGCCGACTCAGCCGTGACTGGGGAGCGGTGACACAGTCTTGGTGGGGAGCCATAAAGCTGGCCAGGCCCTTAAAGACTGTTGCACTGCCTGGGATGTACATGCTGCTCGATCTACGCACATCCCCTGCAACATGGCCCTCGGAACTGCGCCTTCTGCCACTAGCGCTGTCGGCTGGGAATTTTACCATCAGCTTGTCCGCAAGGGTCCTGTGGTATAGCAACACTCTCGAACCCCTTTCCTCTTCGGGAATCAGAGTGGGCAGGTTCTCCTTATACCGTGGATCGAGCAGTGTGTACACCCAGTAATCCGTCGTGGCCAGAATGCGTGCAACGCGAGGGTCACGAGAAAGGCATCCTAACATGAAGTCAGCCATGTGTGCCAGGGTACCTGTACGCAACACATGGCTGTCTTCACTAGGAAGATCACTTTCAGGATCCTCCTCCTCCTCCTCCTCCTCCTCAGGCCATACACGCTGAAAGGATGACAGGCAATCAGCCGGTGTACCGTCAGCAGCGGGCCAAGCTGTCTCTTCCCCCTCCTCCTCATCCTCCTCATGCTCCTCCTCCTCCTCCTGTACGCGCTGAGAAATAGACAGGAGGGTGCCCTGACTATCCAGCGGCATACTGTCTTCCCCCGCCCCCGTTTCCGAGCGCAAAGCAGCTGCCTTTATGGTTTGCAGGGAATTTCTCAAGATGCATAGCAGAGGAATGGTGACGCTAATGATTGTAGCATCGCCGCTCACCACCTGGGTAGACTCCTCAAAATTACCAAGGACATGGCAGATGTCTGCCAACCAGGCCCACTCTTCTGAAAGGAATTGAGGAGGCTGACTCCCACTGCGCCGCCCATGTTGGAGTTGGTATTCGACTATAGCTCTCCGTTGTTCATAGAGCCTGGCCAACATGTGGAGCGTAGAGTTCCACCGTGTGGGCACGTCGCACAGCAGTCGGTGCACTGGCAGCTTAAAGTGATGTTGCAGGGTGCGCAGGGTGGCAGCGTCCGTGTGGGACTTGCGGAAATGTGCGCAGAGCCGGCGCGCCTTTACGAGCAGGTCTGACAAGCGTGGGTAGCTTTTCAGAAACCGCTGAACCACCAAATTAAAGACGTGGGCCAGGCATGGCACGTGCGTGAGGCTGCCAAGCTGCAGAGCCGCCACCAGGTTACGGCCGTTGTCACACACGACCATGCCCGGTTGGAGGCTCAGCGGCGCAAGCCAGCGGTCGGTCTGCTGTGTCAGACCCTGCAGCAGTTCGTGGGCCGTGTGCCTCTTATCGCCTAAGCTGAGTAGTTTCAGCACGGCCTGCTGACGCTTGCCCACCGCTGTGCTGCCACACCGCGCGACACCGACTGCTGGCGACATGCTGCTGCTAACACATCTTGATTGTGAGACAGAGGAGGAGGAGGAGGAGGAGGGTGCTTTAGTGGAGGAAGCATACACCTCCGCAGATACCAGCACCGAGCTGGGGCCCGCAATTCTGGGGGTGGGTAGGACGTGAGCGGTCCCAGGCTCTGACTCTGTCCCAGCCTCCACTAAATTCACCCAATGTGCCGTCAGGGAGATGTAGTGGCCCTGCCCGCCTGTGCTTGTCCACGTGTCCGTAGTTAAGTGGACCGTGGCAGTAACCGCGTTGGTGAGGGCGCGCACAATGTTGCGGGAGACGTGGTCGTGCAGGGCTGGGACGGCACATCGGGAAAAGTAGTGGCGACTGGGAACTGAGTAGCGCGGGGCCGCCGCCTCCATGATACTTTTGAAGGACTCCGTTTCCACAACCCTATACGGCAGCATCTCAAGGCTGATGAATTTTGCGATGCGGACGGTTAACGTTTGAGCGTGCGGGTGCGTGGCGGCGTACTTGCGCTTGCGCTCGAACACTTGCGCAAGCGACGGCTGAACGGTGCGCTGAACTACACTGCTGGATGGGGCCGAGGACAGCGGAGATGAGGGTGTGGGTGCAGGCCATGAGGCGGTAGTGCCTGTGTCCTGAGAGGGGGGTTGCATCTCAGTGGCAGGTTGGGGCACAGGGGGAGAGGCAGGGGTGCAAACCGGAGACGGTGAACGGCCTTTGTCCCACCTTGCGGGGTGCTTGGCCATCATATGTCTGCGCATGGTGGTGGTGGTGAGGCTGTTGGTGTTGGCTCCCCGGCTGAGCTTTGCGCGACAAAGGTTGCACACCACTGTTCGTCGGTCGTCAGGCGTCTCTGTGAAAAACTGCCAGACCTTAGAGCACCTCGGCCTACGCAGGGTGGCATGGCGCGAGGGGGCGCTTTGGGAAACACTTGGTGGATTATTCGGTCTGGCCCTGCCTCTACCCCTGGCCACCGCACTGCCTCTTGCAACCTGCCCTGCTGATGCCCTTGACTCCCCCTCTGAAGACCTGTCCTCCTGAGTAAGCGTTGCACACCAGGTGGGGTCAGTCACCTCATCGTCCTGCTGCTCTTCCTCCGAATCCTCTGTGCGCTGCTCCCTGGGACTTACTGCCCTTACTACTACCTCACTGCAAGACAACTGTGTCTGATCGTCATCGTCCTCCTCACCCACAGAAAGTTGTTGAGACAGTTGGCGGAAGTCCCCAGCCTCTTCCCCCGGACCCCGGGAACTTTCGAATGGTTGGGCATCAGTGACGATAAACTCCTCTGGTGGGAGAGGAACCGCTGCTGCCCAATCTAAGCAGGGGCCCGAGAACAGTTCCTGGGAGTGTTCCCGCTCCTGAGCAGGTGTCATTGTAGTGGACTGAGGAGGCTGGGAGGAAGGAGGAGCAGCAGACAGAGGATTCGGATTGGCAGCAGTGGACGGCGCAGAACTGCGGGTAGACGATAGGTTGCTCGAAGCACTTTCTGCCATCCAGGACAGGACCTGCTCACACTGCTCATTTTCTAATAACCGTCTCCCGCGTGGACCCATTAATTGGGCGATGAATGTGGGGACGCCAGAAACGTGCCTCTCTCCTAATCGCGCAGCAGACAGCTGCGACACACCTGGATCAGGAGCTTGGCCTGTGCCCACACCCTCACTTGGCCCTCCGCGTCCTCGGCCACGTCCACGTCCACGTCCTCTAGGCTTACCCCTACCCCTCAGCATGCTGTATTACCAGTGATTAGATTTCCCAGGCAGGAAATAAATTGGCGCAAGACTGCAGGCCAAATATAATTTTTGCCCTTTTTGGAAAACGAAAGGCCCCACTGCCTCTAGTGAATGAATTATCTAAGTTTAATAACTGTGCTGTGTCCCTGCTTATGTGTCACAGAACGTGAGGGTAGCAGAGTTATTATAACTCTTGGAGAGCAGGTATTTTTTTTCCCAATTAAGGAAAGCAAATGGCGAACCCAGCAGTAAAGCGTAGCTGGGTGCGTATGATTTAGCAATGTTTTTCACGCAGCTCACACGTCTACACAGGCGTAAGGACGGACACAGGCTGGACAAATAGATTTGTTTTCAGTTTTTTCCCACCAACAGGCAGCACTGCGTATATTCAATGAACCTGCGAAGTTTAATAACTGCGCTGTGTCCCTGCTTATGTGTCACAGAACGTGAGGGTAGCAGAGTTATTATAACTCTTGGAGAGCAGGTATTTTTTTTTCCCAATTAAGGAAAGCAAATGGCGAACCCAGCAGTAAAGCGTAGCTGGCTGCGTATGATTTAGCAATGTTTTTCACGCAGCTCACACGTCTACACAGGCGTAAGGACGGACACAGGCTGGACAAATAGATTTGTTTTCAGTTTTTTCCCACCAACAGGCAGCACTGCGTATATTCAATGAACCTGCGAAGTTTAATAACTGCGCTGTGTCCCTGCTTATGTGTCACAGAACGTGAGGGTAGCAGAGTTATTATAACTCTTGGAGAGCAGGTATTTTTTTTCCCAATTAAGGAAAGCAAATGGCGAACCCAGCAGTAAAGCGTAGCTGGGTGCGTATGATTTAGCAATGTTTTTCACGCAGCTCACACGTCTACACAGGCGTAAGGACGGACACAGGCTGGACAAATAGATTTGTTTTCAGTTTTTTCCCACCAACAGGCAGCACTGCGTATATTCAATGAACCTGCGAAGTTTAATAACTGCGCTGTGTCCCTGCTTATGTGTCACAGAACGTGAGGGTAGCAGAGTTATTATAACTCTTGGAGAGCAGGTATTTTTTTTTCCCAATTAAGGAAAGCAAATGGCGAACCCAGCAGTAAAGCGTAGCTGGCTGCGTATGATTTAGCAATGTTTTTCACGCAGCTCACACGTCTACACAGGCGTAAGGACGGACACAGGCTGGACAAATAGATTTGTTTTCAGTTTTTTCCCACCAACAGGCAGCACTGCGTATATTCAATGAACCTGCGAAGTTTAATAACTGCGCTGTGTCCCTGCTTATGTGTCACAGAACGTGAGGGTAGCAGAGTTATTATAACTCTTGGAGAGCAGGTATTTTTTTTTCCCAATTAAGGAAAGCAAATGGCGAACCCAGCAGTAAAGCGTAGCTGGCTGCGTATGATTTAGCAATGTTTTTCACGCAGCTCACACGTCTACACAGGCGTAAGGACGGACACAGGCTGGACAAATAGATTTGTTTTCAGTTTTTTCCCACCAACAGGCAGCACTGCGTATATTCTATGAATAATAACTGTGTTGTGGCCCTGCCTATACAATTCTTTCCCTGCAGTATCAATGGAGGGTGCAATGCTCTGCAGAGGCGATTTTGAGAAGCCCAAAAAAAATGCAGCACAGCCAACAGCAGCCTGGACAGTACTGCACACGGATAAATATGGCCCTAGAAAGGACCGTTGAGGTTCTTGAAGGCTACACTCACTCCTAACACTCTCCCTGCCTATGCAGCACTTCTGTCCCTAATGCCAGGTGCAACGGTCTGCAGAGGCGATTTTGAGAAAAAAAAAAAAATCCCACTGCTAACAGCAGCCAACACACAGCTATCAGTGGCCCTAATAAGGACCTTTGGGGGGTCTTGAAGCCTACACTAACTACCAATTCTTTCCCTACAGCAGCTCCGGTATAAACAGCACTGTCCCTCATCTAACTCACACCGCATCTGAGGCGAGCCGCGGGAGGGGCCGACTTTTATATTAGGCGAACACCTGATCTCGCCAGCCACTCACAGCAGGGGGGTGGTATAGGGCTTAAACGTTGCAGGGGGAAGTTGTAATGCCTTCCCTGTCTTTCAATTGGCCAGAAAAGCGCGCTAACGTCTCAGGGAAGGAAGTGAAAGTAACCAGAACACCGCATGGTGTTCGTCACGAATAACGAACATCCCGAACACCCTAATATTCGCACGAATATCAAGCTCGGACGAACGCGTTCGCTCATCTCTAATTATGAATGCATCAGTTTATATGCACACTGCAAAACTCCCCTATTTCTATGGATTTTCTTGCAATTTACAAATATTTGGTTACTCTGGACCCCCATAACCCTCATCATTACTTACCGTACAGGCTTCTATGTATGTTATTCCTAATATCAGTAAATCATAGCGTTTGCAACCGGGACACTATTCTCACGCCTTTTTCCATGCACAATATGTAGATAAAACTATGATTTACTCTTCACACACTATAATTTTGACACTGTTCTCTGGATTATGTTCATGCATTACATTTGTGGACAGTGTCAACAAGCCAGCAATGATGACATCTCCATCCTGGTAAGTCGATTTTAACTCTGCCTGATGAAATTCTCTTATCTTGAGATCACAGAATGATTGTGTTACAGGAAACCATGGAAGAACCAATATCATAAGGAGACTAAACATTTCCTTGTGGGAATGGGACGGCAATGAAGAAGAAGTAGATACTGTTATAATTCATACATGATGAATGGAAGCAACAAGTACAGCAGCGACACAGAGAGGTCGCAGGATCAGTGACATTATGCTGACTGCTATCATCTCTCCTCTTTTAATACAGTACTAGCTTACCCGTCGCGCGTTGCTGCGAAGACAGACAGACATTTGTTTTTATATATATAGATAACAACCAAAAAACAGCGCAGCTTTCATGTTACCTCAGCAGTATAATATATAACAACCAATCACAGCGCAGCTTTCATGTTACCTCAGTCGTATAATATATAACAACGAATCACAGCGCAGCTTACATGTTACCTCAGCTTTATAATATATAACACCCAATCACAGCACAGCTTTCATGTTACCTCAGCAGTATAATATATAACAACCAATCACAGCACAGCTTTCATGTTACCTCAGCGGTATGATATATAACAATCAGTCACAGCGCAGCTTTAATTTTACCTCAGCAGTATAATATATAACAACCAATCACAGCATAGCTTTCTTGTTACCTCAGCAGTACAATATATAACAACCAATCACAGCGCAGCTTTTATTCTGCCTCAGCAATATAAAAAATAGCAACCAATCACAGTGCAGCATTTATTTTACCTCAGCAGTATACTATATAGCAACCAATCACAGCACAGCTTTCCTGTAACCTCAAAAGTATAAGAAGTAGCAACCAATCACAGCACAGCTTTCATGTTGCCTCAGCAGTATAATATATAGCAAGCAATCACAACACAGCTTTCATGTTACCATAGCACTATAGGAAATAGCAATGAATCACAGCACAGCTTTCATGTTACCTCAGCAGTATAAGAAATAGCAACCAATCACATTGCAGCTTTCATGTTACCTCAGCAGCATAAGGAATAGCAACCAATCACAGCACAGCTTTCATGTTACTTCAGCAGTATAATATACAACAATCACAGAGCAGCTTTCATGCTACCTCAGCAGTATAATATATAACAACCAATCACAGTGCAGCTTTCATGTTACCTCAGCAGTATAATATATAGCTACCAATCACAACGCAGCTTTTATGTTACCTCAGCACTATAAGGAATAGCAACCAATCACAGCACAGCTTTCATCTTACCTCAGCATTCTCAATATCCAGCAAACATTCGGCGGATGCATCATTTTGTAGTTGAACACGCTTGCTCGTAATGCCTTTTGCTTTCGTGCTTGCGATGGAAATCGAACGATCTTTGTCTGGGGCGCATAACTGTCAACGATGCTCGCACGTGCGCCACCTATCGAAGAATAGATGTACTATGCCAGTAATCTTCCCAGAAGTGTACTCAACAACTTCCCAAAGTTTCATGGTGATTGGATGAATGGTGTAGTAATGCATAAAGGACAGACAGACAGACATTCATTTTTATATATATTTGACATCAGGAAGTGAGAGAATTAGATTGCGTACGTAAAATTTAGACGCTAATTCTTTTGCACTTAGAATTAAATAATCGAGTTGGAACCCATTAGCTTTTCCTATTTATGACATAATCAATGCTCGTGCCAAATTTCAAGTTTTTATGATATTGGGAAGTGAGAGAATTAGATTCCGTACGTAAAATTTGGGCGCTAATTATTTTGCGCTTAGAATTGAATAATCGAGTTGAGACCCATTAGCTTTTCCTATTTATGACATAATCAATGCTCTTGGCACGTTTAAAATGTCTATGACATCGGGAAATAGGAGAACTAGATTCCGTACATAAAATTTGGACACAAATTCTTTTGCGCTTAGAATTGAATAATCGAGTTGCGACCCATTAGCTTTTCCTATTTGTGACATAATCAATGCTCGTGCCAAATTTCAAGCTTCTATGACATCGGGATGTGAGAGTATTAGATTCCGTATGGAAAATATGGACGCTAATTGTTTTGCGCTTTAAATTGAATAATCAAGTTGGGACCCATTAGCTTTTTCTATTTATGACATCAATGCTCATGCCAAATTTCAGGTTTTTATGACATCGGGAAGTGAGAGAATTGGATTCCGTACATAAAATTTGGACGCTCATTCTTTTGCGCTCAGAATTGAATAATCGAGTTGGGACCCTTTAACTTTTCCTATTTATGACATAATCAATGCTCGTGCCAAATTTCAAGTTTCTATGACATTGGAAAGTGAGAGAATTAGATTCCGTACGTAAAATTTGGACGCTAATTATTTGGCGCTTAGAATTGAATAATCGAGTTGGGACCCATTAACTTTTCCTATTTATGACATAATCAATGCTTGCGCCAAATTTCATGTTTCTACAACATCGGGAAGTGAGAGAATTAGTGGCAATTAGAGATGAGCGAACGTACTCGTCCGAGCTTGATGCTCGATCGAGTATTAGCGTGTTCGGGATGCTCGTTATTCGAAACGAGCACCACGCGATGTTCGGGTTACTTTCACTTTCATCTCTGAGACGTTAGCGCGCTTTTCTGGCCAATAGAAAGACAGGGAAGGCATTACAACTTCCACCTGCGACGTTCAAGCCCTATACCACCCCCCTGCAGTGAGTGGCTGGCGAGATTAGGTGTCACCCGAGTATAAAAATCGGCCCCTCCCGCGGCTCGCCACAAATGCGTTCTGACTAGAGATGAGCGAACGCGTTCGTCCGAGCTTGATATTCGTGCGAATATTAGGGTGTTCGGGATGTTCGTTATTCGTGACGAACACCATGCGGTGTTCTGGTTACTTTCACTTCCTTCCCTGAGACGTTAGCGCGCTTTTCTGGCCAATTGAAAGACAGGGAAGGCATTACAACTTCCCCCTGCAACGTTTAAGCCCTATACCACCCCCCTGCTGTGAGTGGCTGGCGAGATCAGGTGTTCGCCTAATATAAAAGTCGGCCCCTCCCGCGGCTCGCCTCAGATGCGGTGTGAGTTAGATGAGGGACAGTGCTGTTTATACCGGAGCTGCTGTAGGGAAAGAATTGGTAGTTAGTGTAGGCTTCAAGACCCCCCAAAGGTCCTTATTAGGGCCACTGATAGCTGTGTGTTGGCTGCTGTTAGCAGTGGGATTTTTTTTTTTTTCTCAAAATCGCCTCTGCAGACCGTTGCACCTGGCATTAGGGACAGAAGTGCTGCATAGGCAGGGAGAGTGTTAGGAGTGAGTGTAGCCTTCAAGAACCTCAACGGTCCTTTCTAGGGCCATATTTATCCGTGTGCAGTACTGTCCAGGCTGCTGTTGGCTGTGCTGCATTTTTTTTGGGCTTCTCAAAATCGCCTCTGCAGAGCATTGCACCCTCCATTGATACTGCAGGGAAAGAATTGTATAGGCAGGGCCACAACACAGTTATTATTCATAGAATATACGCAGTGCTGCCTGTTGGTGGGAAAAAACTGAAAACAAATCTATTTGTCCAGCCTGTGTCCGTCCTTACGCCTGTGTAGACGTGTGAGCTGCGTGAAAAACATTGCTAAATCATACGCAGCCAGCTACGCTTTACTGCTGGGTTCGCCATTTGCTTTCCTTAATTGGGAAAAAAAATACCTGCTCTCCAAGAGTTATAATAACTCTGCTACCCTCACGTTCTGTGACACATAAGCAGGGACACAGCGCAGTTATTAAACTTCGCAGGTTCATTGAATATACGCAGTGCTGCCTGTTGGTGGGAAAAAACTGAAAACAAATCTATTTGTCCAGCCTGTGTCCGTCCTTACGCCTGTGGAGACGTGTGAGCTGCGTGAAAAACATTGCTAAATCATACGCAGCCAGCTACGCTTTACTGCTGGGTTCGCCATTTGCTTTCCTTAATTGGGGAAAAAAAATACCTGCTCTCCAAGAGTTATAATAACTCTGCTACCCTCACGTTCTGTGACACATAAGCAGGGACACAGCGCAGTTATTAAACTTCGCAGGTTCATTGAATATACGCAGTGCTGCCTGTTGGTGGGAAAAAACTGAAAACAAATCTATTTGTCCAGCCTCTGTCCGTCCTAAGGGCGGTGGACACGTGTGAGCTGCGTGAAAAACATTGCTAAATCATACGCAGCCAGCTACGCTTTACTGCTGTGTTCGCCATTTGCTTTCCTTAATTGGGAAAAAAAATACCTGCTCTCCAAGAGTTATAATAACTCTGCTACCCTCACGTTCTGTGACACATAAGCAGGGACACAGCGCAGTTATTAAACTTCGCAGGTTCATTGAATATACGCAGTGCTGCCTGTTGGTGGGAAAAAACTGAAAACAAATCTATTTGTCCAGCCTCTGTCCGTCCTAAGGGCGGTGGACACGTGTGAGCTGCGTGAAAAACATTGCTAAATCATACGCAGCCAGCTACGCTTTACTGCTGTGTTCGCCATTTGCTTTCCTTAATTGGGAAAAAAAATACCTGCTCTCCAAGAGTTATAATAACTCTGCTACCCTCACGTTCTGTGACACATAAGCAGGGACACAGCGCAGTTATTAAACTTCGCAGGTTCATTGAATATACGCAGTGCTGCCTGTTGGTGGGAAAAAACTGAAAACAAATCTATTTGTCCAGCCTCTGTCCGTCCTAAGGGCGGTGGACACGTGTGAGCTGCGTGAAAAACATTGCTAAATCATACGCAGCCAGCTACGCTTTACTGCTGTGTTCGCCATTTGCTTTCCTTAATTGGGAAAAAAAATACCTGCTCTCCAAGAGTTATAATAACTCTGCTACCCTCACGTTCTGTGACACATAAGCAGGGACACAGCGCAGTTATTAAACTTCGCAGGTTCATTGAATATACGCAGTGCTGCCTGTTGGTGGGAAAAAACTGAAAACAAATCTATTTGTCCAGCCTCTGTCCGTCCTAAGGGCGGTGGACACGTGTGAGCTGCGTGAAAAACATTGCTAAATCATACGCAGCCAGCTACGCTTTACTGCTGTGTTCGCCATTTGCTTTCCTTAATTGGGAAAAAAAATACCTGCTCTCCAAGAGTTATAATAACTCTGCTACCCTCACGTTCTGTGACACATAAGCAGGGACACAGCGCAGTTATTAAACTTCGCAGGTTCATTGAATATACGCAGTGCTGCCTGTTGGTGGGAAAAAACTGAAAACAAATCTATTTGTCCAGCCTCTGTCCGTCCTAAGGGCGGTGGACACGTGTGAGCTGCGTGAAAAACATTGCTAAATCATACGCACCCAGCTACGCTTTACTGCTGGGTTCGCCATTTGCTTTCCTTAATTGGGAAAAAAAAATACCTGCTCTGCCACAGTTAATAACGCTGCTACCCTCACGTTCTGTGACACATAAGCAGGGACACAGCACAGTTATTAAACTTTGATAATTCATTCACTAGAGGCAGTGGGGCCTTTCGTTTTCCAAAAAGGGCAAAAATTATATTTGGCCTGCAGTCTTGCGCCAATTTATTTCCTGCCTGGGAAATCTAATCACTGGTAATACAGCATGCTGAGGGGTAGGGGTAAGCCTAGAGGACGTGGACGTGGCAGAGGACGCGGAGGGCCAAGTGAGGGTGTGGGCACAGGCCAAGCTCCTGATCCAGGTGTGTCGCAGCTGTCTGCTGCGCGATTAGGAGAGAGGCACGTTTCTGGCGTCCCCACATTCATCGCCCAATTAATGGGTCCACGCGGGAGACGGTTATTAGAAAATGAGCAGTGTGAGCAGGTCCTGTCCTGGATGGCAGAAAGTGCTTCGAGCAACCTATCGTCTACCCGCAGTTCTGCGCCGTCCACTGCTGCCAATCCGAATCCTCTGTCTGCTGCTCCTCCTTCCTCCCAGCCTCCTCACTCCACTACAATGACACCTGCTCAGGAGCGGGAACACTCCCAGGAACTGTTCTCGGGCCCCTGCTTAGATTGGGCAGCAGCGGTTCCTCTCCCACCAGAGGAGTTTATCGTCACTGATGCCCAACCATTCGAAAGTTCCCGGGGTCCGGGGGAAGAGGCTGGGGACTTCCGCCAACTGTCTCAACAACTTTCTGTGGGTGAGGAGGACGATGACGATCAGACACAGTTGTCTTGCAGTGAGGTAGTAGTAAGGGCAGTAAGTCCCAGGGAGCAGCGCACAGAGGATTCGGAGGAAGAGCAGCAGGACGATGAGGTGACTGACCCCACCTGGTGTGCAACGCTTACTCAGGAGGACAGGTCTTCAGAGGGGGAGTCAAGGGCATCAGCAGGGCAGGTTGCAAGAGGCAGTGCGGTGGCCAGGGGTAGAGGCAGGGCCAGACCGAATAATCCACCAAGTGTTTCCCAAAGCGCCCCCTCGTGCCATGCCACCCTGCGTAGGCCGAGGTGCTCTAAGGTCTGGCAGTTTTTCACAGAGACGCCTGACGACCGACGAACAGTGGTGTGCAACCTTTGTCGCGCAAAGCTCAGCCGGGGAGCCAACACCAACAGCCTCACCACCACCACCATGCGCAGACATATGATGGCCAAGCACCCCGCAAGGTGGGACAAAGGCCGTTCACCGTCTCCGGTTTGCACCCCTGCCTCTCCCCCTGTGCCCCAACCTGCCACTGAGATGCAACCCCCCTCTCAGGACACAGGCACTACCGCCTCATGGCCTGCACCCACACCCTCATCTCCGCTGTCCTCGGCCCCATCCAGCAGTGTAGTTCAGCGCACCGTTCAGCCGTCGCTTGCGCAAGTGTTCGAGCGCAAGCGCAAGTACGCCGCCACGCACCCGCACGCTCAAACGTTAACCGTCCGCATCGCAAAATTCATCAGCCTTGAGATGCTGCCGTATAGGGTTGTGGAAACGGAGTCCTTCAAAAGTATCATGGAGGCGGCGGCCCCGCGCTACTCAGTTCCCAGTCGCCACTACTTTTCCCGATGTGCCGTCCCAGCCCTGCACGACCACGTCTCCCGCAACATTGTGCGCGCCCTCACCAACGCGGTTACTGCCACGGTCCACTTAACTACGGACACGTGGACAAGCACAGGCGGGCAGGGCCACTACATCTCCCTGACGGCACATTGGGTGAATTTAGTGGAGGCTGGGACAGAGTCAGAGCCTGGGACCGCTCACGTCCTACCCACCCCCAGAATTGCGGGCCCCAGCTCGGTGCTGGTATCTGCGGAGGTGTATGCTTCCTCCACTAAAGCACCCTCCTCCTCCTCCTCCTCCTCTGTCTCACAATCAAGATGTGTTAGCAGCAGCATGTCGCCAGCAGTCGGTGTCGCGCGGTGTGGCAGCACAGCGGTGGGCAAGCGTCAGCAGGCCGTGCTGAAACTACTCAGCTTAGGCGATAAGAGGCACACGGCCCACGAACTGCTGCAGGGTCTGACACAGCAGACCGACCGCTGGCTTGCGCCGCTGAGCCTCCAACCGGGCATGGTCGTGTGTGACAACGGCCGTAACCTGGTGGCGGCTCTGCAGCTTGGCAGCCTCACGCACGTGCCATGCCTGGCCCACGTCTTTAATTTGGTGGTTCAGCGGTTTCTGAAAAGCTACCCACGCTTGTCAGACCTGCTCGTAAAGGCGCGCCGGCTCTGCGCACATTTCCGCAAGTCCCACACGGACGCTGCCACCCTGCGCACCCTGCAACATCACTTTAAGCTGCCAGTGCACCGACTGCTGTGCGACGTGCCCACACGGTGGAACTCTACGCTCCACATGTTGGCCAGGCTCTATGAACAACGGAGAGCTATAGTCGAATACCAACTCCAACATGGGCGGCGCAGTGGGAGTCAGCCTCCTCAATTCCTTTCAGAAGAGTGGGCCTGGTTGGCAGACATCTGCCATGTCCTTGGTAATTTTGAGGAGTCTACCCAGGTGGTGAGCGGCGATGCTACAATCATTAGCGTCACCATTCCTCTGCTATGCATCTTGAGAAATTCCCTGCAAACCATAAAGGCAGCTGCTTTGCGCTCGGAAACGGGGGCGGGGGAAGACAGTATGCCGCTGGATAGTCAGGGCACCCTCCTGTCTATTTCTCAGCGCGTACAGGAGGAGGAGGAGGAGCATGAGGAGGATGAGGAGGAGGGGGAAGAGACAGCTTGGCCCGCTGCTGACGGTACACCGGCTGATTGCCTGTCATCCTTTCAGCGTGTATGGCCTGAGGAGGAGGAGGAGGAGGAGGAGGATCCTGAAAGTGATCTTCCTAGTGAAGACAGCCATGTGTTGCGTACAGGTACCCTGGCACACATGGCTGACTTCATGTTAGGATGCCTTTCTCGTGACCCTCGCGTTGCACGCATTCTGGCCACGACGGATTACTGGGTGTACACACTGCTCGATCCACGGTATAAGGAGAACCTGCCCACTCTGATTCCCGAAGAGGAAAGGGGTTCGAGAGTGTTGCTATACCACAGGACCCTTGCGGACAAGCTGATGGTAAAATTCCCAGCCGACAGCGCTAGTGGCAGAAGGCGCAGTTCCGAGGGCCATGTTGCAGGGGATGTGCGTAGATCGAGCAGCATGTACATCCCAGGCAGTGCAACAGTCTTTAAGGGCCTGGCCAGCTTTATGGCTCCCCACCAAGACTGTGTCACCGCTCCCCAGTCACGGCTGAGTCGGCGGGAGCACTGCAAAAGGATGGTGAGGGAGTACGTAGCGGATCGCACGACCATCCTTGGTGACGCCTCTGCCCCCTACAACTACTGGGTGTCGAAGCTGGACACGTGGCCTGAACTAGCCCTGTATGCCCTTGAGGTGCTTGCTTGTCCTGCGGCTAGCGTGTTGTCGGAGAGGGTGTTTAGTGCGGCTGGGGGAATCATCACAGATAAGCGTAGCCGCTTGTCAACCGACAGTGCCGACAGGCTAACACTCATCAAGATGAACAAAGGCTGGATTTCCCCAGACTTCTGTTCTCCACCAGCGGACAGCAGCGATACGTAAGCAATACGTAGGCTGCACCCGCGGATGGAAGCTACGTTCTCTCTCACCATCCAAAACGGGGACATTTCTGCTTCATCAATCTGTGTCTAATATTCCTCCTCCTCCTCCTCCTGCTCCACCTCCTGAAACCTCACGTAATCACGCTGAACGGGCAATTTTTCTTAGGGCCACAAGGCTCACTCAAATAATTTTTCAGAACAATTTTTATAAGTTTCAATGCGCTTAAAAGCATTGGAACTTTAACTTGAACCAATTTTTCGTTACACTGGGCTGCCTCCAGGCCTAGTTACCACTTAAGCCACATTAACCAAAGCGATTAATGGGTTTCACCTGCCCTCTTGGCTGGCCATGGCCAATTTTTGGGATGTACATTAGTACTGTTGATACAGCAATTTGTGTGGGCCCTCGCCTACAGTGTAATCAAATTAATTTTTAGCCCACCTGCATTACAGCTGACGTTACCTCAGCTGTGTTGGGCAATGCAATGGGATATTTTTGTGTACCGCCGGTGGGTTCCAGGGAGCCACCCATGCTGTAGGTGCACACTGAGTTTTTAATACATCTGTACACTTCTAAAGAACCCGTCTGACCGGGGCATGCAGTGTGGGCCGAAGCCCACCTGTATTACGCACGACATTACTACCTCAGCTGTGTTGGGCAATGCAATGGGATATTTCTATGTACCGCCGGTGGCTTCCTGGCACCCACCCAGGCAGTGGGTCCACAGGGAGTTAAACCTACATGTGTCCACTTGTAAAGAATCCCAGTCTGACTGGGGCATGCAGTGTGGGCCGAAGCACACCTGTATTACGCACAACATTACTACCTCAGCTGTGTTGGGCAATGCAATGGGATATTTTTGTGTACCGCCGGTGGGTTCCAGGGAGCCACCCATGCTGTGGGTCGACAGGGACTTCACAATAGGGAGTTGTACCTGCCTGTGTCTATGAATTAAAAAGCCCGGTCTGACTGGGGCATGCAGACACCTTGACAGAATGAATAGTGTGTGGCACATAGGTTCCCCATTGCTATGCCCACGTGTGCAGCTCCAGATGGCGGTGGCACAGGATTCTATTTCTCATTGCTTCTGTACAGCATTGTGGGCTATCGCTCCGCCACTTTTAAAGAGGGTCGCTGCCTAGCCGTGCCAACCTCTGCAGTGTATGCCTGCGGTCCCTCGTCATGGCAGACGCAATTCTAAATAGACATGAGCGTGGTGTGGCATGAGGGCAGCTGAAGGCTGCGCAGGGACACTTTGGTGTGCGCTGTGGGGGGGAGGGGGTGCGGTTGGGCAGCATGTAACTCAGGAGAAGTGGCAGTGGAGTGTCATGCAGGCAGTGATTGTGCTTTGTTGGAGGTAGTGTGGTGCTTAGCAAAGGTATGCCATGCTAATGAGCGCTTTTCAGAAGTAAAAGTTGTTGGGAGGGGGGGGGGGGCACTCTTGCCGCTATTGTGGCTTAATAGTGGGACCTGTGAACTTAGGATGCAGCCCAACATGTAGCCCCTCGCCTGCCCTATCCGTCACTGTGTCATTCCCATCACTTTCCTGAATTGCCCAGATTTTCACACATGAAAACCTTAGCGAGCATCGGCAAAATACAAAAATGTTCTGGTCGCCCATTGACTTCAATGGGGTTCGTTGTTCGAAACGAACCCTCGAGCATCACGGGAAGTTCGTTACGAATAACGAACACCCGAACATTTTGGTGTTCGCTCATCTCTAGTTCTGACATAGAGGAGGGAAAGTGCTGTCTTGGTGGAGCTGCTATAGGGAGAGTGTTAGGAGTATTTTAGGCTTCAAGAACCCCAACGGTCCTTCTTAGTGCCACATCTAACCATGTGCAGTAGTGTGGAGGCTGCTTTTTGCAGCGTTGCACATTTTTTTTTTTTTCGTATATCGGCCGTGCAGAGCATTGCGCCCTGCAGTAATTATACATACTCCAGGGCCAGAAGTGCTGGTTAGGCAGGGACAGAAGACATATTGATTGAATATAGGCAGTGGGCCTTTTCAAAAACATTTGGGGAAAAAAATCTATTTGGGCTGCCTGTGACTGTCCTCAGTGTTCTGGGTCTGTGCTGGGTGTAGTAGTCCTCCTAATTCATACGCAGCCAGCTAAGTATTACAGCAAGCTTGCGCAAAATTATTTCCTGGCGTTCCGTAAGTGAAGTCAGCCTCCAACCACAGGCCAATAAGCGGCACATTTAATTACAGCGTTCTGTTTCTGCATTACTGGTAAAACAGCATGCTGAGGGGTAGGGGTAGGCCTAGAGGATGTGGACGCGGCCGAGGACGCGGAGGCCCAAGTCAGGGTGTGGGCACAGGCCGAGCTCCTGATCCAGGTGTATCGCAGCTGACTGCGGCGGGATTAGGAGAGAGGCACATTTCTGGCGTCCCCACATTCATCGCACAATTAATGGGTCCACGCGGGAGACCTTTATTAGAAAATGAGCAGTGTGAGCAGGTCCTGTCGTGGATGGCAGAAAGTGCATCCAGCAATCTATCGACCACCCAGACTTCTGCGCCGTCCACTGCTGCAACTCTGAATCCTCTGGCTGCTGCTCCTCCTTCCTCCCAGCCTCCTCACTCCATTACAATGACACATTCTGAGGAGCGGGCAGACTCCCAGGAACTGTTCTCGGGCCCCTGCTTAGATTGGGCAGCAGTGGTTCCTCTACCACCAGAGGAGTTTATCGTGACTGATGCCCAACCATTGGAAAGTTCCCGGGGTCCGGGGGATGAGGCTGGGGACTTCCGGCAACTGTCTCAAGACCATTCGGTGGGTGAGGAGGACGATGACGATGAGACACAGTTGTCTATCAGTGAGGTAGTAGTAAGGGCAGTAAGTCCGAGGGAGGAGCGCACAGAGGACTCGGAGGAAGAGCAGCAGGACAATGAGGTGACTGACCCCACCTGGTTTGCTACGCCTACTGAGGACAGGTCTTCAGAGGGGGAGGCAAGGGCAGCAGCAGGGCAGGTTGCAAGAGGCAGTGCGGTGTCCAGGGGTAGAGGCAGGGCCAGACCGAATAATCCACCAACTGTTTCCCAAAGCGCCCCCTCGCGTCATGCCACCCTGCAGAGGCCGAGGTGCTCAAAGGGCTAGCAGTTTTTCACCACGAACAGCGGTGTGCAACCTTTGTCTCGTCAAGATCAGCCGGGGAGCCACCACCACCAGCCTCACCACCACCAGCATGTGCAGACATATGATGGCCAAGCACCCCACAAGGTGGGACGAGGCCGTTCACCGCCTCCGGTTTGCACTGCTGCCTCTCCCCCTGTGCCCCAACCTGCCACTGAGATCCAACCCCCCTCTCAGGACACAGGCACCACCGTCTCCTGGCCTGCACCCACACCCTCACCTCCGCTGTCCTCGGCCCCATCCACCAATGTCTGTCAGAGCACCGTCCAGCCGTCGCTAGCGCAAGTGTTTGAGCGCAAGTACCCCGCCACGCACCCGCACGCTCAAGCGTTAAACGTGCACATTGCCAAATTTATTAGCCTGGAGATGCTGCCGTATAGGGTTGTGGAAACTGAGTCTTTCAAAAATATGATGGCGGCGGCGGCCCCGCGCTACTCAGTTCCCAGTCGCCACTACTTTTCCCAATGTGCCGTCCAAGCCCTGCACGACCACGTCTCCCGCAACATTGTACGCGCCCTCACCAACGCGGTTACTGCCAAGGTCCACTTAACAACGGACACGTGGACAAGCACAGGCGGGCAGGGCCACTATATCTCCCTGACGGCACATTGGGTGAATTTAGTGGAGGATGGGACAGAGTCAGAGCCTGGGACCGCTCACGTCCTACCCACCCCCAGAATTGCGGGCCCCAGCTCGGTGCTGGTATCTGCGGTGGTGTATGCTTCCTCCACTAAACCATCCTCCTCCTCCTCCAACGCAACCTCTGTCTCGCAATCAAGATGTGTCAGCAGCAGCAGCACGTCGCCAGCAGTCGGTGTCGCGCGGCGTGGCAGCACAGCGGTGGGCAAGCGTCAGCAGGCCGTGCTGAAACTACTCAGCTTAGGAGATAAGAGGCACACGGCCCACAAACTGCTGCAGTGTCTAGCAGAGCAGACCGACCGTTGGCTTGCGCCGCTGAGCCTCCAACCGGGCATGGTCGTGTGTGACAACGGCCGTAACCTGGTGGCGGCTCTGCAGCTCGGCAGCCTCACGCACGTGCCATGCCTGGCCCACGTCTTTAATTTGGTGGTTCAGCGCTTTCTGAAAAGCTACCCACGCTTGACAGACCTGCTCGGAAAGGTGTGCCGGCTCTGCGCACATTTCCGCAAGTCCCACACGGACGCTGCCACCCTGCGCACCCTGCAACATCGGTTTAATCTGCCAGTGCACCGACTGCTGTGTGACTTGCCCACACAGTGGAGCTCTACGCTCCACATGTTGGCCAGGCTCTATGAGCAGCGTAGAGCTATAGTGGAATACCAACTCCAACATGGGCGGCGTAGTGGGAGTCAGCCTCCTCAATTCTTTACAGAAGAGTGGGCCTGGTGGCAGACATCTGCCAGGTCCTTGGAAACTTTGAGGAGTCTACCCAGATGGTGAGCGGCGATGCTGTAATCATTAGCGTCACCATTCCTCTGCTATGCCTCTTGAGAAGTTCCCTGCAAAGCATAAAGGCAAACGCTTTGCGCTCGGAAATGGAGGCGGGGGAAGACAGTATGTCGCTGGCTAGTCAGAGCACCCTCATGTCTATATCTCAGTGCGTTTTGGAGGAGGAGGAGGAGGGGGAGGAGCATGAGGAGAAGGGGGAAGAGACAGCTTGGCCCACTGCTGAGGGTACACATGCTGCTTGCCTGTCATCCTTTCAGCGTGTATGGCCTGAGGAGGAGGAGGATCCTGAAAGTGATCTTCCTAGTGAGGACAGCCATGTGTTGCGTACAGCTACCCTGGAACACATGGCAGACTTCATGTTAGGATGCCTTTCTCGTGACCCTCGCGTTGCACGCATTCTGGCCACTACGGATTACTGGGTGTACACACTGCTCGACCCACGGTATAAGGAGAACCTTTCCACTCTCATACCCGAAGAGGAAAGGGGTTCGAGAGTGATGCTATACCACAGGACCCTGGTGGACAAACTGATGGTAAAATTCCCATCCGACAGCGCTAGTGGCAGAAGGCGCAGTTCCGAGGGCCAGGTAGCAGGGGAGGCGCGGAGATCAGGCAGCATGTACGGCGCAGGCAGGGGAACACTCTCCAAGGCCTTTGCCAGCTTTATGGCTCCCCAGAAAGACTATGTCATCGCTCCCCAGTCAAGGCTGAGTCGGCAGGAGCACTGTAAAAGGATGGTGAGGGAGTACGTAGCCGATCGCACGACCATCCTCCGTGACACCTCTGCTCCATACAACTACTGAGTGTCGAAGCTGGACACGTGACCTGAACTCGCTCTGTATGCCCTGGAGGTGCTTGCTTGCCCTGCGGCTAGCGTCTTGTCAGAGAGGGTGTTTATGGCGGCTGGGGGAATCATCATGGATAAGCGTACCCGCCTGTCAACTGACAGTGCCGACAGGCTTACACTCATAAAGATGAACAAAGCCTGGATTTCCCCAGACTTCTCTTCTCCACCAGCGGACAGCTGCGGTACCTACACAATACGTAGGCTGCACCCACGGATGGAAGCATCGTTCTTTATCACCATAAAAAGCGGGGACCTTTTGGCTTCATCAATCTGTGTATTATATTCATCCTCCTCCTCCTGCTCCTCCTCCTGAAACCTCACGTAATCACGCCGAACGGGCAATTTTTCTTACGTCCACAAGGCTCAGTCATATTACTTTTCTAAACAATGTTTTTACGTTTCAATTCTCATTAAAGAGTTGAAACTTGCACCTGAACCAATTTTTATTTTAACTGGGCTGCCTCCAGGCCTAGTTACAAATTAAGCCACAGTAACCAAAGCGATTAATGGGTTTCACCTGCCCTCTTGGTTGGGCATGGGCAATTTTTCTGAGGTACATTAGTACTGTTGGTACACCAATTTTTTGGGGCCCTCGCCTACAGTGTAATCCTTGTAATTTTTATGGGCTTCGCCTGCACTCATGGTACAGCAAGGTGTGTGGGGTTGGCCTACACTTTTGCTACATAAATGTAACTGGGGCCTTGTCTATTCTGCAACTACTGAAATGTGAAAGAGACTGTTATCTCCCTAAACTGCTGCAACGGGAATGTTACTGTGGCCTGTCTTGACTGCTACTACTACTGAAATGGAACTAAGACTGTGCTCCCCCTATACTGCTGCTAGTGATATGTTACTGGGGCCTGTCTTGACTGCTACTACTACTGAAATGGAACTAATACTGTGCTCCCCCTATACTGCTGCTAGTGATATGTTACTGGGGCCTGTGCCTAATGCTACCGCTGAAATGTTACTAATTCTGGGCTCTGCCTATACCGCTGCTAATGCTATGTCACTGAGGGTGTGGAAACGGAGGCTTCCCAAAGACATGATGGTGGCGAGGCCATTTCCCACCAACGCAGTTACTGTTAAGGTGCATATAACCACGGACACGTGGAGAGGACACATAGTGCCTCAAAAACATCCCCCTCCTCCTCCAACAATGAAAACATTCTTGGCAAATACCTTTGCATTGGTCCGTCTGGTGGCAGTCCAAGAATTTCACCTTTAACGACACAACAAGAGAGCCCCCCCACCATCTCCCCGCCACAGCCCACTTAATCATGGCCACATTCCGAAAACCAACTAAATAAAACCGCGTTACTAGGTCCGCAGTCGCGACCACATTCCCACCAACGCGGTTACTGTTAAGGTACATATTACCAGTCTGACTGGGGCATGCACTGTGGGCCGAAGCCCACCTGTATTGTATCTGACGTTAGCTCTGCTGAGCAGGGCACTGCGATGGGATACATTTATGTACCGCCGATGGGTTCCAGGGAGCCACCCATGCTGTGGGTCCACAGGGCCTTCACATTACGGATTTGTACCTGCCAGTGTCTATGTATTAAAAACCCCGGTCAGACTGGGGCATGCAGTGTGGGCCAAGGCCCACCTGCATTTAATCTGACGTTACCTCAGCTGTGCTGGGCACTGCAATGGGATTTGTTTATGTACCGCCGGTGGGTTCCAGGGAGCCACCCATGCTTTGGGTCCACACGGACTTCACATTAGGGAGTTGTACCTGCCTGTGTCTACTTATAAAAAAAACCCAGTCTGACTGGGGCATGCAGTGTGGGCCGAAGCCCACCTGCGTTTAATCTGACGTTACCTCAGCTGTGCTGGGCAATGCAATGGGATTTATTTATGTAACGCCGGTTGCTTCCTGAGACCCACCCATGCTGTCGGTCCACACAGAGTTGTACCTGGCTGTGTCTACTTATAAAGAACCCCAGTCTGACTGGGGCATGCAGTGTGGGCCGAAGCCCACCTGTATTTAATATGACGTTAGCTCTACTATCCGGGGCACTGCATTGGGAAAAACTACAGGAGCAATACAGCGCTAATGAGACGTGCACAGCTACGCTAGCATTGGAGTCCGCTGTAGGCACGTGATTGCTGAGGGTTTGTGCAGAGGCCTATGTCCTAGGTGCAGTGAAAGTCTGCTTACAGCCTAGGATTGCTGAATCTGTGGGCCAAGGCCTATGCCGTGGGCGCGGTGCAAGTCTGCCATGTTTGGCCGCTCAGATCAATTTTTGTTCATGTCTTGGGTTTCCTAGGACCCACCTATGCTGTTTGTGCAAACTTAGTTCCCATTGCGGTGTTTGACCTGTCTGGCACAAAGGCACTGACTGACTTGGGTAGGGGGCAGAGCGCTGGTGGCTTTCCCCTTGCAGTGTGGATTGAGCTATGCAACACCTTGACAGAATGAATACTATGTGGCACATGGATTCCCCATTGCTATGCTCACGTTTGCAGCTCCTGACGGAGGTGGCGCAGGATTGGAGTTCTCATTGCTTCTGTACAACATTGTGGGCTATCGCCCTGCCCCTTTTAAAGAGGGTCTCTGCCTGGTCCTGCCAACCCTCTGCAGTGTGTGCCTCCGGTTCCTCCTCATGGCAGACGCACTTATAAATAGACATGAGGGTGGTGTGGCTGTGAGGCCAGCGTGTGGCATGAGGGCAGCTGAAGGCTGCGCGGGGACACTTTGGTGTGCACTGTGGACACTGGGTTGTGCAGGGGGGTTGGGCAGCATGTAACCCAGGAGAAGTGGCAGCGGAGTGTCATGCAGGCAGTGATTGTGCTTTGTTGGAGGTAGTGTGGTGCTTAGCTAAGGTATGCCTTGCTAATGAGGGTTTTTCAGAAGTAAAAATTGTTGGGAGGGGGGGCCCACTCTTGCCGCTATTGTGGCTTAATAGTGGGACCTGGGAACTTGAGATGCAGCCCAACATGTAGCCCCTCACCTGCCCTATCCGTTTCTGTGTCGTTCCCATCACTTTCTTGAATTTCCCAGATTTCTTTTTTTTTAACAAATCTTTATTTGTAACTGGGGAAAGGGAATGTGGGAGAAAATGGTTACATTATTTCCTCTGTAACAATTATGGCAGAGAAAGTGTCAATTAATAAAACAGTAAGAAATAAGCGCTTTTGCCAGCTTAAGTACATTTTCTATAGAACTTACCAATATAACATAATAGTTAGTATCTTCTTCCAGCTGAGCAAATTATCAAACTTACAATTCGTTCGGAAGAATGGAAATTATAAAACAGTATCTTTATCAAAAATTATCAACAATAGTTTATCAACAACTATGTACATAGTGTGGTTGCTACCGTTGCGTCCGGAGTTACTGTAACCCGGGTGGCAGGTTAAACCTCGCACCCAGATTTTAAAAGGCAAAAGTTCGCTGGTCCAAGTCAGTGAGAGACCCCGGCAAGCCGAGTGTCCCCCCTGAGCAGGTGTCATGCTTATTATTAAATTCCAGGTCCATCACCCTTGAATCTCAGGTAGGCCTTGTGTTCTGCAGGTTGGGCTATCTCTACGCTACCTCTGCTATTTCTCTCAGACTAAGGAGGTGTGTTCCTCTGAGAGCCAGTTGGGAGGAATCTATTCTTCCGGTAAGATAGCCAGGGTGACCAGACCTGCAGGTATTTGGCATGTTGTCTGCTCTCCCAAGCAGCTAATTCCTCCATCCTGCAGATTTTGTCAAGCCTCTCCATCCATTCCCCTATAGTGGGAGGTTTCTGATCCCTCCAGTGTGCTGTGATAGTTAGTTTTGCTGCTACTATCATCTGAGTGATAAGATCGTGACGTTTGGGGCAAAAGAAATCTGAAGGTGCCCAGATAAGGATAAGCTCCTTTGTAAGGGGAACAGATTTGCCCGTGATAGATTTTATAAGATCTGTAATATTCTTCCAGAAATTCTCAATCTTAGGACAGTCTACCCATATATGTGTAAGTGTTCCTGTGTGGGCGTCACAGCGCCAGCATTTATCTGAAGGGGTCAGTCTTATTCTGTGTAGGGAATCTGGAGTACGGTACCATGTTGTTAAAGTTTTGTACGAGTTTTCTTGTATTCTGACACATCTTGAAAAGCCATGTGAATGTGATAGAATTAGGGATACATTTTTGTTAGTGAATGTAGTCTCCAGTTCTCTTTCCCACGCCAGAACAAAACTTGGTTTACTCGAGCGAGTGTGATGTAGCAGACCAGCATATATCTTTGAGGTCAAACCCAGAGGTAGAGAGGGAAGCAGCAGGAAAGTCTTGAGCCAAGATGGTTCATAAAATGGGCCAAATCTAGCCCGGAAGGAATTTTCCATTCTCCTAAGTGAGAGTGCCTGCAAGAAATTTGCCTGTTTGGCTACCTCTGCTGATTCCCTGGGCCTAACATCAAAGTGTTCAGCTGTGGTGATATCTAGCCAGTATTTCCAATCAGCCAGATATGACTGCTGAGAGTTTAAGTAGAATGGTAGAAAACTCATTGGCGCCAGGGCTGAAATACTTCTGCTGGGCATCAGGGATGTTAAGTATTGATTAAAGACTTTTAATGTGCCTCTGGTCAGTGGGCTTATATTCTGTTGTTGGAGGGATTTGCTTGTCGGGCACCAGAGGCTCCCCAGGAGTCGAGGTCCCAGTAGGTCTCTTTCTAGTGCAATATGTAAGGGGTTATCTTTTAATCTAGCCAGCTGTAGCCATCTGTTCAGATGTATCGCCCTATAATAAAGTGAGAGGCCCGGAAGGCCTATACCACCGTGTCTGGGTTTTGGAATCAGTAATCTGTGGGGCAGTCGTGGTTTACTTCTCTCCCATAGAAAACGTGTAAAACATTGTTTGATTTTAGTAAAGAAGGCTTGTGGGATGTTCATGGGGATTGTCTGTAATACATATAATATTTTAGGCATTACATAAGCCTTCAGGTAATTCTTTCTGCCCATCCACGATACAAAGGGGATTTTGGTTGTCTCCAGTTGGCCACGGATCTTACTGAGTAGTGGTTTAAAGTTGGCAGTGTACAGGTCCTGCAAGGATCTTGGGAGCATAATGCCCAGATATTTAAAATATTTATCTGGCCACTTAAAGGGGGCTAGTTTTGGAAGGTCCACCAACTCTGACCTTGGGGCGGAAATGTTCAGGATCTCAGATTTAGCATAGTTTATTTTAAAATTTGAAGCAATACCAAATTGGTTGAATATTCCCAGTATCTGGGGCAGGGCCAATTTTGGATTAGAGATTATTAGTAAAAGGTCATCGGCGAATGCTGCGGTCTTATGCACATAGCCACCTGCCTCTATACCTCTTATCTCCTTGGTCTGTCTTATTTTTTGTATTAATGTTTCCATAACAAGGATGAATAGGGAGGGAGAAAGCAGGCATCCCTGTCTTGTTCCATTAAAAATACAGAAAATGGGAGAGAGGGTGCCATTAATTCTAATTTGTGCAGAGGGGAATTTGTATAGTGTAAGTATGGCTTGGATAAAGAGGGATGGGAAACCAAATCTGGTAAGTGTAGCCTCCATGTAAGGCCAGCTGACTCTGTCAAATGCCTTTTCGGCATCGGTACCCAACAGAGTCAGTGGAAGCCCATGGGACTTTGCGTGGTGTATTAGGTTAATTAACCTTGAGGTATTGTGTTTGCCTTCTCGTGACTTAACAAAACCCACTTGCTCTGGACCTATTATTTTAGGCAGGAGGTGTTGCATTCTATATGCTAGCAGCTTTGCCCACCACTTCACATCAGCATTAAGTAGGGAAATTGGGCGATAGCTGCCACATTCCTTGCTGTCCTTGCCTTCTTTGGGAATGAGAGAGATATGGGCCATCAAAGTTTGCTCTGTAAATTGCTCGCCATTCAGAAGAGAGTTACACAGTGTCAGGAATCTCAGAGCTAGTACCTCTTGGAATTTTTTATAGTAGCTGGTTGGCAAACCATCAGGGCCAGGTGCCTTTCCACTGTCTATGGAAGATAGCACCTCCAAAATTTCATCTCTAGTAAACGGTTGGGTCAGGAGTAGAGATGAGCGAGCACCAAAATGCTCAGGTGCTCGTTACTCGGGACGAACTTTTCGCGATGCTCGAGGGTTCGTTTCGAATAACGAACCCCATTGAAGTCAATGGCCGACCCGAGCATTTTTGTATATCGCCGATGCTCGCTAAGGTTTTCATTTGTGAAAATCTGGGCAATTCAAGAAAGTGATGGGAACGACACAGAAACAGATAGGGCAGGCGAGGGGCTACATGTTGGGCTGCATCTCAAGTTCCCAGGTCCCACTATTAAGCCACAATAGCGGCAAGAGTGCCCCCCCCATCCCAACAACTTTGACTTCTGAAAAGCCCTCATTAGCAATGCATACCTTAGCTAAGCACCACACTACCTCCAACAAAGCACAATCACTGCCTGCATGACACTCCGCTGCCACTTCTCCTGGGTTACATGCTGCCCAACCCCCCCCCCCCACGACGCAGTGTCCACAGCACACCATAGTGTCCCTGCGCAGCCTTCAGCTACACTCATGCCACACCACCCTCATGTCTATTTATAAGTGCGTCTGCCATGAGGAGGAACCGCAGGCACACACTGCAGAGGGTTGGCACGGCTAGGCAGCGACCCTCTTTAAAAGGGGCGGGACGATAGTCCACAATGCTGTACAGCTCCAGGGCATACAGCGCGAGTTCAGGCCACGTGTCCAGCTTCGAAACCCAGTAGTTGTAGGGGGCAGAGGCGTCACGGAGGACGGTCGTGCGATGGGCTACGCACTTCCTCACCATCCTTTTACAGTGCTCCCGCCGACTCAGCCTTGACTGGGGAGCGGTGACACAGGCTTGCTGGGGAGCCATAAAGCTGTCCAGGGCTTTAGAGAGTGTTCCCCTGCCTGTGCTGTACATGCTGCCTGATCTCCGCGCCTCCCCTGCTACCTGGCCCTCGGAACTGCGCCTTCTGCCACTAGCGCTGTCAGATGGGAATTTTACCATCAGTTTGTCCGCCAGGGTCCTGTGGTATAGCATCACTCTCGAACCCCTTTCCTCTTCGGGTATGAGAGTGGAAAGGTTCTCCTTATACCGTGGGTCGAGCAGTGTGTACACCCAGTAATCCGTAGTGGCCAGAATGCGTGCAACGCGAGGGTCACGAGAAAGGCATCCTAACATGAAGTCAGCCATGTGTGCCAGGGTACCTGTACGCAACACATGGCTGTCCCCACTAGGAAGATCACTTTCAGGATCCTCCTCCTCCTCCTCCTCCTCCTCAGGCCATACACGCTGAAAGGATGACAGGCAAGCAGCATGTGTACCCTCAGCAGTGGGCCAAGCTGTCTCTTCCCCCTCCTCCTGATCCTCCTCATGCTCCTCCTCCTCCTCCTCAACGCGCTGAGATATAGACAGGAGGGTGCTCTGACTATCCAGCGACATACTGTCTTTCCCCGGCTCTGTTTCCGAGCGCAAAGCGTCTGCCTTTATGCTTTGCAGGGAACTTCTCAAGAGGCATAGCAGAGGCATGGTGACGCTAATGATTGCAGCATCGCCGCTCACCACCTGGGTAGACTCCTCAAACTTTCCAAGGACCTGGCAGATGTCTGCCAACCAGGCCCACTCTTCTGTAAAGAATTGAGGAGGCTGACTCCCACTGCGCCGCCCATGTTGGAGTTGGTATTCCACTATAGCTCTACGCTGCTCATAGAGCCTGGCCAACATGTGGAGCGTAGAGTTCCACCGTGTGGGCACGTCGCACAGCAGTCGGTGCAGTGGCAGATTAAACCGATGTTGCAGGGTGCGCAGGGTGGCAGCGTCCGTGTGGGACTTGCGGAAATGTGCGCAGAGCCGGCGCACCTTTCCGAGCAGGTCTGACAAGCGTGGGTAGCTCTTCAGAAAGCGCTGAACCACCAAATTAAAGACGTGGGCCAGGCATGGCACGTGCGTGAGGCTGCCGAGCTGCAGAGCCGCCACCAGGTTACGGCCGTTGTCACACACGACCATGCCCGGTTGGAGGCTCAGCGGCGCAAGCCAGCGGTCGGTCTGCTCTGTCAGACCCTGCAGCAGTTCGTGGGCCATGTGCCTCTTATCTCCTAAGCTGAGGAGTTTCAGCACGGCCTGCTGACGCTTGCCCACCGCTGTGCTGCCACGCCGCGCGACACCGACTGCTGGCGACGTGCTGCTGCTGCTGACACATCTTGATTGCGAGACAGAGGTTGCGTTGGAGGAGGAGGAGGAGGAGGATGGTTTAGTGGAGGAAGCATACACCGCCGCAGATACCAGCACCGAGCTGGGGCCCGCAATTCTGGGGGTGGGTAGGACGTGAGCGGTCCCAGGCTCTGACTCTGTCCCAGCCTCCACTAAATTCACCCAATGTGCCGTCAGGGAGATATAGTGGCCCTGCCCGCCTGTGCTTGTCCGCGTGTCCGTTGTTAAGTGGACCTTGGCAGTAACCGCGTTGGTGAGGGCGCGTACAATGTTGTGGGAGACGTGGTCGTGCAGGGCTGGGACGGCACATCGGGAAAAGTAGTGGCGACTGGGAACTGAGTAGCGCGGGGCCGCCGCCATCATATTTTTGAAAGACTCCGTTTCCACAACCCTATACGGCAGCATCTCCAGGCTGATAAATTTGGCAATGTGCACGTTTAACGCTTGAGCGTGCGGGTGCGTCTCGGCGTACTTGCGCTTGCGCTCAAACAGTCGCGCTAGCGACGGCTGGACGGTGCGCTGAGAGACATTGGTGGATGGGGCCGAGGACAGCGGAGGTGAGGGTGTGGGTGCAGGCCAGGAGACGGTGGTGCCTGTGTCCTGAGAGGGGGGTTGGATCTCAGTGGCAGGTTGGGGCACAGGGGGAGAGGCAGCGGTGCAAACCGGAGGCGGTGAACGGCCTTCGTCCCACCTTGTGGGGTGCTTGGCCATCATATGTCTGCGCATGCTGGTGGTGGTGAGGCTGTTGGTGGTGGCTCCCCGGCTGATCTTGGCGAGACAAAGGTTGCACACCACTGTTCGTCGGTCGTCTGCACTCTCAGTGAAAAACTGCTAGACCTTTGAGCACCTCGGCCTCTGCAGGGTGGCATGGCGCGAGGGGGCGCTTTGGGAAACAGTTGGTGGATTATTCGGTCTGGCCCTGCCTCTACCCCTGGACACCGCACTGCCTCTTGCAACCTGCCCTGCTGCTGCCCTTGCCTCCCCCTCTGAAGACCTGTCCTCAGTAGGCGTAGCAAACCAGGTGGGGTCAGTCACCTGTCATCGTCCTGCTGCTCTTCCTCCGCATCCTCTGTGCGCTCCTGCCTCGGACTTACTGCCCTTACTACTACCTCACTGATAGACAACTGTGTCTCATCGTCATCGTCCTCCTCACCCACTGAAAGGTCTTGAGACAGTTGCCGGAAGTCCCCAGCCTCATCCCCCGGACCCCAGGAACTTTCCAATGGTTGGGCATCAGTCACGATAAACTCCTCTGGTGGGAGAGGAACCACTGCTGCCCAATCTGAGCAGGGGCCCGAGAACAGTTCCTGGGAGTCTGCCCGCTCCTCAGAATGTGTCATTGTAATGGAGTGAGGAGGCTGGGAGGAAGGAGGAGCAGCAGCGAGAGGATTCAGAGTTGCAGCAGTGGACGGCGCAGAACTCTGGGTGGTCGATAGATTGCTGGATGCAGTTTCTGCCATCCACGACAGGACCTGCTCACACTGCTCATTTTCTAATAAAGGTCTCCCACGTGGACCCATTAATTGTGCGATGAATGTGGGGACGCCAGAAACGTGCCTCTCTCCTAATCCCGCAGCAGTCGGCTGCGATACACCTGGATCAGGAGCTCGGCCTGTGCCCACACCCTGACTTGGGCCTCCGCGTCCTCGGCCGCGTCTACGTCCTCTAGGCCTACCCCTACCCCTCAGCATGCTGTCTTACCAGTAATGCAGAAACAGAACGCTGTAATTAAATGTGCCGCTTATTGGCCTGTGGTTGGAGGCTGACTTCGCTTACGGAACGCCAGGAAATAATTTTGCGCAAGCCTGCTGTAACACTTAGCTGGCTGCGTATGAATTTGGAGGCCTACTACACCCAGCACAGACCCAGAACACTGAGGACAGTCACAGGCAGCCCAAATAGATTTTTTTCCCCAAATGTTTTTGCAAAGGCCCACTGCCTATATTCAATCAATATAGCTCTTCTCTCTCTGCGCACTGTGGACTGCAATACAGCGGTGATTTAACAGCCCAGACAGAGCCAGGAAATAATTTTGCGCAAGCCTGCTGTAACACGTAGCTGGCTGCGTATGAATTTGGAGAACTACTACACCCAGCACAGACCCAGAACACTGAGGACAGTCACAGGCAGCGCAAATAGATTTTTTTCCCGAAAATTTTTTTGCTAAGGCCCACTGCCTATATTCAATCAATATATCTCTTCTCTCTTTGCGCACTGTGGACTGCAATACAGCGGTGATTTAACAGCCCAGACAGAGCCAGGAAATAATTTTGCGCAAGCCTGCTGTAACACTTAGCTGGCTGCGTATGAATTTGGAGGACTACTACACCCAGCACAGACCCAGAATACTGAGGACAGTCACAGGCAACCCAAATATATTTTTCTCCCCAAATGTTTTTGCTAAGGCCCACTGCCTATATTCAATCAATATATCTCTTCTCTCTCTGTGCACTGTGGACTGCAATACAGCGGTGATTTAACAGCCCAGACAGAGCCAGGAAATAATTTTGCGCAAGCCTGCTGTAACACTTAGCTGGCTGCGTATGAATTTGGAGGACTACTACACCCAGCACAGACCCAGAACACTGAGGACAGTCACAGGCAGCCCAAATAGATTTTTTCCCCCAAATGTTTTTGCTAAGGCCCACTGCCTATATTCAATCAATATGTCTTCTGTCCCTGCCTAACCAGTACTTCTGGCCCTGGAGTATGTATAATTACTGCAGGGCGCAATGCTCTGCACAGCCGATAAAGAAAAAAAAAATGTGCAACACTGCAAAAAGCAGCCTCCACACTACTGCACACGGTTAGATGTGGTCCTAAGAAGGACCG
This sequence comes from Eleutherodactylus coqui, assembly GCF_035609145.1. NCBI lineage: Eukaryota > Metazoa > Chordata > Amphibia > Anura > Eleutherodactylidae > Eleutherodactylus > Eleutherodactylus coqui. The sequence goes on along the minus strand of NC_089843.1, from coordinate 29,383,996 downwards.
TTGGGGTTCTTGAAGCCTAAAATACTCCTAACACTCTCCCTATAGCAGCAGCATCAGCAGCATTTTCCCTGAGCTATGTCTGAATGCATCTGTGACGAGCCGCGGGAGGGGCCGATTTTTATACTCGGGTGACACATGATCTCGCCAGCCACTCACTGCAGGGGGGTGGTATAGGGCTTGAACGTCGCAGGGGGAAGTTGTAATGCCTTCCCTGTCTTTCTATTGGCCAGAAAAGCGCGCTAACGTCTCAGAGATGAAAGTGAAAGTAACCCGAACATCGCGTGGTGCTCGTTACGAATAACGAGCATCCCGAACACGCTAATACTCGAACGAGTATCAAGCTCGGACGAGTACGTTTGCTCATCTCTAGTCAGGAGGTGTTTATCATCGTCAGTGAGCGACGGGAGTTCAATCGAATCCAGGAAACTGGAGGTCAGAATTTCTGCATCTGGACGTCCTGGGAGGTCGTACAGGGAGCTGTAAAATTTCACAAATTCTTTTGTGATTTCATCTATTTTAGAGACTACTCCATTGCTGGGAGATTTAATTGCCTCTATAAACATTTTTTCTTTATGTTTTTTTAGCAGGGCAGACATGACTTTAGAGCCTCTGTCTCCGTGCATGTAATATTTGAAAGAGCTCCTCTGGTACAGCTTCGCAGAACATTTATTAAGTACATTTTTGAGTTCCCTCCGTCGCTCTCTGAGTTCCTCTTGACCACCGGCCGCCCCCGAGAGTTTACTTATTCTTTCCATTGTATTGATCTGCGCAAGTAAAGAATTTAGTTCAGCTTGTTGCTGTTTCTTGCATTTGGCTCCCAGAGCAATGAGCTCCGCTCTGATGAAGGCTTTATGGGTCTCCCATAAAATAGCTGGCGAGATTCCTGGTGTGTCATTTCTCTCAAAAAAATCTTTTAAGGCATTGTTTAGTTGGGCCTGGTGCTGTGAAGAGTCTAGTAAGGTTTCATTTAGTGTCCAGGACCAAGTGCGTGGAGGGATACTATTGATCTCTAGCGAGAAAGATACTGGTGCATGGTCCGACAGTGTAATAGAGCCTATTTGTGGGACACTCGTCTGTGGGAGAAACCTGCTATTGATAAAAAAATAGTCTAGCCTGTGATAAGATTTATGTAGAGGGGAGTAGAAAGAATAGTCTCTATCATCAGGGTGGTGCGCTCTCCAAATATCTATAAGACTGAGATCTGCTAAATAGCTTTTTAATTTACTAAGTGCTTTGTAAGAAATAGAGGACTTTCCATTTGAGGTGTCCATTAGAGGGTTTAGTGCTAGGTTTAAGTCTCCTCCCACTATCATGATCCCCTCCGCAAACATGTTCAGTCGTTCCAGTATTTGCAGCAGCCATTGGATTTGTCCTTGGTTAGGGGCATATAGGTTGGCTATTGTTACCAATGTTTTTGCAATAGTGCCTTTGATGAGGAGAAACCTACCTTCTGAGTCTGACTGTGTGACTATATGGTTAAAGGGAGTGTTTTTATGAAGGGCAATGCTCACACCTCTTGAAGACGAGTTTGACTGAGCACTGTGATACCATTTGTCATATTGACGATGTTTATTCAGGTCAGGTATATTCTTAAGTTTAAAGTGTGTCTCTTGGAGCAGGAGTATATCATAATTAGATTTCTTTAATAGAGATAGTATCTGACCTCTTTTCCTGGGCTCATTCAGTCCTTTAACATTGTATGAGACCAGGGCAATGGGCTTGGGGGCAGAACCACTAGCCATAATATCAACACCCGTAAGGGATTTCATACCTGATCCTGACACATGGGCGGCAACCACTTGGCCTCTTAAGGAGACCGTTTGTAACATTTTCAAAAATCTATAACACAGTAAAAAAAAAACATGAGAAACAGATTTATGCAATCAATACAAGTTTCCTTCAGCAGAATCATGTCCACACCGAAGGAGGAAACAAAGGTGACAAGGACCCTTTGATATTATATAATTGGTTACAAGGCGGAGAAAAAAGGTAAGGAGAGAAGAGGGGGAGCGGGGGGAGGAGGGGAGGGGGAAGGGCAGGGGAGAGGAGGGGGGAATTAAGACCGACTATAAATGCAGTGTCCTGTGGGTGTAATAGGGAGATCCACAGTCCTCCTGTTAGTTAGGGTCAAGCACAATTGTTGAGACTCTAATAGAGTCTCTCCGTCAATTGAGTCAACCTCAATCCGAATGAACTCGGATTATACAATTAGTGGGTCATAGCAGAGTGTGAGGTAGTCGAGGATTGTTTTGTATGCTGCAAAATCTACTCTTAGGCACTTATGTTCTGGAATGGGTAAGTCATTACAGGCCCTGTTGAGGGGGGCGGTGAGGGGCAATTTGACATATCATGTAGTAGTCATCAAGATTGGGGCCGACCTCAATGTTGGTGTTTGTGGCCGGCAGTCAAACAGCAAAGTGTCGGGTGGATTTCTATGGGGTGTCCATATTGATCCTCTTGAGGGTAAGCTTGCCTGATCGCTTGCGAGATCTGGATGGTCTTGGAGGTCGAGCTAATTCCCACTGTGCGGGGGTTGTAATAGTTGGTAAGTCTCCAATGTCCTGGATAGCAGCCCAATCTGGAATTCTCAAATCCTCTGTTCCCAAAGCCTCATACATGTCTGAAAGGTCAGCGTGTTTCCGGATTTGGAACCTTTTTCCTTCAGTTGCAAATGCTAAGCCGAATGGGAAGAGCCACTTGTATGGTATCTCTTTGTTCCTGAGGACTTCTGTCAGGGGTCTTAGGACGTTCCTTTTAGAGAGGGTGACTCTGGCCAGGTCTTGGAAAATTGAGACTTTGGCTCCTTCCAGTAATAGTTCTCTATAGGTTCTGCTTCTTCTCAGGATGTCATCTCTGACTTTGGAAGTAGGCAGCCTGCAGATTATATCTCTGGGTGATTCATCTTGCCTGGGTCTCGGTCTCAGGGCTCTGTGTGCTCTATGATGATCTCCTCTGGGTAGTTGTCACCTAGCAGTGTGATAAAGAGCTGCCTTATTGCTCCACTGATGGACTCCGGTAGGATGGATTCAGGGACACCTTTAATTTGGAGGTTGTTTCTCCTCCCTCGATTCTCTTGGTCTTCCAGCCAGTCGACAATTCGATTTAGATGGCCTTGACAGGTTGTGAGAGATGAGGTAGCGGCTTTGGTGTAGGTCACCAGCTTCTCTTGTGTTGTTTCCAGCTGCTCCACTCTCCCTCCTATCTGTCTCATCTCTTGTCTAAAGTCCTGTATTTCTCTCATGAGAGGCTCCAGGGCTCTGGTGAGGAAGTCTCTAGTGATAGGCAGTTCTTTGTTACTTGCTTCATCCTCACTGCTAGTTTTGTCTGCCCTGGTGTTGGAGGTCATCAGCGTAGCTTTTTTCCCAGAGGATGGCATCTGATATGCTGAGGGCGCTGAGAGAAGTGGCTGCGTTTTTTTCACAAAGTTGTCTATGTTTCCATATTTGCTAGTAGCGCCCACATCCCTATTTTTGTTATGACCAATCTTGACCATCTTGAGTGGCGAAAGTTAAATCCTTTATAATTTGTTGAACTGGGATTCACTGTTTGCCCTACACCGCTGCTAGTTGATAGAGGAAGAGAGGGGCGGGGGGGGGGGGGGTCCGCCTGGCAAGTTGCTAATAAAATGCCTCCTCCATGTTGGTCATGAGGCTCTCCCACATATTACTTCTGGGAGGGTAAGGGCATTTTTATGTTTTCTATAATAGTGGTAGGGTGTCCTGGCATGGAGTTATGCTGACTTTCTCAATCTGAATCCTCAGTAGTTCCTCCTGTCAGAGTAATATTAGATATTAGTTAAGGGAGTATTGCTAGTGTTTTGGGGAGGATTCAGTGTGTTTTTCTGCGTAAGGGTGCCTACCCACTTGCGATTTTTTTTCCTGTGATGTTTTGCGGTTTTTCTAAAGAGCAATTAGTATAGAATGTGTTCTTGTCCATCTGGGGTTTTTTTCCCGTTTCGTGGGTTTTTTTCACATAGGAACTGTCAGTTGCATATGTCTCCTTATTTTTCTCTTAATGCACCCATGATTGTCAATGGAGGGCTGCAAAAAACGCCGCAAAAATGGCGCGGAAAACGTGCAAAAAACGCCGCGTTTTTCACGCGCGAAAATTGGCAACGCAAGTGGGTAGGCACCCTAAGTCCACTGTGTTTCTCTTAAAGGTTTTGTTTGGGCAATTGTGGCACGGCCCTCTATAACTCCTCCTGGCTGGTTAAACTCCTGTTAACAACTTATTCTGCTCCTCTGAGGCTGAAGTAGAGTGGGAGAAGGAGCAGTCTATATAATAGAAGTGAGAATTTGCTGTTACAGTGTGCTTTTCACTTTGGTCACCAGAGCATTTTATGTCCACTAGTGGGGAGATGAACTGTAGCAAAGTCTCTCTCTGAGGCAGTGGGGATGTAATAGTTAATCCAAGGTGTTCACTTGTGTCTCAGAGTAGGGGGGAGAAAGATATCTGCTGGGTGCTGTCAGGCCCCCTGAGTGCAGTGAATAAATTAGGTCAGCTGGTTACAGGCACGCCCTGAGTGCACTGAATAAATGAATAAATTACTCCTTGCTCAGCCCTGTGCCCAAGCTCCTGAGTGCAATTAATGAATTATAAGTCTCTTCTTCAGCTCAGATGCCGGCTTATTGCAGCTGTAATTGCTGACAAGCTGCAAGCACACAGTTACACACACTCTGGCTGCTGGCTGGAGTCCTCTCACCTCTCTCCTCTCCACGTGGTAGCCCAGTCAGTCGGCCCGCCACCTCCCCTGCCACTTTCCTTGATTTGTGTCCCCCAGCTTCAGTGAGAGCAGCTCCTCTGGAGGCAGTTTTACTGCCTGTTTCTTCTACTGTCCATAGCCACTTGCAGGCAGGCTGTATGTGCTTGTTTGTTGGTGAAGGGACAGCAGGTTACCGGAGCTGCTCAACTGTGTGTCTCTACAGCCTGGCACAGGAACCGGAAGTCAATTTCCCAGATTTTCACAAATGAAAACCTTAGCGAGCATCGGCGATATACAAAAATGCTCGAGTTCAATGGGGTTCGTTACTCGAAACGAATCCTCGAGCATCGCGGAAAGTTCGACTCGAGTAACAAGCACCTGAGCATTTTGGTGCTCGCTCATCTCTAATAATAACCTATTGTAAGACCGTCAGGGCCAGGGCTCTTACCATTTGGGAAGCTCTTTATAATCTCTGTTAGTTCTTCCTGTCTCACTGGGGTCAGCAGGTTTGTGGCTTCTTCTGAGCTAATTTTGGGGAGTGTAAGGTTTTTAAGGAATTTCTCCATATTTTTGTGTTTTTCTTCTCGCTTGGTTTGTGACAATTCCCCTTCTAAGTTATACAGATTCATATAATAGGTGTGGAATTCTGTTGCTATTTCTTGGGTGGAGGTGGTTTTTGACCCTGTGACCTTCCTGATTGCTTTAATATGTGTCTTTTCTCTCGCTTTTTTTTATGACAGCGGACATAAGTTTCCTTCCCTTATCTCCATGGGCATAAATCTTTTGTTTGTAATATATAGCGGATTTGGTGTATTTTTTGTCTAGTAGTGACTTTAATTGGTCTCTGAGGGAGTTGAGTTCGGGTTGTGCTTTTTCTACTGCCGAGAGTTTCCTTTTTTGTTCTAGGTTTGCTATTTTTGTTAGCAAATCGTCTATTTTCTTTTGTTTCTGTTTCTTAAGTTTTGAGCCCAAAGAGATGAAGAGGCCCCTCACAAAGGCTTTATGTGTTTCCCAGACCATCGGAGCGTTTGTGTAGTCTTTTGTGTTAATTTCGAAGAATTCGGTTAGGTCTCTGATTAACTCTTGTTTGTGTTCTTCCTCTCTTAAGACCGACTCATTTAGGCGCCATCTCCATTCCCCTAGGTTGGTAGATAATATATTTATACTGGTGTGCATTGGGGCATGGTCCGAGATTGTGATGCTATCGATTTTGGCACAATGGATTGCTTTTACAAGTTTATTTGATATAAAGATGTAGTCAAGTCTCTGGTAAGAGGTATGAACGTGTGAGTAAAAAGTGTAATCTTTTTCTACCGGATGGCTATATCTCCACGAGTCCATCAGGTTTAATTCTTGTAGTGCTGAGTGGACTCTTTTAAGGGCTCTCTGCAAGACCTGGGACCTCCCCCTTGAGGAATCTAATAATGGGTTGAGTGTAATATTTAGGTCTCCACCTAGGATTATATGGCCTACTGCAAAGGATTTTAGTATAAGTAATGTGTCTGTTATCCATTTGGTTTGGTTCGTATTTGGTACGTAAATGTTAGCTAGGGTATAGTGTGAACCGTTTATCGTGCCCTTTACAAATAGGAAACGTCCCTCTGTATCCGCAAGTTGTTTTTCATTTTGAAAGGGGAGATCTCTGTGAAGGGCAATTGATACACCCTTGGAGGCCGAGGACGGGCTACAGCTGTGGAACCATTGTGTGAAGTGTTTTTTTCGGAGGGTTGGAATTGTGTTACTCTTAAAGTGGGTTTCTTGTAAAAATGCGATTTTTGTTTTACTCTTCCTAAGTAACCATAACATATGGTGTCTTTTGTTTGGAGAATTAAGCCCTTTGGCATTGAAAGTAGTGATATTTATTTTTCCTCTGTGAGAGGATATAGTTTGTTGCTGTTGTATGAGGTTGTTGTTTCTTGAGCCTTGTTGTCTATTGATTCTGGGTGGGTGTTTAGCAGGCATATTTTGGGTTTTATCAGTTTCCGTATTAGTAGGTTTAAAAATATTGCATGGGGGATGTGGGCTGAGTGGGGAGTAGACTAGGGTTGAATTTAGGTTGGGTTAAGGGCGGGAACTGTGTTTAACGTTAACTTCTTGACCAGGTGTTTAATGTCTGGCCAACTGTATGTGAAAGAATAAAGAAATGTTGTCGTGTGGATAAGAAGCATCCCGACGCACCAAAGTTGGGACTCTATTGTCAGTAACTTTCTCATCCAAGGACAATCCCTGGGTGAGGGGTATCCAGTGTGTCTGTGTATGGTTGTCTCACTCACGTGTGTAGCACCTATGGGTGACCTGGGGTTGCTTGTTGATTTCTACCCCATTCGCACCGTTTGGGGGCTCTTGCCTTCTCGCTGGGAGGATGCATCATCTCGTCATGGGAGCTAAGGCTCCCCGACCTGTGTGCAGGTGGAGAGAGGAGATAGAGGGAAAGTAAAGGAGAGGGGGGAGAAAGAGGCACAAACATTTAAACAAAATAACAAGTGCAAATCCCCTCCTTATTTCCAGGTAAACCTCGGACGACCTGAGGCGTTACTATAGCTAATAGATTTCAAGTGTTCAATGTAAAAATTCTAGCTAGCTAGATATAGGAATAGACGGAGTCTTTATACTTCAGGGTTGACAGTTCTGGTCGTCGTCCTTTACGGATCTGCTATAGTTTAAGTCTGAGGTTTAAGTAGACTTGCAATCCTGCCTCTATCCAGTTGTTCAGAGATACAGTTCCCAGGTAGGCTCAACCCACTGCGAGGTGAGTCTCTTGCCGAAACTTAAGACGATGGTTTTGTACCATATTTTTTGCTTTTTGGTGATTTAGATTTCATGAATGTTCTCCACGGCTCACTCTCTGGAAGTGGAGGGATGGTTAAGTCGTATTGTGTTGGCAGCCAGGAAGGTATTTCGATTGGATCTATCTTTAGCTGTTGCCAGACCGCTTCAAGATCTTCCGGAGCTCTGACTGACAAATCTGCGTCCTGAGTCATTAATAGCAAGGCCGAACGGAAACATCCAAGAGTACTGGATTCCTTTAGATTTTAGGACTTCCAGTAGGGGGCACAGTTGTCGCCTTTTCGCTAAAGTCGAGGGTGCAATGTCCTGAAAGAGCTGGATTGGCGAATCGCTGTATTTTAGCGGGTGGTGTGTTCTTGCCGCATTCAATATAGTGCTTGTGTCTGTTAAGGAGAGTAAGCCGCAAATAACATCTCTTGGCGGGTCTCCTTCTTTGGGTTTGGGTCTGATTGCTCTATGTATTCTTTCGATTTGAATTTGCGTGGCTCTCTCTTCACCTAATAGATCTGTGAAAATTTCCCCGGCCACTTTGCGTAGGGACTCTGTTGCCCAGGTTTCTGGGAGGCCTTTTATCCGGACATTACAGTGTCTGCTGCGGTTTTCTTGGTCTTCGATTAGGGTGAGGGCTCGGTCTAGATACGAGCGGTGCACTTCTACTACTTGAGAGGTAGCTTTTGCGTGTTTAATGATGGTGGAACATGTTCCCTCTAGGTCCTCTACTCTGTGTCCGATTTGTTGCAGCTCGGATTTAATGTCTGCCAGTTCTGACATTACTGGTTGAGTAACTTTGAGGAGTGCTTTTTGTAGGAAAGATTGAGATTTGGGTGCCGAGGTTGCATTCTTCCTCTTCCATTTCGCTCTCATTTTCTGAGTCCTGAGTTACAAAGTCTGATTCGTTTTGTAGAGGTAGTGCTTTTGCCATGGGGCTTTGTGCGCTTTTCTTTTTTAGGAATTTTTGCATGTCTGCTTTATTTTTTTGTCTTCTTGGTGTTTCCGGAGGGTCGCAGCTGCGTTCCCTGCTGCCTTTAACCATTTTATTCTTTAACTGAGTACACGCAGAACGTCTTCAGCTAATGAGTGAGCCTTGAGGTACAGAGATTTTGAGATATGACACACTTCACGGGGTGGGGCGCCTCTCTCTCCACACTATTTAGTGGTTAGTCAGTCATCTTTTCAGATATCGTCTGCCGGTGATCAGGTATTATTCTGGTGTATCTAGTAGGACTATAAGTTTGTAGCCGTGACCGACCTGTATCGCTGGTTCTGAGAGAATTATGTTGGTTATAGAGCTGAAGAAAGCAGTTCCAGAAAAATTAGAGCAGCGCCCCGTATGCGACTTCTAAGTCTCTTCAGTATATGTAGCTGCCTGTGGTTTATTATTGCAGCGTCAGAGAGCAGGGGTAATGCGGGTATGTAGTTGAATTAACCCCACACCTCCAGTCCTTGAAAAATTAGGTATAATGCAGAGCTGGCTAAGCCAGCTCCAGGAAAAATTAGGGCAGTGCCCTTTATATATTTTTTCTCTTCTGCAGAGTTGGTAACCTGTTAGTTAATTGCTGCAGGCTCTTTAGCTCTCAGCCCTCACCCTTTGCTCACCGCTGCAGAGCTATGGAGGAGGGAGAGCAAAATGGCGGGGAGTTCAGGCGGGAAAATGTGGTTTACTGAGGAGAGCAGAGCAGGGAGGTCCGTTATCGGTGCAGCTCCCGTGGCTCTAAAATAGCTGTTCGTCTTAAGGGCTTCTCTGGGGCTGCTGGTACTTACTGCCCTTGTAGTGGACACATCTCTCCTCTGAACCGGGTGCCACCGTTCCTGCTCGCTGGTCTGTCAGAGCGGGGTCTCTATGCTCCGGCTCGGTGCCCGCAGGGCTCCCTCTTCCTCCTGCTTCTGTCGGAGCTGTCAGGGTTTCTCTGCTGAGGGACCGCTGAAGACCTCCGCCTCTCTGATGAGCCTCCGCGCGCGCCGGCTCCCTCTCTTCTCCTGAGGTTGATGCCGCGGCTCTGTGCAGGCACAGGACTCCCGACCTCCCGCTCCACCGATTTTGTTGTTGAACTTCTCTAGGTGATCCCCACGCTGCAGAGAAGTCGCTAGGGACAGTGTGAGGTGCAGCTGTTTGTTTTGTAACGCAAAAAGAAGCTGTAAAGACTTCTATGGCTCGGGAGCTCAAATTCAGCGTGACCTCACTCTCTGCAGGCTTAGCCACGCCCCAACTTTTCCTATTTATGACATATTCAATGCTTATGGCAAATTTCATGTTTCTATGACTTTGGGAGGCGAGAGATTTAGATTATGTACATAAAATTTCGAAGCTAATTCTTTTGCGCATATAATTAAATAATCGAGTTGGGACCCATTAGCTTTTCCTATTTATGACATAATCAATGCTCCTGCCAAATTTCACGTTTCTATGACACCGGAAAGTGAGAAAATTACATTCCGTACGTAAAATTTGGACGCTAAGTATTTTGCGCATACAATTGAATAATCTAGTTGGGACCCATTAGCTTTTCCTATTTATGATGTAATCAATGCTCGTGCCAAACTTCACGTTTCTATGACACCGGAAAGTGAGAAAAATACATTCCGCACATAAAATTTGGACGCTAATTCTTTTGCACATAGAATTGAATAATCGAGTTGGGACCCATTAGCTTTTCCTATTTATGACATAAATCAATGATCGTGCCAAATTTCACGTTTCTATGACACCGGAAAGTGAGAAAATTACATTCCGTACGTAAAATTTGGACGCTAATTCTTTTGCGCATAGAATTGAATAATCGAGTTGGGACCCATTAGCTTTTTCTATGTGTGACATAGTCAATGCTCCTGCCAAATTTCGAGTTTCTATGACACCCGGAAGTGAGAGAATTAGATTCCGTACGTAAAATTTGGACGCTAATTCTTTTGCGCATATAATTGAATAATCAAGTTGATACCTATTAACTTTTCCTATTTATGACATAATCAATGCTCGTGTCAAATTTTAAGTGTCTATGGCACTGGGAAGTGAGAGATTTAGATGATGTATGTAAAATGTCGACGCCAATTCTTTTGTGCTAGAATTGAATAATCGAGTTGAGACCCAATTACTTTTCCTATATTGTACATAATCTATGCTTGTGCCAAATTTCATGTTTCTACGACATCGGGAAGTTGGAGAACTTTTGGCGAGTCAGTCAGTGAATCAGTGAGTCAGTGAGTCAGTGAGGGCTTTTGTCTTTATATATAGAGATGACATCAGGAAGTGAGAGAATTAGATTCCGTAAGTAAAATTTGGACGCTAATTCTTTTGCGCTTAGAATTTAAAAATCAAGTTGGGACCCATTAGCTTTTCCTATTTATGACATAATCAATGCTCGTGCCAAATCTCACGTTTTAATGACATAGGGAAGTGAGAGAATTAGATTCCATAAGTAAAATTTGGACGCTAATTCTTTTGCGCTTAGAATTGAATAATCGGGTTGGGACCCATTAGCTTTTCCTATTTGTGATATTATCAATGCTTGTGCCAAATTGCATCAGGAAGTGAGAGAATTAGATTCTGTACGTAAAATTTTGATGCTAATTCTTCTGCGATTAGAATTGAAAAATCGAGTTAGGACCCATTAGCTTTTCCTATTTATGACATAATCAATGCTCGTGCCAAATTTCAAGTATCTATGACATTGGAAAGTGAGAGAATTAGATTCCGTACGTAAAGTTTGGATGCTAATTCCTTGGCGCTTTGAATTGAGTAATCGAGTTGGGACCCATTAACTCTTCCTATTTATGACATAATCAATGCTGGTGGCAAATTTCAAGTTTCTATGACATTGGAAAGTGAGAGAATTAGATTCCGTACGTAAAATTTGGACGCTAATTCTTTTGCGCTTAGAATTGAATAATTGAGTTGGGACCTATTAGCTCTTCCTATGACATAATCAATGCTCGTGCCAAATTTCATGTTTCTACGACATCGGGAAGTGAGAGAATTAGTGGCAATGATGGAAATCGAACAATCTACGTGGGGGGGGGGCGTAACTTTCAACGACGCTCGCACACGCGCCATTTATCATAGGATAGTTGTACTATGCCTATAATCTTCCCAGGAGTGTACTCAACAACTTCCCAAAGTTTCATGGCGATCGGATGAATGGTGTAGTAGCGCATAAAGAACAAACAGACACGCACACAGACACACAGACATACATTCAATATACATAGACTTGGTTACCCGTCGCGCGTTGCTGCGAAGACAGACATACATACATACATTCGTTTTTATATATCTAGATAACAAACCCATGACAGCGCAGCTTTCATGTTACCTCAGTGGTATAATAAATAACAACCAATCGCAGCGCAGCTCACATGTTACCTCAGCTTTATAATATACTAGCTTACCCGTCGCGCGTTGCTGCGAAGACAGACATACATACATACATTCGTTTTTATATATCTAGATAACAACCAATCACAGCGCAGCTTTCAAGTTACCTCAGCGGTATAATATATAACAACCAATCACAGCGCAGCTTTCATGTTACCTCAGCAGTATAACAAATAGCAACCAATCACAGCACAGCTTTCATTTTACCTCAGCATTCTCAATATCCAGCAATTGACTTGTGAAACGTTCGGTGGATGCATTATTTTGTAGTTGAACACGCTTACTCGTAATGTCTTTTGCTTTCGTGCTTGAGATGGAAATCAAACGATCTTTGTCTGGGGAGCATAACTGTCGACGATGCTCGCACGTGCGCCACCTATCGTAGGATAGTTGTACTATGCCAGTAATCTTCCCAGGAGTGTACTCAACAACTTCCCAAAGTTTCATGGCGATCGGATGAATGGTGTAGTAATGCATAAAGAACAGACAGACAGTCAATCATTCATTTATATATATATATAGATGATATTGGAAAGTGAGAGAATTAGATTCCGTACATAAAATTTGGAAGCTAATTCTTTTGCGCTTAGAATTGAAAAATGGAGTTGAGACCCATTAACTTTTCCTATTTATGACATAATCAATGCTCGTGCCAAATTTCAAGTTTCTATGACATCGGGAAGTGAGAAAATTAGATTCTGTGCATAAAATTTGGACGCTAATTATTTTGCACTTAGAATTAAATATTTGGGTTGGGACACATTAGCTTTTCCTATTTATGACATAATCAATGCTCGTGCCAAATTTCAAGTTTCTATGACATTGGGAAGTGAGAAAATTAGATTCTGTGCGTAAAATTTGGACGCTAATTCTTTTGCGCTTAGAATTCAATAATCGAGTTGGGACTCATTAGCTTTTCCTATTTATGACATAATGCTCGTGCCAAATTTCATGTTTCTACGACATCGGGAAGTGAGAAAATAAGTGGCAATGATGGAAATCGAACAATCTTCGTGGGGGGGAGTAACTGTCGACGACGCTCGCACGCGCATCAATTATCATAGGATTGTTGTACTATGCCTATAATCTTCCCAGGAGTGAACTCAACAACTGCCCAAAGTTTCATGGCGATCGGATGAATAGTGTAGTAGCGCATGAAGGACAAACAGACAAACACACAGACATACATTCAATTATATATATATATAGACTAGCTTACCCGTCGTGCGTTGCTGTGAAGACAGACAGACATACATTCATTTGTTTGTTTTTATATATCTAGATAACAACCAATCACAGCGCAGCTTTCATGTTACCTCAGTGGTATAATATATAACAACCAATCGCAGCGCAGCTTACATGTTACCTCAGCTTTATAATATACTAGCTTACCCGTTGCGCGTTGCTGCGAAGACAGACATACATACATACATTCGTTTTTATATATCTAGATAACAACCAATCACAGCGCAGCTTTCAAGTTACCTCAGCGGTATAATATATAACAACCAATCACAGCGCAGCTTTCATGTTACCTCAGCAGGATAATATATAGCAACCAATCACAGCACAGCTTTCATGTTACCTCAGCAGTATAACAAATAGCAACCAATCACAGCACAGCTTTCATTTTACCTCAGCATTCTCAATATCCAGCAATTGACTTGTGAAACGTTCGGTGGATGCATTATTTTGTAGTTGAACACGCTTACTCGTAATGTCTTTTGCTTTCGTGCTTGAGATGGAAATCAAACGATCTTTGTCTGGGGAGCATAACTGTCGACGATGCTCGCACGTGCGCCACCTATCGTAGGATAGTTGTACTATGCCAGTAATCTTCCCAGGAGTGTACTCAACAACTTCCCAAAGTTTCATGGCGATCGGATGAATGGTGTAGTAATGCATAAAGAACAGACAGACAGTCAATCATTCATTTATATATATATATAGATGATATTGGAAAGTGAGAGAATTAGATTCCGTACATAAAATTTGGAAGCTAATTCTTTTGCGCTTAGAATTGAAAAATGGAGTTGAGACCCATTAACTTTTCCTATTTATGACATAATCAATGCTCGTGCCAAATTTCAAGTTTCTATGACATCGGGAAGTGAGAAAATTAGATTCTGTGCATAAAATTTGGACGCTAATTATTTTGCACTTAGAATTAAATATTTGGGTTGGGACACATTAGCTTTTCCTATTTATGACATAATCAATGCTCGTGCCAAATTTCAAGTTTCTATGACATTGGGAAGTGAGAAAATTAGATTCTGTGCGTAAAATTTGGACGCTAATTCTTTTGCGCTTAGAATTCAATAATCGAGTTGGGACTCATTAGCTTTTCCTATTTATGACATAATGCTCGTGCCAAATTTCATGTTTCTACGACATCGGGAAGTGAGAAAATAAGTGGCAATGATGGAAATCGAACAATCTTCGTGGGGGGGAGTAACTGTCGACGACGCTCGCACGCGCATCAATTATCATAGGATTGTTGTACTATGCCTATAATCTTCCCAGGAGTGAACTCAACAACTGCCCAAAGTTTCATGGCGATCGGATGAATAGTGTAGTAGCGCATGAAGGACAAACAGACAAACACACAGACATACATTCAATTATATATATATATAGACTAGCTTACCCGTCGTGCGTTGCTGTGAAGACAGACAGACATACATTCATTTGTTTGTTTTTATATATCTAGATAACAACCAATCACAGCGCAGCTTTCATGTTACCTCAGTGGTATAATATATAACAACCAATCGCAGCGCAGCTTACATGTTACCTCAGCTTTATAATATACTAGCTTACCCGTTGCGCGTTGCTGCGAAGACAGACATACATACATACATTCGTTTTTATATATCTAGATAACAACCAATCACAGCGCAGCTTTCAAGTTACCTCAGCGGTATAATATATAACAACCAATCACAGCGCAGCTTTCATGTTACCTCAGCAGGATAATATATAGCAACCAATCACAGCACAGCTTTCATGTTACCTCAGCAGTATAAGAAATAGCAACCAATCACAGCACAGCTTTCATTTTACCTTAGCATTCTCAATATCCAGCAATTGTCTTGCGAAACGTTCGGCGGATGCATCATTTTGTAGTTGAACACGCATCCTGTTGCTCGTAATGCCTTTTGCTTTTGTGCTTGAGATGGAAATCAAACGATCTTTGTCTGGGGGGCATAACTGTCGACGATGCTCGCACGCGCGCCACCTATCGTAGGATAGTTGTACTATGCCAGTAATCTTCCCAGGAGTGTACTCAACAACTTCCCAAAGTTTCATGGTGATTGGATGAATGGTGTAGTAATGCATAAAGGACAGACAGACCGACAGACATACATTCATTTTTATATATATATAGATGACATCAGGAAGTGAGAGAATTAGATTCCGTACGTAAAAGTTGGACGCTAATTCTTTTGCGCTTAGAAATGAATAATCGAGTTGGGACCCTTTAATTTTTCCTATTTATGACATAATCAATGCTCGTGTCAAATTACATCGGGAAGGGAGAGAATTAGATTACATACGTAAAATTTGGACGTTAATTCTTTTGCGTTTAGAATTGAATAATCGAGTTGGGACCTATTAACTTTTCCAATTTATGACATAATCAATGCTGATGCCAAATTTCACGTTTCTATGTCATTGGGAAGTGAGAGAATTAGATTCCGCACATAAAATTTGGGCGCTAATTCTTTTGTGCTTAGAATTGAATAATCGAGTTGGGACCCATTAACTTTTCCTATTTATGACATAATCAATGCTCGTGCCAAATTTCATGTTTCTACGACATCGGGAAGTGAGAGAATTGGTGGAAATGATGGAAATCGAACGATCTACGTGGGGGGGGGGCGTAACTGCCGACGCTCGCACGCGCCATTCATCATAGGATAGTTGTACTATGCCTATAATCTTCCCAGGAGTGTACTCAACAACATCCCAAAGTTTCATGGCGATCGGATGAATGGTGTCGTAGCGCATAAGAGACAAACAAACACAGACAGACACAGAGACACGCATATATTCAATTTTATATATATGGATGACATCAGGAAGTCAGAGAATTAAATTGCCTACGTAAAATTTGGATGCTAATTCTTTTGTGCTTAGAATTGAATAATCGAGTTGGGACCCATTAATTTTTCCTATTTATGACATAATCAATGCTCGTGCCAAATTTCACGTTTCTATGACATTGCGTAGTGAGGGAATTTGATTCTGTATGTAAAATTTGGTCGCTAATTCTTTTGCTCTTAGAATTGAATAATCGAGTTGGGACTAGAGATGATCGAGCACCAAAATGCTCGGGTGCTCGTTGCTCGAGTCAAACTTTCTGCGATGCTCGAGAGTTCGTTTCGAGTAACGAACCCCATTAAAGTCAATAGGCGACTTGAGCATTTTTCTATATGACCCATGCTCCGCTAAGGTTTTCATCTGTGAAAATCTGGGAAATTCAAGAAAGTGATGGGAACGACACAGAAACGGATAGGGCAGGCGAGGGGCTACATGTTGGGCTGCATCTCAAGTTCCCAGGTCTCACTATTAAGCCGCTAGAGTGCCCTCCCCTAACAATTTTTACTTCGGACAAACCCTCATTAGCAAGGCACACCTTAGCTAAGCACCACACTACCTCCAACCAAGCACAATCACTGCCTGTGGAACACACCACTGCCTCTTCTCCTTGGTTACATGCTGCCCAGCCCCTCCCCACCCCCCCACGACCCTGCGTCCGCAGTGCACACAAAAGTGTCCGTGCGCAGCCTTCAGCTGCCCTCATGACACACGCTGGCTTCATAGCCACACTACCCTCATGTCTATTTATAAGTGCGTCTGCCATGAGGAGGAACTGGAGGCACACACTGCAGAGGGTTGGCAGGGCGAGGTAGCGACCCTCTTTAAAAGGGGGGGGGGGGCAATAGCCCACAATTCTGTAGAGAATCGATGAGAAATTGACGTTCAATCTTTATTCCAACCCTGCACCACTTCCGTCAGGAGCTGCAAACGAGGACATAAAGGGGACTCAGCTGCCAGCCCAGCAATTCTACATATCTCCACAATGCAGCAATACTCTGTGTGGGAAGTATGTGAGCGGGCCCTGGGTCAGCCTCTGTCCCAGCAAACACCTTGTGTGGCCCAAGGTGCTGCGAGTGACATAGCAATGGGGACTCCATGTGTCCACACACTACTCATTCTGTTTAAGTGTCGGATACCTCATCGACAACGCAAGGGGTTAACCATCTGCACTCTGCACCCTACCCAAGTCTGTCAGTGTTTTGGGGAAAGACAGGTAAAACAGCTCAATGGGAAGTCTGTGTGCACGCACAACATGGGTGGCTCCCAGGAACCCACAGACGGTACATAAAGACATCCCATTTCAGTGCCCCGGGTAGCTGTGGTAACGTGAGAGTAAAGACATGTTGGCTTTGGCCCACACCCGATGCCCTAGTCAGTCTGGTTTTTTTTTTAATGTGCCAGGCAGGTACAACTCCGCTATGGGAAGTCTGTGTGCACCCAAAGCATGGGTGGCTCACAGGAACCCACAGACGGTACATAAGGAAATCCCATTGCAGTGCCCCGGATAGCTGAGGTAACGTGAGAGAAAATACATGTCGGCTTCGGCCCACACTCCATGCCCTAGTCAGTCTGTTTTTTTTTTTAAAGTGCCACGCAAGTACAACTCTGCTATGGGAAGTCTGTGTGCACCAACAGCATGGGTGGCTCACAGGAACCCACAGACGGTACATAAAGAAATCCCATTGCAGTGCCCCGGATAGCTGAGGTAAGGTGAGAGAAAAGACATGTTGGCTGCGGCCCACACTCCGTAACCTAGTCAGTCCGGGTTTTTAAAAGTGCCAGGCAGGTACAACTCCACTATGGGAAGACTGTGTGTAACCACAGCATGGGTGGCTCCCAGGAACCCACAGACGGTACATAAAGAAATCCCATTGCAGTGCCCCGGATAGCTGAAGTAACGTGAGAGAAAATACGTGTTGGTTTCGGCCCACACTCCATGCCCTAGTCAGTCTAGGTTTTTTTAAAAGGGCCAGGCAGGTACAACTCCACTATGGGAAATCTGTGTGGACCCACAGCATGGGTGGCTCCCAGGAACCCACAGACGGTACATAAAGAAATCCCATTGCAGTGCCCCGGATAACTGAGCTAACGTGAGAGAAAAGACATGTTGGCCTCAGCCCACACTCCGTGCCCTGGTCAGTCTGGGTTTTTTCAAAAGTGCCAGGCAGGTACAACTCCACTATGGGAAGACTGTGTGTAACCACAGCATGGGTGGCTCCCAGGAACCCACAGACGGTACATAAAGAAATCCCATTGCAGTGCCCCGGATAGCTGAGGTAACGTGAGAGAAAAGACATGTTGGCTTTGGCCCACACTCCATGCCCTAGTCGGTCTGTTTTTTCTTAAAAGTGCCAGGCAGGTACAACTCCGCTATGGAAAGTTTGTGTGCACCCACAGCATGGGTGGCTCCCAGGAACCCACAGACGGTACATAAAGAAATCCCATTGCAGTGCCCTGGATAGCTGAGGTAAAGTCAGAGAAAAGACATGTTGGCTTCGGCCCACACTCCATGCCCTAGTCAGTCTAGGTTTTTTAAAATGTGCCAGGCAGGTACAACTCTGCTATGGGAAGTCTGTGTGCATCCACAGCATGGGTAGCTCACAGGAACTCACAGACGGTACATAAAGAAATCCTATTGCAGTGCCCCGGATAGCTGAGCTAACGTGAGAGAAAATACATGTTGGCTTTAGCCGACACTCCATGCCCTAGTCGTTTTTTTTTTTTTTTAAAGTGCCAGGCAGGTACAACTTCGATATGGAAAGTTTGTGTGCACCCACAGCATGGGTGGCTCCCAGGAACCCATAGATGGTACATAAAGAAATCCCATTGCAGTGCCCCGGATAGCTGAGGTAACGTGAGAGAAAAGACATGTTGGCTTTGGCCCACACTCCATGCTCTAGTCAGTCTGGGTTTTTTAAAAATGCCAGGCAGGTACAACTCCGCTATGGAAAGTCAGTGTGCACCTACAGCATGAGTGGCTCACAGGAACCCACAGACTGTACATAAAGAAATCCCATTGCAGTAACCTGGATAGCTGAGGTGACGTGAGAGAAAAGACATGTTGGCTTCAGCCCACACTCCATGCCCTAGTCAGTCTAGGTTTTTTAAAAAGTGCCAGGCAGGTACAACTCTGCTATGGGAAGTCTGTGTGCACCCACAGCATGGGTAGCTCACAGGAACTCACAGACGGTACATAAAGAAATCCCATTGCAGGGCCCCGGATAGCTGAGGTAACGTGAGAGAAAATACATGTTGGCTTCGGTCCACACTCCATGCCCTAGTCAGTCTGGGTTTTTATTAAAGGGCCAGGCAGGTACAACTCCGCTATGGGAAGACTGTGTGCAACCACAGCATGGGTGGCTCCCAGGAACCCACAGACGGTACATAAAGAAATCCCATTGCAGTGCCCCGGATAGCTGAGCTAACGTGAGAGAAAAGACATGTTGGCTTTGGCCGACACTCCATGCCCTAGTCGGTCTGTTTTTTTTTAAAGTGCCAGGCAGGTACAACTTCGATATGGAAAGTTTGTGTGCACCCACAACATGGGTGGCTCCCAGGAACCCACAGATGGTACATAAAGAAATCCCATTGCAGTGCCCCAGATAGCTGAGGTAACGTGAGAGAAAAGACATGTTGGCTTTTGCCCACACTCCATGCCCTAGTCAGTCTTGGTTTTTTAAAAGTGCCAGGCAGGTACAACTCCGCTATGGGAAAGTCTGTGTGCACCCACAGCATGGGTGGCTCCAAGGATCCCACAGACGGTACTTAAAGAAATCCCATTGCAGTGCCCAGGATAGCTGAGGTAACGTGAGAGAAAATACATGTTGGCTTCGGCCCACACTCCATGCCCTAGTCAGTCTAGGTTTTTTAAAAAGTACCAGGCAGGTACAACTCTGCTATGGGAAGTCTGTGTGCACCCACAGCATGGGTAGCTCACAGGAACTCACAGACGGTACATAAAGAAATCCCATTGCAGTGCCCCGGATAGCTGAGGTGACGTGAGAGAAAATGCATGTTTGCTTGGCCCACACTCCATGCCCTAGTCAGTCTGGGTTTTTTAAAAGTGCCAGGCAGGTACAACTCCGCTATGGAAAGTCTGTGTGCACCCACAGCATGGGTGGCTCCCAGGAACCCACAGACGGTACATAAAGAAATCCCATTGCAGTGCCCTGGATAGCTGAGGTAACGTCAGAGAAAAGACATGTTGGCTTCGGCCCACACTCCATGCCCTAGTCAGTCTAGGTTTTTTAAAAAGTGCCAGGCAGGTACAACTCTGCTATGGGAAGTCTGTGTGCACCCACAGCATGGGTAGCTCACAGGAACTCACAGACAGTACATAAAGAAATCCCATTGCAGTGCCCCGGATAGCTGAGATAACGTGAGAGAAAATACATGTTGGCCTCGGCCCACGCTCCATGCCCTAGTCAGTCTGTTTTTTTTAAAAATGCCAGGCAGGTACAACTCCGCTATGGGAAGTCTGTGTGCACCCACAGCATGGGTGGCTCCCAGGAACCCACAGACGGTACATAAAGAAATCCCATTGCAGTGCCCAGGATAGCTGAGGTAACGTGAGAGAAAAGACATGTTGGCTTTGGCCCACACTCCATGCCCCAGTCACTCTGGGTTTTTTGAAAGTGCCAGGCAGGTAGAACTCTGCTATGGAAAGTCTGTGCGCACCCACAGCATGGGAGGCTCCCAGGAACCCACAGATGGTACATAAAGAAATCCCATTGCAGTGCCCTCTATAGCTGAGGTAACGTCAGAGAAAAGACATGTTGGCTTCGGCCCACACTCCATGCCCTAGTCAGTCTAGGTTTTTTTGGGGGGCCAGATAGGTAGAACACCGCGATGGGAAGACTTAGTGCACCCATAGTATACACAGACTCCTGTAATATTCCTGTAGCAAAGGTATAAGCTGACCCCAGTAACAGTTATGTTGCAGAAGTCTAGGGAGACCCCAGTAACATTTCTGAATTAACGGTATAGACAGACACCAGTAACATTTCATTAGCAAAAGTATAGGCAGACCCCTGTAACATTTCTGTAGCAGAAGTATAGGCTGACCGCTGTAACATTTACGTGCCAGAAGTATAGGCAGACCCCAGTAACATTTTAGTAGCTGAAGTGTACGCAGACCCCCTAGTAACATTTATGTAGCAGCAGTATTGGCAGACCCCTGTAACATTTCTGTAGCAGCAGTAAAGGCAGACCCCTGTAACATTTGTGTAACAGCAGTATATGCAGACCCCTGTAACATTTCAGTAGCAACAGTATAGGCAGAGCCCAGTATTTTTAACATTTCAGTAGTAACAGTTTAGACAGACCCAGTAACATTTCTGTAGTAACAGTATAGACAGAGCCGAGTAACATATCTGTAGTAACAGTATAGGCAGACTCCAGTAACATTTATGTAGCAGCAGTATAGGAAGACCGCTGTAACATTTACGTGGCAGCAGTATCAGCAGTATAGGCAGACGTCTGTAACATTTGTGTAGCAGCAGTATAGGCAGACGCCTGTAACATTTGTGTAGCAGCAGCATAAGCAGACCTCTGTAACATTAATGTAGCAGAAGCATAGGCAGACCCCAGTACCATTTTTGTAGCAGAAGTATACGTAGACCCCTGTAACATTTCTGTAGTAACACTATAGTCAGATCCCAGTACCATTTCTGTAGTAGAAGTATAGGCATACTCCAGTAACATCCTTGTGGCAGCAGTATAGGCAAACCTCTGTAAAATTTACGTGGCAGAAGTATATACAGACCCCAAGTAACATCCCTGTGGCAGCAGTATAGGCAGACCCCAGTAACATTTAAGTGGCAACAGTATAGGCAAACCCCTGTAAAATTTACGTGGCAGCAGTATAGGCAGGCCGCAGTAACTTCCTTGTGGCAGCAGTATAGGAAGACCCCTGTAACATTTACGTGGCAGCAGTATAGGCAGACCACACTAACATTTACGTGGCAGAAGTATAGGCAGACACCTGTTACATTTTTGTAGCAGCAATATAGGCAGACCCCAGTAACATTTCAGTGGCAGCAGTATAGGCAGACCTCCCTGTAACATTTTTGTAACAGAAGTATTGGCAGGCAGACCCCAGTAAAATTTCTGTAGTAATAGTATAGACCAACCTCTGAAACATTGGGGTACCATGAGCGTAGGCGAAGGCCAGAAAAATTAGTTGGATAAGAGTGTAGGCGTGGGCCCGAAAAATAAGTGTACCAAGAGTACAAGTGTACCTCTGAAAAATATATCAACCGACAGGGCAGGTGAAACCCATAAATATTTTTTGAAAGATACAGCTCACTCTTGCTTAATTTGTAACAGAGCCTGTAGGCAGCCCTGTTGAAAAAATAGGTTCATGTTAAAGTCTCAATACTTTTGAGACTTTGAAAAATTGTAAAAACATTGGTAGATGTAGATGAGCCTTTTGGGTCGCAGAAAAATTGGCCTTTCAATGCGATGACAAGTTGTTTCTGGAGGGGGAGTAGCAGGAGGACGACTAATGTCAGAGACAGATTGACAAAGCTAAATGCCCCGCTTTACTGTCGATACAGAAGAGTGCTTTTTTCTGCTGTTGCAGCGAAAAGAATCTTTAGAGAAGTCTGGGGAAATCTAGGCTTTGTTCATCTTTATGATTGTAAGCATGTCGGCACTGGCAGTTGACAGGCGGGTACGATTGTCTGTGATGATTCCCCCAGCTGCACTAAACACCCTCTCTGACAAGACGCTAGCGGCAGGGCAAGCAAGCACCTCCAGGGCATACAGCGCAAGTTCGGGCCACGTGTCCAGCTTTGACACCCAGTAGTTGTATGGAGCAGAGGCATCATGGAGGATGGTGGTATGATCGGCCACGTTCTCCTGCACCATCTTTTTACAGTGCTCCCTCTGACTCAGCCTTGACTGGGGAGTGGTGACACAGTCTTGCTGGAGAGCCATAAAGCTGGCAAAGGCCTTGGAGAGTATTCCCCTGCCTGCGCTGAACATGCTGCCTCATCTCCGCGCATCCCCTTCTACTTGGCCCTCGGAACTGCGCCTGCTGCCACTAGCGCTGTCAGATGGGAAGTTTACCATCAGTTTGTCAACCAGGGCCCTGTGGTATTGCATCACTCTCAAACCCCTTTTCTCTTCGGGAATGAGAGTGGAAAGGTTCTCCTTGTACCATGGGTCGAGCAGGGTGTACACCCAGTAATCCGTAGTGGCCAGAATGCGTCTAACGCAAGGGTCACGAGAAAGGCAGCCTAACATGAAGTCAGCCATGTGTGCCAGGGTACCAGTATGCAACACATCGCTGTCCTCACTAGGAAGATCACTTTCAGGATCCTCCTCCACAGCCCATACACGCTGAACAGATGAGAGGCAAGCAGCATGGGTACCCTCTGCAGTGAGCCCAGCTGTCTCTTCCTCCTCCTCCTCCTCCTGCTCCTCACCCTCCTCCTCCAACTCCAAAACGCGCTGAGATATAGACATGAGGGTGCTTTGACTATCAAGCGACATACTCTTCCCCGTCTCCTGTTCCGACCGCAATGCATCAGCCTTTATGCTTTGCAGCGAACTTCTCAGCAGGCATAGCAGAGGAATGGTGACGCTAATGATTGCAGCATCGCCGCTCACTATCTGGGTAGACTCCTCAAAGTTTCCGAGGACCTGGCAGATGTCTGCCATCCAGGCCAACTTCTCGGTAACGAATTGGGGAGGCTTACTACCATTACGCCGCCCATGTTGGAGTTGCTATTCCACTATTGCTCTACGCTGCTCATACGGCCTGGCCAACATGTGGAGCATAGAATTCCACTATGTGGGCACGTCGCACAGCAGCCGGTGCGCTGGCAGATTAAACCAATGTTGCAGAGTCCGCAGGGTGGCAGCGTCCGTGGTGGACTTGCGGAAATGTGCGCAGACACGGCACACCTTGCTGAGCAGGTCAGACAAGTGCGGGTAGTTTTTCAGAAACCGCTGAACCACCAGATTGAAGATGTGAGCCAGGCATGGCACGTGTGTTAGGCTGCCGAAATGCAGAGCCGCCACCAGGTTATGGCCGTTGTCACACACGACCATGCCCGGTTGGAGGCTCAGCGGCAAAAGCCAGAGGTCGGTCTGCACTGTCAGACCCTGCAACAGCTCGGGGGCCGTGTGCCTCTTGTCACCTAGGCTGAGTAGTTTCAGCACGGCCTGCTGACGCTTGCCCACCGCTGTGCTGCCGCGCCACACCGACTGCTGGCGACGTGCTGCTCACATTTCTTAATTGAGAGGTAGAGGTTGCGTAGGAGAAGGAGGAGGGGGAGGGTTTAGAGGAGGTGGCATAGACCGCCGCAGATACCAGAACTGAGGAAGGACCCGCTATTCTGGGTGTTGGTAGGACGTGTGCGGTCCCAGGTTCTGACTTGGTCCCAGCCTCCACCTAATTCATCCAATGTGCCGTCAGGGAGATATAGTGGACCTGCCCGCCAGTACTTGTCCACGTGTCCGTGGTTAAGTGGACCTTCCCAGTAATCACGTTGGTGTGGGCACGATTGATGTTGCGGGAGACGTGCTGGTGTAGGGCTGGGACGGCACATCGGGAAAAATAGTGGCGACTGGGGACCGAGTAGCGTGGGATCACAGCCGCCATCATGTTTTTGAACGCCTCCGTTTCCACAAGCCTGTACGGCAGCATCTCCAGGCTCATTAATTTGGCAATGTGCACGTTTAAAGCTTGAGCGTGCGGGTTCGTGGCGGCGTATTTGCACTTTCGCTCCAATGCTTGCGCTAGCGACAGCTGGACGCTGCGCTGTGAGACATTGCAGGATGGGGCGAGGACAACGGAGGTGAGGGTGTGGGTGCAGGCCAGGAGGCGCTCGTGCCTGTGTCCTAAGAGGGGGGTTGGATCTGAGTGGCAGGTTGGGGCTCAGGGGGAGAGGCAGTGTTGGACCTGGAGGCGGTAAACGGCCTTCGTCCCACCTTGTGGAGTGCTTGGCCATCATATGCCTGCGCATGGTGGTGGTGGTGAGGCTGGTAGTGGTGGCTCCCCGGCTGATCTTGGCGCGACACAGGTTGCACACGACTGTTCGTCAGTCGTCCGCGCTCTCACTGTAAAACATCCACACCTTTGAAGACCTAGGCCTCTGCAGGGTGGCTGGGCACGAGGGGGTGCTTTGGGAAACAGTTGGGGGAGTCTTCGCTCTGGCCCTGCCTCTACCCCTGGCCACCCCACTGCCTCTTCCAACCTGTCCTGCTGCTGCACTTGCCTACCCCTCTGAAGACCTGTTCTCAGTTAGTTTAGCAAACCAGATGGGTTCAGTCACCTCATCGTCCAGCGGCTCTTCCTCCGAATCCTCTGTGCGCTCCTCCCTCTGACTTACTGTCCTTACTACTACCTCACAGATAGACAACTGTGTCTCACCATCATCGTTCTCCTCACTCACTGAAAGCTCTTGAGACAGTTGCCGTAAGTCCCCAGCCTCATCACCCGGACCCCGGGAACTTTCCAAAGATTGGGCATCGGTCACGACAAACTCCTCACGTAAGACAGGAACCATTTTTTCCCAATCAAGGCAGGGGCCCGAGAACAGTTCCTGGGAGTCTGTCTGCTGATCAGAATGTGTCATTTTCATGGAGTGAGGAGGCTGGGAGGAAGGAGGAGCAGCAGCGAGAGGATTCAGAGTTGCAGCAGTGGACGGCGTAGAAGTCTGGGTGGTCGATACATTGCTGGATGCATTTTCTGCCATCCACGACAGGACCTGCTCACACTGCTTTGTTTGTAATAAAGGTCTACCACATGGACCCATATATTGTTATATGAAGCTGGGGACCCCAGAAACATGCCTCTCTCCTAAACCAGCAGCAGTCGGCTGCGATTCACCTGGACCAGGAACTCGGCCTGTGCCCACACCCTCACTTGGACCTCCGCGTCCTCGCCCGCGTCCACGTCCTCTAACCCTACCCCTACCCCTCAGCATGGTGTATTACAAATAGAGCAGACACAGAGTGGTGTGAATAATTATGGAACTATTGGCGTACACTTTCATGCTGACAGCGGTTATGTAACGCTAACTCCAGGCAGAAACAAAGAATAAGGAAGGCTGCAAACAGGCCTAGCCGTGCAATAGTGATTCACTACTACTCCCAGCAGCCAGGCAGTAAAATGCACACGGTCACAGGTAGCCCAACGAAGGAGCTTTTATTTTAATTTTTTTTGAAAAACAATACAAGCTATATAGCGTGTATATGACTTTCCCTCTATCATGGGCTGTCGCAGCATATTGTGCGTGAAGTTGACGGCACACACAGAGCGGAGTACAAAATTATGCAATTATTGGTGTCCAGTTGGAGGCTGACAGCGGTTATGTAACGCTAACTGCATCCTGAAAAAAATTATACGCAAGGCTGCACAAAGGCCTAGCTGAGTAATAGTGAGGCACTACAACTCCCAGCAGGCAGGCAGTAAAATGCACACGGTCACAGTTAGCCCAACGAAGGAGCTTTTTAAAAAAAAAAATTTTGAAAAAGAATACAGCCTATATAGCGTGTATATGACTTTCCCTCTATCAGGGGCTGTCGCAGCACATTGTGCGTGAAGTTCACGGCACAGACAGAGTGGAGTACAAAATTACTCAATTAGGTGTCCAGTTGGAGGCTGACAGCGGTTATGTAACGCAAACTGCAGTCCGAAAAAAATAATACGCAAGGCTGCAAAAAGGCCTAGCTGGGTAATAGTGAGGCAATACAACTCCCAGCAGACAGGCAGTAAAATGCACACGGTCACAGGTAGCCCTAAGAAGGAGCTTTTTTAAAAAATGTTTTGAAAAAGAATAAAGCCTTTATAGCGTGTATATGACTTTCCCTCTATCAGGGGCTGTCGCCGCACGCTGTGCGTGAAATTGATGGCACACACAGAGCAGTGTACAAAATTATGCAATTATTGGTGTCCAGTTGAAGGCTGACAGTGGTTATGTAACGCAAACTGCAGTCCAAAAAAAATTATACGCAAGGCTGCAAAAAGGCCTAGCTGGGTAATAGTGAGGCACTACAACTCCCAGCAGCCAGGCAGTAAAATGCACACGGTCACAGGTAGCCCTAAGAAGGACCGTTGGGGTTCTTGTAGACAGGATTCTACACTACCACTGTCCCTGCCTCACCAGTACTGCCCCTATACTCTGTATAATAGACTGCAGACTGAGAACGCTATAGCCTGCACTGCCAGAGATGAAAAAAAAAAATTGGTGCAAAACTGCTCCCAGCAGCCGCAACAGTAATGCACACGGTCAGATGTGGCCCTAAAAAGGACCGTTGGGGTTCTTGAAGATGCTAACAGTAGCCTAACACTCTCCCTATAGCAGCATTAGCACTCTCCCTGATCTCTCCCAGTGTGTGTCTGAGGCGAGCCGCGGGCGGGACTGCTTTAAATACTTGGCGGTCACTTGATCTCACCAGCCACTCACTGCAGGGGGGTGGGATAGGGCTGGAATGTCACAGGAGGAAGTTGTAATGCCTTTCCTGCATGTCTATTGGCCAGAAAAGGGCGCAAAACATGCAGGGAAGGAAATGGAATTGACTCGAGTACCGCGTGGCGCTCGTCTCGAGTAACGAACATCAAGCTCGGACGAGTACGTTCGCTCATCTCTATTAAAGACTTATATTCTAGCATACCACACCATGCGGCATTGGAAGCTATTCAATTTCATTTACAGTCCTATAGTAATTACAACGATGAGTTGAAGGAATTTATTGTTCTGGCTACGGAACTTTTGTTGAAACACAATTTTTTCTCTTTTGATAATGAACTTTTTTTACAGGTATCTGGAGCCCCTATGGGATCCAAATTTTCACCATCCATAGCAAATCTCACGATGAGCTGGTGGGAGCATCTTTTTTTTATTTTCAACCACAGAAATCCGCATGCGGGCCGCATGGTGTGGTATGCTAGATTTATTGATGACATAGTTATCATCTGGGATAAGGGTACAGACTTGGGTGACGATACAATGGATATATCAGAATATGTTGAATACATCAATGACAATTTGTTCAACCTAGTTTGTGGTTACACAAAATGATATAGAAATTCCATTTCTAGATTTAACCCTAAGAGGTAATGTTTCCACTGGCAAAATAGAGACATGTTTGCTTAGGAAAGAAACAGCGGGGAATACTGTTTTGCACGCGAGCAGCAGTCATCCCAGACATACATTGAGGGCAATCCCGACAGGGGAAAATATACGAGCAAAAAGAGCATGTACTAGTAAAGATCTATATGACAAAACAAAAAATTGTATTATAGAGAGATTAGGGGAGAGAGGTTACAAAAAATCAGCTTTGAAAAAACCTGTAACAGAATTGATAAAATGGATAGGAAGATCTTACTCAATAATAAGAGAAATGAAAATACAATGAAGAGAAAAGGTTTAATTTTTTTCACAGTGTATAATCGAGATTTTTATAAAATGAAAAAAATTTTTTACAAATTTTTGCCCATCCTGTGTCAAGATGATACAATAGACAGTATATTAGATGAAAGGGTTATGGTCGTGTCTAAAAAAAAGTTGGAATTTAGGGGACATGTTGTCTCCAAGCACCTTCAAATCAGGAATGAAAAAAACACAATGGCTGAAAAACAATGTTTTTTTTAGGTGTGGTAACTCTCGATGCAGCATATGTCATCTGGCTGATAATAGAAAAACTAGCTTCATGGATAGTGAGGGATCTAAAGAATATAAAATTAAAACCTACATGAATTGTAACACCAGTAATGCAATCTATTTAATCTCATGCGCAGAATGTAATAAGAACTACATTGGTTGTACGACTCGCACAATCAGAACCTGTATTGCGAAACATGTGCGATACATCAAAAATGGTTCAGGAGCAGCAAGGCACTTCCTGGAGACACACTCAGGAAGTTTGAATAGCTTTACCTTTTTTGGGCTAGAGAAAGTTACTAGTGTTTAGAAGAGAGGCGTTCTGGATACTAACGCTTAATACCAGATACCCAAAGGGCATACATTTTAAAACGGACCTCCTCTATATAAACTAACTAGCTGATATACCCGGCTTCGCCTGAGTTAATTTGGTACGGGTATTTATCTGGTGTTCACACGAAAAATCTTATGAAGTCGTGGTTACTTTAGAGATACCGGGAAAAAAATATGTTCACCATTTTGCATGGTTCTTTGCGTTACCCAGGAAACACCACGTGGAGGTAACCATGCAACGTTTCCTTTATATAAAATGACATCAGAAAGTGAGAGAATTAGATTATGTACATAAAATTTTCACGCTAATTCTTTTGCGCTTAGAATTGAATAATTGAGTTGGGACCCATTAACTTTTCCTATTTATGACATAATCAGTGCCCGTGCCAAATTTCAAGTTTCTATGACACCGGGAAGTGAAAGAATTAGATTGCGTACATAAAATTTGGACGCTAATTGTTTTGCGCTTAGATTTGAATAATCGGTGGCTAGCCAGCAGCGGGAAGAGAAGCAGCAGTGAAAACTCCTGGCTGCTAGAAAACTCCGGCGCCAATAACTCTGGTCCAAAAGCTCCCACGGGGCCGAAACCACCACCGCTAGCACCACCGGGACCTGGGCTTTAAAACGAGACCTCTCACAGGTCTCTAGCTGAAACCGCGATTTTGCGGCCTACTGGACCGGGCGCATCCCCAGGCTAAATTTATAAACGTGGCCGACCGGAAGTGAAGGCCGGCCGCGATCGGCAGCAACAGATACCTCCTGCAAAGAAGCAGGCAAGGAGGAGCAGCCACTGGCAGGAAAGAGACAGCCAGAGAGCAAGAGGAACAGGGGAAACAAGAGCAACAGGGACACAAGTAAGTGCTCCCCCAGGACAGCCCCCACAGACACCAGAAGTGGAGCAGTCAGTGGGCCACTGCAGGGGAATTAAACTCTTTACATGAACCCAGGGGCCTGATGAGATAGCAAGACCCTACCAAGACAACACCCCCCAGAGACCCCCATACCCAGAAGCGGGCAACTCTGATTAAGGGCTCACACGACTATAGAGTCACCCCTAAAACCTGGACACTCTGACCCACAGAGCAGACCCTAAGCAGGACACTACCTGTAACAAAAACTGCAAGAAATCTCACACTCAAGCGCTTATTTGAGTGCATCCGGGGGCGGAGCCTGGACGCCGAGCGCAATGGCTGCTTGAAAGCTGCGCTCCTTCTAACGGGCACCCACGGCTCCTTATAGCTGCTACCAGCCGACACAGAAATGGGGAAGACAAGTAAGGAGAAGAGTACAGACCTCCAGTGCACTCCTCGTCCGGCCAAAACACAAGCCGACATGCAGAGATTCTTCAGGGAACGAACTGCCCGCTCCCCGCGGCCCATGCCTAAGATGGCGCCGGCACGAGCGCTCGCTCCCGCTCCTGACCACGAGGAAGAAGAAGACCAAGTCTCTGAGGAAGAAGATGGTGAGTCCGTCTCCAGGAGCTTCATGAAGAATTTAATCTCTCATGCCCTGCGTCCTATCAGCTCTGACTTGGCTGAGATCAAGGAAGAGTTGAAACAGCTAGGTCACAGGGTGGAAGACCTGGAAGCATCATCTGCGGCCATGACTTCTCACTCGCTGCAATTGGAACAATCCTTAAAGGAACAGCACCTACATTTAAACAGATCTCTCCTGCTTCAAGAAGATCTTGAAAATAGGAATAGACGCAATAACCTGCGTTTTAAAGGTATTCCTGAGTCCTATGCAAACGATTGCCTAGAGAAAATCGCCAAAGCCATTTTTGGAGATTTACTGGGGGAAGAAAGAGCGACTCCTATTTGCATTGAAAGGATCCATCGAGCCCTAAGACCTCCGTCGGGAGCCTCAGAGCCGCCCAGAGATGTCATTTGTAAACTTCTGGCGTTTCCGGATACAGTCGCGGTTCTAAGTGCGGCCAGAACCCATAAAGATCTGAAATTTGAGGGTTCATCGATTCTGATATTCCAGGACCTAGCGCCTTCCACCTTAGCAAAGCGCCGAGCCCTTCGTCCTTTACTGGAGGTCCTGAGAGCCAGGGAGATCAGGTACACATGGTTATTCCCATTTGGCATCAGTATTCCCATTAAGGGCAAGAGAATCAACATACGCACCCAAGAAGAGATGCAGAATTTATGGAGCCTTCTAGACATGGAGCCAATCGAACTTCCAAACTGGCAGCCGCTTCCTGAGCTTCCCCGGTTCCAATCTTTAGAGAACCCAGGAGACTGGCTAGTGGCGGGTAATACAAAATCCCCCAAGGGAAAGAAAAAGAAGCCCAAGCAGGACTCGTGAAACCCTAAGCTCGGAGAGTGATCCTTTCCGGTTATTTTCTCCTGCGCTGTTCTAAGTCCGTCGGAGGCGGGCTTTACCTGTTCCTTCACCTTGCTGTTGCCTTCCAGCGGAGGCGGGTTTTCCAGCTCCACTTCGAGTATTTTCTCTTCCCCTGTGGAGACTCTTATCACCACTTTAACTTTTGCCCCCACAGTGGTCGGAAATACAGGTTCGGAGCTCTGATAAGGTCCAAGCCGTCGCGGTTTGTTTCTGGAGGTCGGGAGGAAAAGGATGTCTCGTCGCCTTCAGGACTTTGTTCCATATTGCTGGAGTGTCTCTCACTTGCTACACGTGCAAGCCGATGTGTAAGAAGAGCGCCAGGCAACATATCTGTCGGTTATGTGTTCAGGTCATTATTGCATAGATTAGGGCGGCGAGCCCGCCCTGATCTTGGATTGGTGTTTTTCCTTTTTTTCTCTCTTCTTTTTTTTCTTTTTTTTTTTTCTCTCTTCTTCCTAATTTTCATCTCTCCTTCTCCGCTTACTGTGTTTTGTTTGAGTCAGTGGGTGCCTGTATCATCCAGGCCGTAACTAAGACTCTGACCTCCTGCCAGAGCCCTTTGCTCGGCGGGATTTCAGTAGACTGCCCTACGAGTGAGCCTGCGTCAGGGAGTCATCGGACCCCCTGGGGCGCACTCATCAAGATTATTTTTGCCAGCAGAGATTCTGCGGTATTGTATTTTGCATCACATTGCTTATTTGTTCATATTAATCCCTTCCCTTTCATATTGTTCCTTCCTTCCCTTCTTTCCTCCCCTCATTTCCCGCACCCTTTCCCACCCACCTAGTTGAGACACTGCGCTAGGGGGTTTATTTGGAGACACCCTCTCTCACCGTATTTGCGAGTATATTGTTGATTGCTCACGTGTTTTTCTCTCTCAATTTTAGTACAGGTCTATCGTGATGAGTAGTCTGCGTCTCACCACCTTCAACGCCAGGGGTCTAAATTCACCTTCCAAACGCCACAACCTCGAGCTGCTTCTGAGGAGGTATGATACTAAAATTCTCTTCCTCCAAGAGACCCACTTCAAAGGTAACAAAACATTCACCTTGCCGGGGAGATCCTTTCCCAAGGCTTTTCACTGCACTCACCCCTCGTCGGCCTCGAAAGGGGTCTCCATATTTATCCACAGAACGATTAATTTCGTTGAGGAGGCTCAGTTTAGGGACGACGAGGGAAGAGTCCTATTCGTTAAGGGCACACTGAACAATAGAAAATTGACCTTAGCCAACCTCTATACACCTAACTCCGAGCAGATCCCGTGGCTGCTCAAGCAGCTGGAGACTCTGAAGCACTTCAGTGAGGGTCAGATCATACTTGCGGGTGACCTAAACGTTACCCTCAATCCCACCTTAGATTCTTCCTCAGGCCGTTCCCAAATCTCCCAACGTAAATTAAAAAGCTTAGGTAAACGGCTCCAGGAACTAGAACTAGTGGACACCTGGCGCACTTTACACCCCACCATGAAGGATTTCTCCTTTTTCTCCTCCGTGCATGCCACCTTTCAGAGGCTGGATTACGTCTTGGTCTCCTCCTCTCTTCTCCCGTCCCTGATTGGATCGGATATCGACACAATGACGATCTCCGATCACGCCCCGGTACATGCGTCACTGCGACTACCTCACCCAACCCCTAAGGAATGGAGATGGTCTCTTAACACTTCCCTCCTCGACCAAATAGAGGACAGAGAATACTTAAGTGAACTCCTAGAAGAGTATTTTTGCTTAAATTCAACTGAAGGGTCGGAGTCCCCGATAGTATGGGAAGCCCATAAGGCTTATATGCGCGGACTACTTATTGCCCTGGGCTCCCGTATCAGGAAACGTAACCAAAAAACCATTGATGAGAAACTATCAAAGATTGCAAAACTGGAGCTGACTTTGAAACTTTCGCAGGCGAAACAAAATATAGCGGAACTTGCAGCAGCAAGAGCAGACCTGAAACTCCTGCTTAATTCTAAGTTTAACAAAAAACAGCTCCATTTTAAGCATAAGATATACGCCCAGGGCAACAGAGGCAGTAAGCTAATGTCAGCATTGATTAAAAAAGCTAAGGTAAGAAACCAGATCAAAGCTATTAAATCCCCCACGGGATCGACTCTGACCACCTCAAAAGATATTGCAGAGGAGTTTCAAAGGTTCTATTCTGACCTCTATAACCTACAAAATACCCATAGCACCCCTCCAGTGGAGAACCCTTCCGCTCAGATTGACAATTTTCTCCAACGACTCAAGATGCCGTCTCTGAACACTGCAGAGGCCTCATCTTTGATTACACGGGTCACACAGGAGGAGGTGGAAGCCTTGATAACCTCTAGTCCCCCCAATAAAAGCCCAGGCCCAGATGGACTCCCGATACAATACTATAAAGCCTTTCTCCCGGTGCTAAAACCAAAACTAACAGCGTTATTCAATGACTTGATGGGGGGGGCATCCCTGCCGCGGCAATCCCAGGAAGCCCATATCACGTTGATCCACAAGGACAATAAGGACCCGGAATTATGTGGGAGTTACCGTCCCATATCTTTGATCAACCTAGATACGAAACTATGGGCCAAATTGTTAGCAAAAAGACTAGAGCCATATTTGCCCGATCTGATTGACACAGAACAGGCGGGTTTCGTTAAGGGAAGGGAGGGGAGAGACAACTGCCTCAGACTCCTCCATGCGGCTAGATACGCTCAACACTACAAGATACCCCTTGCCATAGTAGGTACAGATGCCGAAAAGGCTTTTGATAGGGTCAACTGGCTCTACATGGAGAGAGTTCTGCGTCACTTTGGTCTTCCGGAGCAGTTCACGAAGGCGATTTTCTCGCTCTACGCCTGCCCCCATGCAAGACTCAAAATTAACGAGATCCTCTCCCCTCCCTTCCTCATAAGAAATGGCACTCGGCAGGGATGCCCCCTCTCACCCTCTCTTTTCATTCTCTCCCTTGAACCCCTTCTTCTGAAAGTCAGACAGGACCCAGACGTTAAGGGGCTAAGTGTGGGAGAACAGCAGATATCGTCTGCTGCTTTCGCGGACGATATAGCCTTTTTGGTTACGGATCCCCAGAGAAGCCTTCCCAGACTTTCTGAGCTTCTGGAAGAATTTGGCAAGTTATCGAACTTTAAGATTAATTTTGCGAAATCCACGGTATTGAATGTATCTATACCACTAAAGCAATACAACTTATTAAGAAGTAACTCCCCCTTCTCCTGGTCGTTGTCCTACCTGGAATACTTAGGTATTAAATTGTCTAAAAAAGCGGAGGACCTTTATAATACTAATTTCATCCCCCTTATCGCCCGGGTAAAACAACTCCTCAAATCATATGACTTTCCCTTTATCTCTTGGCTAGGGAGAAGGAATGTCATAAAGACGTACATTCTACCCCTAATTTTATACAAGATCAGAATGCTGCCAATTCATCTCCCTACAAGGTTTTTCAAACTAATGCGTTCAGTTTTCTCTTCGTTTGTATGGAGGCAGAGGAGGCCGAGGCTGGCGCATGGTCTGATGACCAGGAGGAGAAAGGAGGGAGGAGTGGATCTCCCCAACCTTTACGAGTACTACTGCGCTTCACAGCTCCGTTACTGGCGGGATCTCTCCCATCCAGGAGGCGACGTTCTACTCACAACGATGGCGGCAGGATATAGCAGCTCCCCCCTAACCGAAGTCCTATGGATGCCCAAAGGTGTCCATTACCGGTCCAAAACATTTAGCCCTCTACTCAGAGGTCCCTGTGAGGTATGGGATAAGCACAGAACCGAACTTGCTCCAACTCCTTCCCCCATATTCCCCCTCAATACCATACCTAGAATTCTGAACCCTGAAGCTAACCGGCCCTTGGCTCCAGTATGGAAAAAATTCAAGGCGTTCTCTATAGCTAATTTACAAGCTCTCTCCCACCTGACACCAGCGATGATACCACAGAGTCTCCTCCCTACGGAAACCTTTTCCTTTCTTGAGACTGCCCAAATAACGGGGCTCTGTAGGGAATTTTTTAACGTATTTAAATCAACCAGACCCCTTACCTCGTTCGAGAAGACCTGGTCAGAAAACAAATCCTCCCTTGGAAGGATCTCCGTTATACGTAAGTCTTTCATCTCTCCACATCAATACTACAAACCAGCTTATCTTACGTCATGGGAGAAAGAATTGGGTATACGGCTTTCAGAGGAGGAGACCAAGACGATCCTCGATACATCTTTCGGCCTATCGCCATGTGTCCTAGCCCAGGAGGTGCATTACAAACTCTTAGTCAGATGGTATCGAACTCCCCAGTGGCTATTTGATCACAAGCTCTCCTCTCAGGTTTCTTGCTGGAGATGTATGAATGACGCAGGGTCTTACCTGCACATTTGGTGGTCATGCCCGACGTTGTCCCTGTTCTGGCAGGGAGTAGGAAAGATCATTCAGAAAATTGCGCCAGGTGTCCTCCTCTCCCCAGACCTAGTCTTCCTCTGGAGGCCTAGTAGTCATTTTCACCCGAAAAGAAACAAACTGGTCGCCCTGCTGGTTGATACTGCCAAATCTCTGATACCCCGCCTATGGCTTCAGAATGTGGCTCCGACGCTAGGTCAATGGAGGGAAAGAGTTGACAATTTGTATTCCTTGGAGGAACTCCACAGCTGGTCAAACAATTCTTATGATAAATTTATCGTGACTTGGGCTCCGTGGCGTGAGGTGAGATCCTTGGCGTTGTGGTATCAGTGATTCGTACCTCTCTTCGCCCCCTCTGGTACAGGTGTTCTATAATGCATCTCTTCCCCCCCCCCCCCCCTGCCTTTCCCACTGCCTTTTCCTCTCCTCCCTCCCTCCCCCCCCCCCCTCCTTTCATTATGGGTTATTTGGACTAATCCTCTTTTGTCGCTGTATGACGGTCCGACTGGATTAGGATAACTGTTTGGTAATGCTGAGGTGAAACAATCTAGTCTCTTCTACATACCATTAGCTCAGTTACAGGCGGTGTAGACCGCTTCAAGTTGAAAATACTATATACGTTGTGGTAGAACTTACTATTGAGCGCTGACTCGAGTTGGACCCTTAACCTGTGGCCTTCGGGCTTCTATTTGTCCATGTTATTTGTATCTGTTATCCCTGTATATTTTGTGAAAATCACAATAAAAATCTGATTTAAAAAAAAAAAAAAAAAAAAAAAAAAGATTTGAATAATCGACTTGGGGCGCATTAGCTTTTCCTATTTATAATATAATCAATGCTCGTGCAAAATTTCACGTTTCTATGCCATCAGGAAGTGAGAGAACTAGATTCGGTATGTAAAATTTGGATGCAAATTCTTTTGCGCTTAAAATTGAATAATCGAGTTGAGACCCATTAGCTTTTCATATTTATGACACAATCAATGCTCGTGCCAAATCTCAAGTTTCTGTTACACCAAGAAGTGAGAGAATTAGATTCCGTACGTAAAATGTGGACGCTGATTCTTTTGCGCTTAGAATTGAACAATCGAGTTGGGACCCATTAACTTTTCCTATTTATAATATAATTAATGCTCGTGCCAAATTTCAAGTTCTTATGAGATCGGGAAGTGAGAGAATTAGATTACGTACGTAAAATTTGGGCGCTAATTCTTTTGCGCTTAGAATTGAATATTCGAGTTGGGACCCATTACCTTTTCCTATTTATGACATAATAATCTATGCCCGTGTCAAATTTTAAGTAAGAGAATTAGATTACGTACATAAAATCTGGACGCTAATTGTTTTGCGCAGCGAATTGAATAATCGTGTTGGGACCTATTAACATTTCCTATTTATGACATAATCAATGCCCATTCCAAATTTCACATTTCTATGACACGGGAAAGTGAGAGAATTAAATTCTGTACGTAAAATTTGGATGCTAATTCTTTTGCGCTTAGAATTGAATAATCGAGTTGGGACCCATTAATTTTTCCTATTTATGATATAATCAATGCCCGTGCAAAATTTCAACTTTCTATTACACCAAGAAGTGAGAGAATTAGATTCCGTACGTACAATTTGGACGCTAGTTCTTTTGCGCTAGAATTGAATAATCGAGTTGGGAAGTTGGGACCCATTAACTTAATGACATAATCGATGCTCGTGCCAAATGTTAAGTTTCCATGACATTGGGAAGTGAGAGATTTAGATTATGTTCGTAAAATGTTGATGCTAATTCTTTTGCGCTAGAATTAAATAATCGAGTTGGGACCTCTTTACTTTTCCTATTTTGGACATAATCTATGCTCTTACCAAATTTCATGCTTCTACGACACCGGGAAGTTGGAGAATTAGTGGCGAGTCAGCCACTAATTGAGCAAAAACCTAATTAATCTGTATATGCATTTTTCAATCTGCCTTCATATTTAAGCTGATTTTATACATAAAATTATATCAATTAATTATTTGTCCCTATATTAAAATATCAATTAATCATTATAAAAATGTTTATGGAATCACATCTGATAAAAATAATGGATGGCTAAAGCGCTTTTGCACATGTAAAAATATGAACTGTTTCCATGTAATAAATAACATGCAGTGATTCTTTTTCTATTATAAAATATTAACCAGTTATCCTATAAATATTTATGGAACCATATGTGTATATTGTAATGAGGTGAATGATAGCATTGACTGCTTTCTTGTCAGTTCTTATGGGGAGAGACTGACAGAAAGATTTAATCTGGCTACTAGGCATATTAAGGGTTAAAATTCACAGTTTGGTTTTAATCAGTTAATTAAGGCTAAGGCTTTTTAAAGGTTTGTAAACAGAGTGCATGCAGAGGTGAACAAGTCTCTTGATAGAGTTGAAACTGGTCCTTCTTTATCTGTGAATATGCACATATTTTAAACAATAAAGCAGCAAGTTTGTCATACCAGTGCCTCCCCTTCTATCGAATTTACCAGCATGGGTACCCTCTGCAGTGTGGATAGCAGTCTCTTCCCCCTCCTCCTCCTCCAATACGTGCTAAGAAACAGAACTGAGGGTGCCCTGGCTAACAAGCGATGTATTGTCATCCCCCATGTCCTGTTCTCTCCGCAAAGCGTTGGCCCTAATGCTTAGAAGCGAACTTCTCAGCAGGCAAATCAGCGGGATGGTTACACTGACATTGGCCACATCACCGCTCACCATTTGTCTTGACTCCTCAAAGTTTCCTAGGAACTGACAGACATTCATGCCCACTCCTCTGTGAAAAAATGGGGAGGCTGACTACCACTCCGACGATTCAACAATGGCTCTACGCTGCTCGTAAACCCTGGCCAAAATGCGCAAAGTTGAATTTCAGCACGTAGGCACGTCGCACAACAGTCGGTGAACTGGCAGCTGGAAGCTCTGTTGCAGTGTCCTGAGGGTGGCAGCATCTGTGGTGGACTTTCTGAAATGTGCGCTCACGCGACGCATCTTGCTGAGCAGCTCAGACAAATTAGGTTAGTTTGTAAGAAAGCGCTGAACCACCAGATTGAACTCATGGGCCAGGCATGGCACATGTGTTAGTTTGCCAAGCTGCAGAGCCGCCACCAGGTTAAGCCTATTGTCACACACGACCATGCCTGGTTGGAGGTTCAGCGGTGAAAGCCACAGATCTGTCTGCTCCGACAAACCCTGTAACAGCTCTTCGGCAGTGTGCCTCTTGTCACCTAAGCTCAGCAGTTTCAGCATGGCCTGTTGACGCTTCCCCACGGCAGTGCTGCAGTGCCTCGACCTCCCATCTGAGGGTGATGTGCTCACAGATGGTAATTGAGAAGTGGAGGCGGATGAGTGGGATTGAAGGAGGTGGCAAAAAAAGCTGGAGAAACCATGACCGAGGTAGGACCCGCAATCCTTGGTGTGGGTGAACGTGAACGGACCCAGGGTCAGACTCTGTCCCAGCCTCCACCAGGTTAACCCAATTTGCTGTCAGGAAGATGTAGTGTCCCTGCCCACAACACTAGTCCACATGTCGGTAGTTAAGTGGATCTTCCCAGTAACCGCGTTAGTAAGGGCATGGTTGATATCCCGTGACACGTGCTGATGTAGGGCGGAGATGGCACAGCGGGAAAAATAGTGACGACTGGGGACCTAGTAGCAAGAGACGTCTGCCACCATGAGGTTATGGAAAGCCTGAGTTTCTACCAGCTATATGGCAGCATCTCCAGGCTCAGCAGTTTGGAGATATGCACGTTTAGCGATTGTGCATGTGGCCGGGTGGCTGTATTTTTGTGCTTGCGCTCTACTGTATGTGTTATGGACAGCTGAACGCTGCGCTGCGACACATTGGTGAAGGCAGTGGAGGACCGTGCAGCCAGAGGGGTGGATGCAGGGCGGGAGACGCTCATGCCTGCATCCTGGGAGGGGGATTGCATCTCAGTGCCAGCATGTGACACAGGGGAAGAGGCAGGGGTGTGACCCACAGGCGGTGAATGGCCTTTGTTCCACCTCGTCGGGTGCTTAGCTATCATATGCCTGTGCATGCTGGTGGTGGTCAAGCTAGTAGTGGTGGATCCCCTGCTGATCTTGGTGCGGCACAGGTTTCACACCACTGTTCATCGGTCATCCACGCTCTCATTAAAAAACCTTCACAGCTTTGAACACCTAGTCCTCCACATTGGAGCTTGTCGCGAGGAGGTGCTGTGGGGAACAGTTGGGGTATTACTTGCTCTGGCCCTGCTTATCATAGAATCATAGAATGGTAGAGTTGGAAGGGACCTCCAGGGTCATCTGGTCCAACCCCCTGCTCAGTGCAGGATTTACAAAATCATCCCAGGTATTTGTCCAGCCTTTGTTTGAACACTTCCATTGAAGGAGAACTCACCACCCCCCGTGGTAACCTGTTCCTCTCATTGATCACCCTCATCGTCAGAAAGTTTTTTCTAATATCTAAACTGTGTCTCCTCCCTTTCAGTTTCATCCCATTGCTTCTAGTCTTTCCTTGTGCAAAGAGAATAGGGCTGATCCCTCTGCAGTGTGACAACCCTTCAGATATTTGTAGACTGCTATTAAGTCTCCTTTTTTGCAAGCTAAACATTGCAAAATGTTTAGCTTGCACTGCACTGCACTGGCTGCCTGTCAAATACAGAATTCAATTTAAACTCACTACCTTCTTCCACAAAGCCCTCCACAGCGCAGCACCACCCTATATTGCCTCCCTCATCTCAATCTATCACCTAGCCCGGGCTCTCCACTCTGCAGTCATTCCATTTCTGAGGTCACATGGCTAAATGTCTGACCATTGTCTCTGTGTATAGCATCCCTCACACTCCACCTTGCCATACGGTGCAAATGCTTTCAGCTTGCGCAGTCCGGTCTTCTCCCTTATGAATGGGGCCGCTCGTGCCGGAGAGCTGCTCCTCGTAGCTCCGCCCCGTCACGTGTGCCGATTCCAGCCAATCAGGAGGCTCGAATCGGCAATGGAACGCACAGAGCCCACGGTGCACCATGGGAGAAGACCTGCGGTCCACCATGGGTGAAGATCCCGGCGGCCATCTTCGCAAGGTAAGTAAGAAGTCACCGGAGCGCGGGGATTCGGGTAAGTACTATCCGTTTTTTTTTTTAAAACCCCTGCATCGGGTTTGTCTCGCGCCGAACGGGGGGCTATTGAAAAAAAAAAAAACCCGTTTCGGCGCGGGACAACCCCTTTAAATTCATTTCTTCATGGCAGTTTAATATTCACTAGCATATTGCAATCCAATATAACAGTTATCCCTAGAGCAAGGAAAGATCCTCTTGAATGCCCCAGCTCTATTCAATGCAGACCTGCGCTGGAAGGACTGTACTCTACCCCAATCGCCTCACCTACTCCTCTCCTTTATTGGAACCTGTCAAGGCTGCTCCTTATCCTCACTGTTATATGCCTTCACTACAGATCCCCTTGTAACCAACATTAGGGCTCACCCGGATATCCATGGTATTACTGTCTGTGATAAATCATTTAATCTCACTCGACGCAGATGATGTCCTGCCACTTTAACAAACCCCTTGATCCCCTCCAAAACCTCCACGATGGATAAAATAGGAAATCCACAACTTTTTTCTCTGGAAAACTTAAGTGCTTCCTGACATGGGCATATTTGTACATATAAGATTTATACACACAATACACAGACAATAGAACCCATTAATTTCAGGGAGTTCACTCATATTTCCGTATTTTGCACGCACATTCAGTCGTGCAAAAATACCCGCATAATGCCCTTCTTTTCTTCGCATTTGTGCACCAGAGGTCTCTATAGATATAAATGAGGGGTATGCAAATGTGAGTGCAATATGCAAGGAGAC
This sequence comes from Eleutherodactylus coqui, assembly GCF_035609145.1. Taxonomy (NCBI): domain Eukaryota; kingdom Metazoa; phylum Chordata; class Amphibia; order Anura; family Eleutherodactylidae; genus Eleutherodactylus; species Eleutherodactylus coqui. The sequence continues at coordinate 29,342,506 of NC_089843.1, read as the reverse complement.
GTATAATATGCTGTGGAATTCCCCTGGAAAAGGAAAACAGTAAAACACACCCAAAAGCACAGTAAAACAAGCCGATACGCGACCCATAAAAAGCATTGTTTAGTGTACAGAAGTGGCACTAAGGCGCCCCGAAATATGCATACGCTTGTGTGGTGATGCCTAAAGGGTTATTCTTATCTTATACATTTGTAGCTTCGACCGGCTTCACACAGACATTTTTGCACGTATAGTTGTGCTTGTAACACTTGTGTGCACAATACGCAGAGAATACAATACATTGATGTCAATGCGTTTGTTCACATTTTGGCCTTGTGCAATTTGATTTTACAGAAAAAGATATACATGTTCTATTGTTCTGCAATGGGCACCAAAGATACCAAGAGGAGTCAATGGGGGATGCGAACGTGTGTGCGGTACACAAGGAGAGGCGTGAAACACTGTCTAATTCCCCTGGAAAAATATAACACTTGGAACTCATAAGACAAATTAGCAAATCAATCAGTGCGTCTTTGTGTATTGTGTGCATAAAAGCTTGCCCTGCAGCTAGAAAAAGTATAATGAAATATGACAACACGCACGCAAAAAAAAACTCGTTCAAAGCACAAAAAGTTGCACTAAGGTGTGAGCAATTGCACTTATACATACTCATGCACGCTTGCCTAAGAAGGGAATACCTGCCCGCACGTTGCAGACAGAAGTATGGAAACAGCCAAGCTGGCTGCCCTATTGAGATGGATATCCCCATCTCAGACAAAATTGTTTAAGAAGGGAATAGACCTTTGATGTAACATAACCAAGCCGATTGCATATTTACAGTTTCAGAAGCAGACAAATTGAAAATGGCTCCCTTAGGGATGGGACTGCCGGGGATCAAATGAATACCACAGTCCCACTCCCTATGGGGAGGCAAAGTCTCAGACAGTTTCTTGGAAAATACGTCATGAAAATCAGACAAATACTCAGGGATAAGTATGGTATCTGCGAAACACATGGATATAGTAGCTAAGTGATTATGACAGGACAACCCCCAATGTGTCAATTCCCGAGTGGACCAATTAAAAACATTTTTGTAGCAAGAGTATAGGTGGACCCCTCAAACCTTTTAGTAGGAAGTGTATAGGCAGACCCCTGAAACTTTTCTGTTGCAAGACTATTGAAGAACTCCTGAAACATTTCTGTAGCAAGAATACAGGCGGAACCCTGAAACATTTCAGTAGCAAGAGTATAGGCAAACCCCTCAAACATTTCAGTAGCAAGAGTATAGGTGAACCCCTGAAACATTGGTGTACCAAGAGTATAGGTGAATACCTGGAACAATTTGTTTTTCAAGAGTATAGGCAAAGCCCGGAAAAATTAGTTTGCTAACAGTATTAGCAATGGCCTGAAAAATGTGTGTACCAAGAGTACAAGTGTACCCATGAAAAATTGCTGAACGCCGAGGGCAGGTGAAACCCATAAACATTTTTTAAAGATACAACACGTAATTGCTTCATTTGTAACAGAGCCTGGAGGCAGCCCTCCGAAAAAATTTGTGTAAGTTTAACTTTTAAAACTTTTAAACAGGGCCTTTTGGGCCACAGAGAAATTTGTAGTTCAGCGTGATGACATGCTGTTTGAGGAGGAGGAGGAGTAATATCTGAGAGCGATTGACAAAGCTAAGTCTCCCATTTTTTGGGGGTGGTAGGGGATGCATTTTTCTCATGTTGCAGTGAAAAGAATCTTTAGGATTCACTGCTTTCCACTGGTGGAGAAGAGAAGTCTCGGGAAATCCAGCCGTTGTTCATCTTTATGAGGGTAAGCATGTCGGCACTGTCAGGCGGGTACGCTTATCCATGATGATCCCCCAGTAGCACTAAGCACCCTCTCTGACAAGACGCTAGCGGCAGGGCAGGCCAGTACCTCCAGGGCGTACAGTGAAAGTTTGTGCAACGTGTCCAGCTTTGACAGCCAATAGTTGTATGGAGCAGAGGCATCACGGAGGACAGTGGTATGGTCGGCTATGTACTCCCTCACTATCTTTTTACAGTGCTCCCTGCGACTCAGTCTTGACTGGGGAGTGGTGAAGCAGTCTTGCTGGGGAACTATAAAACTGGCAAAAGCCTGGGAGAGAGTTCCCCTGCCTGCGCTGGACATGCTGCCTGATCCCCGCTCCTCCCCTGCTAGTTGGCCCTCAGAACTGCATCTTCTACCACTAGCGCTGTCAGATGGGAACTTTAGCATCACTTTGTCCACCAGGGCCCTGCGGTATTGCATCACTCTCGTACCCATTTACTTTTTAGGAATGAGAGTGGAAAGGTTCTCCTTATAGCGTGGGTCGAGAAGGGTGTAACCCAGTAATCCGTGTTGGCAAAAATGCGTCTAACATGTGGGTCATGGTAAAGGCAGCCAAGCATGAAGTCAGCCATGTGTGCCAGAGTCCCAGTACGCAACACATCATTGTGCTCAATAGGAGGATGCTCCTGCTCCTCCTCTTCAGCTTATACACGCTGAACAGATGACAGGCAAGCAGCATGGGTACCCTCTGCAGTGTGGCCAGCAGTCTCTTCCCCCTCTTCCTCCTCATCACCCTCCCCCTCCTCCTCCCCCAAAACATGCTGCGATATAGAGGTGAGGGTGGTGTGACTATCAAGCGACATACTGTCATGCCCCGTCTCCTCTTCTAACCGCAAAGTGTCATCCTTTATGCTTAGCAGCGAAATTCTCATAAGGCAAAGCAGCGGGATGGTAATGCTAATGATGGCCGCATCGCCGCTCACCATTTGGATTGACTCCTCAAAATTTCTGAGGACCTGGCAGATGTCTGTTATCCATGCCCACTCCTCTGTAAAGAACTGTGGAGGCTGACTATCACTCCGCCGCCCATGCTGCAGTTGGTATTCCACAATTGCTCTACGCTGCTTGTACAGCCTGGCCAGCATAGAATTTCAGAGCGTGGGCACGTCGCACAGCAGTCGGTGCTCTGGCAGCTGAAACCGACCTTGCAGTGTCCTGAGGGTGTCAGTATCCGTGGTGGACTTGCGGAAATGTGCGCACACATGGCGCACCTTGCCGAGCAGGTCAGACAAGTGGGGATAGTTCTTCAAAAAACGCTGAACCACCAGATTGAAGACATGGGCCAGGTATGGCACGTGTGTGAGGCTGTCGAGCTGCAGAGCCGCCACCAGGTTACGGCCGTTGTCACACATGGACCATGCCCAGTTAGAGGCTCAGCCGTGAAAGCCAGAGGTCGGTCTGCACTGTCAGACCCTGTAACAGCTCGGGGGCCGTGTGCCTCTTGTCACCTAAGCTAATTAGTTTCAGCACGGCTTGCTGACGCTTGCCCACTGCTGTGCTGCAATGCCGCGCGCTACTGACTGCTGGCGACGTGCTCACACTTCGTTATTGAGAGGTGGAGGTGGCGGGGGAGGAGGAGGGATTTTGGAGAAGGCTTAATATGCCACAGATACAAGCACTGAGGTAGGACCCGCTATTCTTGGTGTGGGTAGAATGTGAGCGATCCCAGGCTCTAACTCGATCCCAGTCTCCACCAAGTTCACCCAATGTGCCATCAGGGAGATATAGTGGCCCTGCCCGCCAGTACTTGTCCACATGTCCGTCGTTAAGTGGACCTTTCCAGAAACTGTGTTGTTGAGAGCACAAGTAATTTTGCAGGAGACGAGCTGGTGTAGGTCGGGGATGGCACACTGTAAAAAATATTGGTGACTAGGGAACGGAGAAGCGTGGGACCGCTGCCACCATCATGTTTTTGAAAGCCTCTGTTTCCACAAGCCTGTACAGCAGCATCTCCAGGCTCATTAATTTGGTAATGTGCACATTTAAAGCTTGTGCATGGTAGTAGTGTATTTCTGCTTTCGCTCCAACGCTTGTGTTAGCGATAGCTGAACGCTGTGCTGAACAACTTTGCCAGAGGCTGTGGATGACAGTGGAGGTGAGGGTGTGGGTGCAGGCCAGGAGGCGCTCGTGCCTGCGTCCTGGGAGGGGGATTAGATCTGTGTGGCAGGTTGTGGCACAGGGGAGGAGGCAGTGGCGTGACCCGGAGGTGGTGAATGGCCATTGGCCCACATTGTGGGGTGCTTGGCCATCATATGCCTGCACATGCTGGTGGTGGTGAGGCTGGTAGTGGTGCGGCACAGGTTGCACACCACTGTTCATCGGTCGTCCGTGCTCTCACTAAAAAACATCCACACATTTGAACACCTAGCCCTCTGCATGGAGGCTTGCCGCGAGAGGGTGCTTTGGGAAACAGTTCTTCGCTCTGGCCCTGCCTCTACCCCTGGCCACTCCACTGCCTCTTCCAACCTGTCCTGCTGCTGCACTTGCCTCCCCCTCTGAAGCCCTGTCCTCAGTAGGCTTAGCAAACTAGGTGGGGTCAGTCACCTCATCATCCAGCAGCTCTTCTCCGAATCCTCTGTGCGCTCCTCCCTTGGACTTATTGCCCTTACTACTACCTCACTGACAGACAATTGTGTCTCATCATCCTCATCCACAAAAAGCTCTTGAGGCAGTTGCTGGAAGTCCCCAGCCTCATCACCCGGACTCCGGGAACTTTCCCAAGGTTCGGCATCGGTCATGACAAACTCCTCAAGTGAGAGAGGAAGCATTTTTTTCCCACTCATGGCAGGGACCCGAGAACAGTTCCTGGGAGTCTGCCTGCTCAGAATCTGTCATTTTCCTAGAGTGAGAAGGTTGGGAGGAAGGAGGAGCAGCCAGAGGATTCAGAGTTACAGTTGCTAGGCCGGGAGTAGTGGACTGCGTAGAAGACTGGATATTCAATACATTGCTGGACACGTTATCTGCCATCTGCAACAGTATCTGCTTGCACTGCTGTGCTTGTAATAAAGGTCTACCACGCGGATAAGCAAATTGTGATATGAAGCTGGGAAGCATAGGGACTTGGCGCTCTTCTTATCCCTCAGCAGCCGGCTGTGATGCACCCTGCCCAGGACCTCGGCCTGTGCCCACACCCTCACTTGGACACCTGCGGCCACGTCCACGTCTTCGACCCTTAGCCCTACTCCTAATCATATCGGATTAAGGATAGAGCAGGGCCAAAATAAATTATCCCACCTTATAGCCCTGAAAACTGTGACTAATTTACCGCACACAGAGACTTGTAGATTGGTAATTGGTGCACTACTGCTCCCAGCCACAACAGTAATGCATACAATGAGGAGTAGCCCTAAGAAGGACCATTGGGGTTCTTGAAGAGAGGATCCCTACTCTAACACTTTTCCTATATGAGCAGCAGCACTTTCCCTAACCTCTGCCAGCATGCGTCTGAGGCAAGCCGCGGGCGGGACCAGCTTAAGTTCTCGGCGGTCACCTGATCCCACCAGCCACTCACTTCTGTTGGTGGCCACAGGGCTGGCACGTCACAGCAGGAAGTGGTAATGCCTTCCCCGCTTGTTTATTGGCTAGAAAATGGCGCTAAACATGCAGGGAATGGAAATTAAATTGATTTGAGTTCCTTCTGGTGCTCGTCTCGAGTAACGAGCATCTCGAGAACCCTAATACTCGAACGAGCATCAAGCTCGGACGAGTGTGCTCGCTCATCTCTAGTCCTAATTCCTGTTTTCCAAGCTTTAAACATATAAGGCATGCAGTACATCAGCAATCTAAATATTTTGTAAGCAGCTACACACAACAGCAGTGTTTGAAATATAGCTTGTATGATCCATCATTTGACACTTTCCACCCTGGGAAGCTGTAAGGTAATTTAGTAATATTGTATGTTGGTTAGTGACAATTATCTGGGACTGTATCATATTTCTGATTTATCAGTCCTTATGGCCCATTTATACATAAGGATTTTCTCCCAAACTTCTTTCAAATGAACAAAGTTTAGGGATAATCATACAGTGTAAATGCAAAAAAAAAAAAAACCACCCATTATTCGTTCACAATTCGTTATTGCTGATTTTCAGACAGCATAAAAACTATCACTGGATCACTGTCTTCTTGTTCCGTGTAAATGCTTCCCGCTTAATTCTTTACATAGAAGGTAAAGCACTGAGTGAGAGGCTAGCAAGAAACCAGCAATCCAGCAGCGAAGTCTTTCTCTAAACCCTCTGCATGAGCGTTAATGACCTTAGTGGTGACATCAGCGCTTGTGCAGTCATTGAGCCGACTGTCACCCTTTGTAAAAGGGCAATAACACTGTGAATATATCTGATCAACTAAATAATCACGTGCCACTACTAACATCTCCATTATCTACATAATCATTGGGAAAGTGAACAATGTAATAAAGAAAACTTATTACCCTGCACTCATAGACACCACATGAGGTTTACCATTCTGTGTTGGATTATTATAGGCTGCTCTTCTAAAAAGGATGTGTTTGAGTATACTCATACATGAGAGATCATTATTATTAAATCCCATGTGTATCTTGGCTTTGGTCACTGCCCTCACTAGGGTTATCTCTTGTTTAATCTCAACATATGAACAGTTGTGGAAGGAGGATGAGCGCACATCTGAGGAAAAGGTATGTGACTGATCCCACCTTCCCCGCTTGGCATTGACAGATTGAGAATAAGCCAAGGGTCCTGGCACCAAACACCAACTTGGAGTGGGCTCTCGTTGACTTGGCTTTTTCTTTTCACCTGTGTGAATTTAACATTGTTACAGACTATATGTTGTAGTTCTGATGGAATTATGGGGAATTAAGGGGATTGCTATTTGCATTTCCAACATTTCCAACAGTTTTTATGTTTCTCTGATCTATCAAGTCTTCACAATAATCTCACAATGCTTAATAACATATTGTCCCAATGTTTATTTAGCACATCATACAGTCCCTTTATACTGAGGATTGTCCATAACAGCAGAAACAACTTTCCAAGAATCCATCAGGCTCTGGAGGCAAAATCTTTTTTTCAATGGCTGGATGTAACTATGTCTCTTTTCTTTCCAACTTGACAGAAGTGGCAGTTGTCCACTAGATCTGGTGTGCCAGGGTACCGCGATGGGATCCAACGTGGCACCCACGTACGCAAACATCTTTATGGATTGGATTGAACGCAATTATGTTTATACACATCCTATGTGGTCCAAGGTCCCCTTTTGGGGTCGTTATATTGACAATGTATTCTGTCTTTGGGAAGGTACGATTGAAGAACTGAACCTATTTTATGCGTCATTGAATGAGATTCTGCCTGAGTTGAATTTCACAATGACCTATTCAGAAGAGAAAATTCATTTTCTCTATGTCCTTGTCATTAAAAAAGGAACAGTGTTAGGGACTGACCTATTTTGCAAGGAGACAGACCGCAACAACTTGCTCCAATTTGGGAGTTGTCACCCTAAACTGACTTTATTATCACTACCTTGGAGCCAGTTGTTGCGTTTCCGTCGTATCGTAGGAGAAACGGTTGTTGATGAGAGACTTGGGCAGATGTGCCAATTTAAGGAAAGGGGCTATCCATCAGATCTAGTCGAGGGTGCCTCGGAGAGAGCAAGGGCCCAAGATCGGACAGAACTTTTGACCCCACGAGATAAGACTGGAACAACAGGACGAATGCTATTTGTCTCTACATTCAACAGAATGAGTGGACAGGTCTCGAATGTCCTTAGGCGTTACTGGCCCATTTTGACGAAGAGCTGTCCACAAATTGTTGAATTCTCTAGTCCTCCAATGATGGCGTATAGGAGGGGCCCTAATATTAAAGATCAATTGGTACACTCCTACCAGAAAGTAGACAGGGGCAAGGGCTAACAGGTTCTGGCACAACCCAGGCGTGGGAATTTCCCATGCCTGGGTTGTTCATGCTGCAGCAATCTTTTGAAAGGGGATCAGTTCCATCACCCCCACACGGGGAAAACCTACCAAATTAAAGGGCATTTTACATGTCGCTCTTCATTTGTCATCTATATCATTACATGTCCATGCGGATTATATTACGTGGGAGAAACAAGAACAGAGGTAAAAACTCGAATTACGAATCATAAAAGTACTATTCGTACTAAAAAGATTGATCTCCCCGTACCGCGTCATTTTGTGGAAAAGAATCATGCAACGAGCCAGTTACGCTTCAGAGTCATCGACGATGTCCCGGTTGACATCAGAGGAGGTGACAGGGAGAGGACTCTGAAGCATAAGGAATCAGAATGGATCCATAGGTTGGAGACTTTATCACCTTTGGGCTTAAATCTGGAGTTCAATACTGCTTTACATTTATAGGAGGTTAGGTGTCGTCAGCATCATGATACCCTATAGTCATGTTGTGGTTATGCTATAGGATAGAATTTGTATTTTTTATTAATCTGTTTATAATGTACATTTTGTGCTCTCTTTTCTAGATTGTACACCGGTTGAGGAGCGCGCATCGATTTCTGGGCTTCCATCTCTTCCACAGCCATTGGGATTATTTTTGCCGCTTTTTCGCATAATATAATGAGACACATCGAGACCATTATTCCCCTTTCTACGTTTTCTCTATTGACGTGTATATAATAAAAAAAGAATATTGTCAGCATGAGTTCTGAGTTACGTAATATCTTTGAGTATGGGTCATCGTTAATACTTGAGCAGTGTGACTTTGTTCCCAGGGTGGGCCCCAAAACAAAAACAATAAGCATTATAGGGGTCACTTAGTCTATATACATAACATTGGTTATCTACACTAGATTTATGCACTAATGGGGTATATAATGTGATCATTTCCCATCAGTCAACGTATGATAAGGTTCTCCTTGTGTTCTTTTTATGCACCCCTACATTATAATTGGGCTACCTAAGTGTTTTGAATGTACAAATTTGTAATTGCTGCGATGGGTGTTGCTGCTACTTTGATCACTATTTGGATCTTGTTTAATTACATATAGGGATGCCGCAGTAATAGATGGCTGTATCTGTAGGAGTCCTAAGATGGCTGCCGCATATACTCTATTATGGAGTACTATTTAACATGCAGAGATTGGGCAGACCAAGATGGCCGCTGAACTCTCACGGGATTTGGCGGTATCTTTAGGAGTCCTAAGATGGTTGCCGCATATACTCTATTATGGAGTACTACTTAACATGCAGAGATTGGGTAGACCAAGATGGCCGCTGAACTCTCGCGGGACTTGGTATGCCCCACACGTGATGTGGTTGACTCCTTCTGCATTTCTAGGGCTATAGAAAATGGCTGCCGAATTCTCGCGTTTTTCCGCTAATCTCGCTCATGCGCGGTACATACGGATGTCGCCGTTCTCAGGATAATGATGGCGCGGCTTTCAGCGTTGCCCTGGTGATGAGAGGTTGTCGTCCCAGGATATCAGGTGCGCTCTCAACACTGGGAAGGTGAGCTACAGGTGTAAGAGAGCATTTTTAATGAGTGGTGTTTGGTGATTGGTACAAGGTTTCTATTTAAACGTCGCTGCATATTGGTGTGTGGGAATAAAGATACCATACTTTGAGACATACAAGCTGTGTCTGCTATACATTTGAGATCTTCAGTTTAACATTGTTGGATGCTGCTCCTTTTTCTATCTCTATAGATCTGGTGTGGAACATCAAACCATTTTTTCAATTTTTTTCTGACACATCTTGTGAGGACAACCCAGTCTTCTAGAAGCAAACTATGCTACCCCTTTTTTAAATAAATGAATAAGTAGACTCTTATCCATAGTTGTTTGACTCGGGGACAGGACGACCAAATGTGTATCATGTCACCTGGAGGTTGAAAACCACAAAAGCAATTTGAAGGGTATCCTGGCACAGTGGGGGCATTCGGGTTGGGACTAGACACTAACAGAATAGTACTATAAAGGAGGTTTCTAACATGAGTATATTGCAGGAGCTTTTTTTAGTTGATTCCCAGATCTAAGACTAACCATCTTCAGTAAAGGGAACTTCCAATATCTGTGTCCCAGAAGGAAATATATGATGATTGAGTAAGATGAGAGGAGGGGACTAGTCTGGCATAGATTTGGGATAGAACAGCTCTGGCATTAGGGTATTTAAGACAAAAGGTTTCAAAGGGTGCTATAGTCAGTGGGCAGTGCTTTTTACTAGTGATGATATGAAGTGTTTGAGTCGTAGGTATCTGAATGTTTCTGAGCAGGGTATAGTATAATTTCTCTGAAGGGTGGGGGATGGGAGAATACCTTCTATGGAAAGGAGATAATACATTTTGGTGTACAGCGGTGTAGATGTCAATCACAGCAAAGTGGTGTCACTGAAAACAAAAGGAAACACAGATAGTGTCTCCTAGGTCAGAAATTGTGCCAATAAAGACAGCAGCAGAGCTGCTTGTTTTAAAAGCAATGTCATACATTTTATAAGGATTAATTATATAAGAAGAACACAAGCCTACTCCAAGGCAAAGCTCTAGAGATGCCAAAAAATGCACTATGCAACAAAGCAGGTGTACTGCATTCAAAGTCCTATACCTTTTTTATTTTTCCATAGAGGGAGCTCTATGAGGGCTTATTTTTTGCGAGACGAGCTGTAGTTTTTATTTGTACCATTTTGGGGTACATATGTTTATTTTGATAACTTTTATGGCATTTTTTTGGAGGCAAAATGCTAAAAAAATAGCATTTTGCCACAGTTTTTTAGCATTTTTTTAAACAATTTTTGCCGTGCAGGATAAAAAGCATGTTTGATTTATGGCACGGGTCTTTATGGACACATTCATACCAAATATGTGGGATTTTTTATGCTAATATGAGAAAAAGCATAAAAAAAGGTTTAACATTTCTTAACATTTTTATTTTTTGTACATTATTTTGATATTTTTTACACCATTTGTATCCCTCTGGGGGACTTACTCTGCAGCACTGATGATCACTATGATAAGGCATGGCAGGACTTCTCTCCTGCCATGCCTTATCGCTTATTACAGTGATCATAGGCAATGGCAAAACAGGACGCCGGGATCTGGAGTCCTGTTGCCATAGGAACCAGCCGGGCTCTTTGCGATAACATCGCAAGAGACGTTTGAAGTCACAGAGAGGGAGTGCGCTCCCTCTGTGAACCCTTTCCCTGCTGCGATCTACTTAGATTGCGACAGGGAAGGGGCAACAATTCCCTGCGGGGCTCTGCTAAACAACCTGCTGCTTCACTCTCCCTCTCCACATCTTGCCGGCTGCCAGCAAGGAGAGGGGGCAAGACAGGGCAGGATATTAGAACACTAGCTCCCATCCTGTCATGCTCCTTCCCCTTGCTGGCAGCCAGCAAAGTCGCAGAAGGGGGAAGGGAGTTTGGCAGAGCTAAACTCTTTACCTCCTGCCTGACAGGATTCCAGGCTGCAGCAAATATACACGGCACTCGGCCCATCCGAACGGGTGTTTACACGGGGAATGCAACCGCAACTTGGTCATGGCTGCCTCCCATTCATGTGATTTTTTAGCACAATGGAGTTCGACTTTTGGCATCACACAAAGTCCTCTCTGCAATACCAGGCTTAACCAACATTGAGCTACAAAGGGTGTAAAGGGAGAACCAAAGGATATGGATATCACATTATGGTGATGAAATTAGTGTTGCTTTACAGCATATCTACCTAACACAGTGTTTACAAAAACCAGACTGTTGCAGAGCAGAAAAATTACAACATGGAATCATTAAAGCAAATTTAATTACAAGAAGGCTGTTATTCCCAGATCTAACTTGCTGGACATACTACTACACAAAGCCACAGTTGAGCTAATTATATATATAATTAGCTCGACTAATAATGAATATTATATGATGTTTGTGTATAGATTCCGACCACTGTATCGCTCAAAAGAAAATACATCTGATCATGTGTAGTTTCATACGTTTTTATATGCCTGTTGTATACTTGTGGTTGTTCAATAAAGACTTTAAACTTTTTAATAGTGTGCTGTGTACAATTTTAGATGGCTGCCAATATAATAACAATTGAGGGTGTTGGAGAGAATAGCACAGGCTCCAGTGTGGAAAAATTAATAACTCCAGTGTCGGGAGAAACTCATTGAGTGATTGGCTGGGCCCTCACTACTGCAGAGATGTGGGTGGACTGATCAGCTGTACTTAAGGGTGGGGCCGCCTGCACTATTACATGGAGCGGGGGATAGGTTCACGAGATATAAGTGGGTTGGTACATGTCTCTTTTCTGGGAATGGGTGGTTTGACGAGCCACGTACATGCTGTACTACTGTATATTATCAGGTGGCAATATTTTGCCAACATTACTTCTTTTTCCCAGCAGATCAATTTTTCTATTCATTTCAGATTTGAACAAAATGATAAAACATTTAGGGAGAAATACACAACCTAAAAGTCCAGCACTGGATGCCATTACTGCAAATATCTCCACCACCACCATATACTTCCCTCTTGTGCTCAGATAAGCCGGGATCATGGAGATCCAGACACTGCAGAACAGCAGCATGCTGAAGGTGATGTACTTGGCCTCATTAAAACTGTCCGGTAATGTCCTCACCGTGAAAGCCAGAACAAAGCTAACTGCTGCCAGGAGCCCCATATAACCCAGCATGGAGTAGAAACAGATATCTGAGCCTTCATTACACTGAATGATAATCTTCTCAGGATAAGACAGAGTGTCCAGGTCCTGGTATGGGGGAGAAATGGACAACCAGATAACACAGATGACAACTTGAATAGATGAGCACAACAGCACTATGGTATAGGGCAGCTTAACATTCAACCATTTTCTCCAGGGGCTTCCAGGCTTGGTGGACTTAAAAGCAACACAAACCATAGTAGTCTTGGCGAGAAGTGAAGAGACGGCTATTGAGAAAAAAATCCCAAAACTGGTTTCCCGTAATCTACAAGTTGCGTCACTGGGACGACCAAGAAACAAGAAGACAGAGAGGAAGCTGAGGATGATGGAGACCAGAAGGAGATAGCTCAGGTTCCGGTTATTAGCTTTAACAATAGGAGTGCCCCGGTAGAAGATAAATATTCCAAAGATGAAGCCAGTCACAAGACATCCAAAGACCGAGACACAGGAAAATACAGAAGCCATTGTGTCATTCTGGTAAGAGATGAATTCCAGGACTTTGGGCAGGCATCGGTCTCTCTTCTCATTTGGCCATTCATCACTTTGGCATTTAACACAGTCCTCAGCATCTGTAGAAATATTTCATAACACATTAAATATTATATTCATCCATCTTTTGGTATAAGCTTTCCCAAGATGACTCATTTCCTGGGCAATGTCAAAAGTTATTTAAGCTGGTTTCATGGTTTTGTTGCATTTTTGAACCACAATTAAAAATATATCAAAAAACTGCATGTCATATTTAAAAACTACATGCATTTGTAAGAAACTGCATACTCTACTAAAAATTGGCATGTGGATTCAAACAATACCGCATGCAGGTTTTTATGTGTTTTTTTAATTGTATATAAAGTGTGACATCATATACAGGAGATACCCAGGTTATACTAGCATGGTACTTATTACTATATACAGGGAGATGCATAACCTATACCAGCTGTGCGTATATAATTATATGTAGAAAATACCCAGGTTATACCATGGCAATCAGCGAGTGACGAGAGCAAGACTGTGAAATCTGGAAGCCGCTAGCCAAAGACTGGCACATGGGTGCTAGCTATGGATTCAGTTGTTCTATTGTAGTGGCCCAGAGTTAGTGGGGCCTCTCCATAATATTCTATGTCTGTCTTGTGTCATTGTCTTGTCAGTGTCTTGTTTGAAGAGTGCATTAGATTTATGTATATTGAATATCTGCAGGACTGAAAGCTTTAATGTCGGGAATGTTCTGTCCTGTCTAGAAAATGAATCATTATTATAGATGAGCGAGTATACTCGCTAAAGGCAATTGCTTGAGCGAGCATTGCCTTTAGCGAGTATCTCCCCCGCTCGAGACTGCAGGTTCAGGTGCCGGCGGCGGGCATGGAGCTGCGGGGGATAGCGTGGCGGAACGGAGGAGAGATCTCTCTCTCCCTCTCTCCCCCCCCCCTCCCTTCTGCTGACAGCTGCTACTCACCGCTCCCCGGCGCCAGCGAGTATACTCGCTCATCTCTAATCATTATGTATATATCATTTGTGTGCACGTGATGTGGCTAGATATGTGTTTGCTGGAGATTCAAGAGAGAGAGAGGAGATTCTGGATGTTCTCGAACTCAGATACATGAGAGGAAGAGACAAGTTGATCTGTGTGTGAAGTCATGGAGGATGCTGTGCAACCTCCTTATGCTCAGCATGGGCCCATTCAACCCATGAGTCCTCAATGCTTCTGCCGAAGGCTGAGAGATAGATAAGCCACTTCATAGCAAGAAGCAGATAGAGAGAGTGTGTTTGCCGGTGGAGAGAGAATTTGCTGGGAGATAAATATTACCGATAACTTAGACTGTAGATTATGTAAATGCCCCAATAATCCTCCCCGGTACACCACTATGACTTGTTTTCTGTATAAAGACTGTTTATTTGGATCTACGTTCGAGAGATTCAGTAAACAGACAGAATGTACCTTTCCCGGTTCTTGTTCAGAAGTTACCCTGTGTGTGGACTACTTTGTGGCGGATCTCCCAGATGTAATAAAGGACAGAATGGTGGCATCATGAGTGACAAATAGTCTACATGTAACCTCTGATTGCTAACCCTTTGATATCCCCTGGCAGTGCCTTGTTCTGGTCCAGAGCTACCCCCATTTGAGGAGATGATTAAGCCCATGACAAGGCCCTTATCTATCCTTCTGTCTCCTCAGCTGTGAACTTGCTCCTCGGATGCTGCACTATCTCAAGGTCTGAGGCAGCTGAGCAGTTCGGCATTTATATCCACGACTGAGCAGCCCTATTTAGGACCCCCTTCTCACCCCACACGAGGAGGCAGCTAGAAAAGGTGCCCTAAACATATTCTACCTCTCTTTCCTGACTGGACTACTGGAAATGTGAACAATAGGGGGCGTGGCCTGGATGGTGGTGGCAGTAAAAGCAGAAGACTGAGCTCCACTGAAAGAAACCTTTACAAGCAACAAACAAGTAAGGAGAAAAGAATAATTTTGATTTACCAAAAAGAAAAAGAAGAGGAAACGATGCAGAGGAAACAATTGCTAAAGAAGCAGCTATGGAGACTAACAGAGTTTTTCCCAGTGCAAGATGCAGGAGGAGAGATGGATGTGCCGACCGCAGGCACAGAGCAACTGGAGATCATGAAGGCAGCGGTTTCGGGAGATTACCCCGCAGTGAGAGCAAGGTAAGCAAGCTTCCAATTCTCACCTACTGCACAAGGAAAAAGCCGGGGAAGTGAGGAAAAGTAGAGAGAAAGCGAGTCTTAAGCCCAGACCCCATAAAGAAAATGGCGCCTGCAGCGCTGCAAGAAGGAGTGAAGCAGCTCTCCATAGAAAAGAAAACAAATTATGCAGACAGCCCCCACAATGAGGACGGTGGTGCAGCAAGGGATATAGTAAAAGAAAGAGAACCAATATTGAATATCAATTGCTAAGCTATGGCTACATCGGAATGTTTCATAACAGAGATGATCCTAGCATTAAAAGGATCGCTACTAGAGATGAGCGAGCACCAAAATGCTTGGCTGCTCATTGCTCGAGTCAAGCTTTTTGGAATGCTCAAGAGCTCGTTTCGAGTAATGAACCCCATTGAAGTCAATGGGAGACTTGAACATTTTTCGAGCTGACCCGTGCTTTGCATAGGGGAGAATCAGCTAAAAACATCAGAAAGTGATGAAAACACCACAGAAATGGATAGGGAACAGCAGAGGCAGAATGCATGGATGCATCTGAGGCTCCTAGGTTACACTATCAAGCCAAATTGTGGGCAAGTGCCTGATGGTCACCCCCCCTAAAAATTTAGTTGGGCCAGGCCATAATCAGCAAGGAACACACGCTGAAACATCTTAGCTAAGCACCACACTAGGTGGAACAAAGGCCAATCACAGCCTGCGGGTGACATATCTGCCTCTTCTCCTGGGTTACATTCTGGCATTGCTGTCCAATTCCCCCCGGATGCAGGTAAGAGACTGCGTCCACAGCATACTCAAATTTTTCACAGCACAGCGTTCAGCTGTCCTCATTCCACATGGTCGCTTGATAGCCACACCACCATTATGTCTATTTATAAGTGCGTATTGGATAAGGAGGAACAGGAAACATACACTGCAAAGGGTTGGAAGGGCCTGGCAGTGACCCTCTTTGAAATTGTGGGCGATATCTAACTATGCTGATGAGAATAGATGATAAATTAACGTATGATCAGAATTAACGCCCGAGCCACCTCCATGACTATATAGTCTGGAGCCACAGATGGGAATAAATGGGACTCAGATGCCCGTACTTCTACCCATCTCCACAATTCTGCAACACATTCTAAAACCAAAGATTGGTTTGAAGCAGCAGGTGTCGCAAAATCAGCCACCACAGGTATACAGTGAACCTATGAAAGTCTCTTAAATAAGTTATGCTTCCTGCGAACGCTCTAATCCAGTATCTCGGATAACTGTGGTAAAATGAGAGCTAATAAATGCCGACCAGTGCTGACCCCCAGGGATGCATGCGTTTATCAGACCCAAACCAAACCAGCTGTTTACCACTCAGGGTATTTTACTTCTGCTTAAATCCAAAAATAGTGTACAATAAGTTCTGTCTTGCTATACAGTGCTGATCAGAATTTCAATGCCCATGCCACTCCCGTTACAAAATTGCCAAGAGCCAAAAACGTGGGCATAAAGGGGACTCAGATGCCAGTACTTCTACCCATCTCCACAATTCAGCAACACATTCTAAAACCAAAGATTGGTTTGAAGCAGGAGGTGTTGCAAAAGTTGCCAGCACAAGTATACAGTGAACCTGTGAAAGTCTCATTAAATCAATAACGTTTCCTTTGATCACTACGAGGACAGTGAGACACATGAAGAAATTTTAAGTGGCCAAAGCAGGATCCCGCGCTGCGCAACAGATCGGGAGCAGATTGTACATACCGCCCATCGCAGACTCTCAGGGATGCGTGCGTTTCTCAGCCTAATCCAATCCGGCTGTTTACAACTCAGGGTATTTTACATCCTCTTAAATCCAAAAACAGACTGTGTGCAATGAGTTCTGTATTGTTATACAGTGCTGATTAGAGATGAGCGAGCACACTCGTCCGAGCTTGATGTTTGTTCGAGCATTAGGGTGTTCGAGATGCTCGTTACTCGAGACGAGCACCACGCGGTACTCAGGTCAATTCCATTTCGTTCCCTACATGTTTAGCGCCATTTTCTAGCCAATAGACATGCAGGGAAGGCATTACCACTTCCTCCTGTGACGTGCCAGCCCTATCCCACCCCCCCTGCAATGAGTGGCTGGTGAGATCAAGTGACCGCCGAGTACTTAAAGCGGTCCCGCCCGCGGCTCGCCTCAGACACACTGGGAGAGCATAGGGAAAGTGCTGCTGCTGCTATAGGGAGAGTGTTAGTGTAGGATCCTGTCTACAAGAACCCAACGGTCCTTCTTAGGGCCACATCTGACCGTGTGCATTACTGTTGTGGCTGGCTGGTAGCAGTTTTGCACCAAATTTTTTTTTTTTCATCTCGGGCTGTGCAGGCTATTACAGCTATAGCGTTCTAAGGGTGCCCACCCACTGGCGTTTGCGATTTTCGTGCGTGAAAAACACAGCATTTTCCGCGCGTTTTTGGCGCGATTTCTGCGCGTTTTTCGCTGCGGTTTTTGCGGCATTTTCGTGCCTTTTCCGTTAGTTTCCATTGACATTCATGGGTGCATTAAGAGAAAAATAAGGACACATATGCAACTGACAGTTCCTATGTTAAAAATTGCAACGGACTGAAAAAAAAAAACGCAAGTGGACAGGAACACATTCAATTCTAATTGCTCTTGAGAAAAAATGCAAAACGCAAAGGGAAAAAAATCGCCAGTGGGTGGGCGCCCTAAGTCTGCAGTCTGTAATACAGAGTATAGGGAAAGTGGTGCTCATACAGGGACAATTGTAGTGTAGGATCCTGTCTACAAGAACCCCAACGGTCCTTCTTAGGGCTACCTCTGACCGTCTGCATTTTACAGGTTGTCTGGTGGGAGTTGTAGTGCATCACTATTGCACAGTCAGACCTTTTTGCAGCCTTCCATATAATTTTTTCTGCCTGCAGTTTGCGTTACAATACCGCTGTCAGCCTCTAACTGTCCGTCAATAATTTCATAATTTCTTACACAGGTCTGTGTCTGCAGTGAACTTCACGCACAGCGTACGGCCACAGCACTGATAGAGGGAAAGTCATATACACGCTATATAGCCTGTATTCTTTTTTTTAAAAAAAATAAAAGCTCCTTCGTTGGGCTATCTCTGACCGTCTGAAATTTACTGGGTGTTCTGCTGGGAGTTGCAGCGCATCGCTATTGCACAGCTAGGCCTGTTTGCAGCGTTCCGTATTCTTTGTTTCTGCCTGGAGTTACCGTTACAATACTGCTGTCAGCGTGAAAGTGTACGGAAATAATTCCATAATTATTTACACTGCTCTGTGTCTGCTCTATTCGTAATCCACCATGCTGAGGGGTAGGGCTAGAGGACGTAGACATGGACACAGGCAAGGACGCGGAGGTCCAAGTGAGGGTGTGGGCACAGGCGAGTTCCTGGTCCAGGAGAATCACAGCTGGCTTATGTGGGATTAGGAGAGAGGCAAGTTTCTGGGGTCCCCAGCTTCATATCACAATTTATGGGTCCACGTGGTAGACCTTTATTACAAACAGAGCTGTATGAGCAGGTCCTGTCGTGGATGGCAGAAAATGCAACCAGCAATGTATCAACCACCCAGTCTTACATTTAATTACAGCGTTCTGTTTCTGCTCTACTCGTAATACACCATGCTGAGAGGTAGGGGTAGGCCTAGAGGACGTGGACGCGGGCGAGGACGCGGAGGCCCAAGTCAGGGTGTGGGCACAGGACGAGCTCCTGATCCAGGTGTATCGCAGCCGACTGCTGCGGGATTAGGAAAGAGGCAAATTTCAGGGGTCCACAGATTCATCTCACAATTAATGGGTCCACGCGGTAGACCTTTATTAGAAAATGAGCAGTGTGAGCAGGTCCTGTCGTGGATGGCAGAAAGTGCATCCAGCAATCTATCGACCACCCAGACTTCTACGCCGTCCACTGCTGCAACTCTGAATCCTCTCGCTGCTGCTCCTCCTTCCTCCCAACCTCCTCACTCCATGAAAATGACACATTCTGATGAGCAGGCAGACTCCCAGGAACTGTTCTCGGGCTCCTGCCTTGATTGGGGAAAAAATGGTTTCTCTCTCACCTGAGGAGTTTGTCGTGACCGATGCCCAACCTTTGGAAAGTTCCCGGGGTCCGGGTGATGAGGCTGGGGACTTACGGCAATTGTCTCAAGAGCTTTCAATGGGTGAGGAGGACGATGATGATGAGACACGGTTGTCTATCAGTGAGGTAGTAGTAAGGGCAATAACTCCGAGGGAAGAGTGCACAGAGGATTTGGAGGAAGAGTTGTTGGACGATGAGGTGACTGACCCCACCTGGTTTGCTAAGCCAACTGAGAACACATCTTCAGAGGGGGAGGCAGGTGCAGCAGCAGGACAGGTTGGAAGTGGCAGTGGGGTGGCCAGGGGTAGAGGCAGGGCCAGAGTGAAGACTCCCCCAACTGTTTCCCAAAGCACTCCCTTGCGCCAAGCCACCGTGCAGAGGCTTAGGTGTTCAAAGGTGTGGATGTTTTCAGTGAGAGTGCGGATGACCGATGAATAGTGGTGTGCAACCTGTGTTGTGCTAAGATCAGCCGGGGAGCCACCACTACCAGCCTCACCACCACCAGCGTGTGCAGGCATATGATGGCCAAGCATCCCACAAGGTGGGACGACGGCCGTTCACTGCCTCTGGGTTGCACCACTGCCTCTCCCCTTGTGCCCCAACCTGCCACTCAGATCCAACCCCCCTCTAAGGACACAGGCACGAGCGCCTCCCGGCCTGCACCCACACCCTCGCTTCCGCTGTCCTCGACCCCATCCAGCAATGTCTCTCAGGGCAGCGTCCAGCTGTCACTAGCACAAGCATTGGAGCGAAAGCTCAAATACGCCGCCACGCACCCGCATGCTCAAGCTTTAAACGTGCACATTGCCAAATTGATCAGCCTGGAGATGCTGCCGAACAGGCTTGTGGAAACGGAGACTTAAAAAAAAATGTTGACGGCGGCGGTCCCACGCTACTCGGTCCCCAGTCGCCACTTATTTTCCGGGTGTGCTGTCCCAGCCCTACACCAGCATGTCTCCCTCAACATCAATCGTGCCCTCACCAATGCGGTTACTGGGAAGGTCTACTTAACGACGGACACGTGGACAAGTACTGGCCGGCAGGGCCACTATATCTCCCTGACGGCACATTGGGTGAATTTGGTGGAGGCTGGGACTGAGTCAGAGCCTGGGACTGCACACGTCCTGCCCACACCCAGAATAGCGGGTCCTTCCTCGGTTCTGGTATCTGCGGCGGTCTATGCCACCTACTCTAAACCCTCCCCCTCCTCCTCCTCTTACGCAACCTCTCAACTAAGAAATGTGAGCAGCGCGTCGCCAGCAGTCGGTGTGTGCGGCACGGAAGCACAGCAGGGGCAAGTGTCAGCAGGCCGTGCTGAAACTACTCAGCCTAGGTGACAAGAGGCACACGGCCCCCAAACTGTTGCAGGGTTAGACAGAGCAGACCGATCTCTGGCTTTCGCCACTGAGCCTCCAACCGGGCATGGTCGTGTGTGACAACGGCCATAACCTGGTGGCGGCTCTGCAGCTCGGCAGCCTCACACACGTGCCATGCCTGGCCCACGTCTTTAATCTGGTGGTTCAGCAGTTTCTGAAAAACTACCCGCACTTATCTGACCTGCTCGGCAAGGTGCGCCGCGTCTGCGCACATTTCCGCAAGTCCACCACGGAGGCTGCCACCCTGAGGACCCTGGAGGAGGAGGACCGATTGAGGAGGGAGGAAGGAGGAGGGGTAGAAGGTCTTGCGTACTGGCACACATTGCTGACTTCATGTTAGGCTGCCTTTCTCGTGACCCTCGCGTTAGACACATTTTGGCCACTATGGATTACTGGGTGTACACCCTTCTCGACCCACGGTATAAGGAGAAACTTTCCACTCTTATTCCCGAAGAGGAAAGGGGTTCGAGAGTGATGCAATACCACAGGGCCCCGGTGGAAAAACTGATGGTACAGAAGGCGCTGTTCCGAGGGCCAAGTAGCAGGGGAGGCGCGGAGATCATACAGCATGTTCAGTGCAGGCAGGGGAACACTCTCCAAGGCCTTTGCCAGCTTTATAGCTCCCCAGCAAGACTGTGTCACCACTCCCCAGTCAAGGCTGAGTCGGAGGGAGCACTGGAAAAAGATGGTGAGGGAGTACGTAGCCGATCGTACCACCGTCCTCCCTGATGCCTCAGCTCTATACAACTATTGGGTGTCAAAGCTGGACACGTGGCACGAACTTGCGCTGTATGCCCTGGAGGTGCAAGCTTGCCCTGCCACTAGCATCTTGTCAGAGAGGGTGTTTAGTGCAGCTGAGGAAATCATCACGGACAAGCGTACCAGCCTGTCAACTGCCAGTGCCGACATGCTTACACTTAAAAAGATGAACAAACCTGGATTTCCCCAGACTCCTCTTCTCCACTTGCGGAGAGCAGCGGAACCTAAAGATTCTTTTCGCTGCAACCGCAGATAAAAGCACTCCTTCTTATCACCGAGAAAGCGGGGTATTTGTCTTTGTCAATCTGTCTCTGACATTAGTCCTCCTCCTGCTAATCCACCTCCATAAACAACATGTCATCGCGCTGAACGGCCAATTTTTCTGCGGCCCAAAAGGCTCATCTACATCTACCAATTTTTTTAACAATTTTTCAAAGTTTCAAAAGTATTGAGACTGTAACATGAACCAATTTTTTCAGCAGGGCTGCTTCCAGGCTCTGTTACAAATTAAGCAACAGTGAGCTGTATCTTTAAAAAAATGTTTATGGGTTTCACCTGCCCTCTCAGTTGATTAAGAGGTACACTTGTTTTTCGGGCCCATGCCTACACTCTTATCAATCCAAATTTTCCGGCCTTCGCCTACGCTCATGGTTACCCCAATGTTTCAGAGGTTGGCCTATACTATTACTACAGAAATTTTACTGGGTCTGCCTGCCTATACTTCTGCTACAAGAAAGTTACAGGGGTCTGCCCATACTGATGCCACTTAAATGTTACAGGGGTCTGCCTATACTGATGCCACTTGAATGTTAAAGGGGTTTGCCTATACTTCTGCCACATAAATGTTACAGGGGTCTGCCTATAATGCTGCCACAAGAATGTTACTAGGGTCTGCCTATACTGCTGCCACAAGGATGTTACTAGGGTCTGCCTATACTGCTGCCACGTAAATTTTACAGGAGTTTGCCTATACTGCTGCCACAAGGATGTTACTGGGGTCTCCCTATACTGCTGCTACAGAAATGTTACTGGGATCTGTCTATACTGTTACTACATAAATGTTACAGGGGTCTGCCTATACTGCTGCTACATAAATGTTACTGGGGTCTGCCTGTACTGTTACTACAGAAATGTTACTCGGCTTTGTCTATTCTGTTACTACAGAAATGTTACTGGGGTCTGTCTATACTGTTACTACTGAAATGTTACTAATACTGGGCTCTGCCTATACTGCTGCTACTGAAATGTTACAGCGGTCGGCCTATACTGCTGCTACTGAAATGTTACTGGTGTCTGCCTATACTGTTACTACAGAAATGTTACTCGGTTCTGTTTATACTGGTACTACAGAAATGTTACTGGGGTCTGTCTATGCTGTTACTACTGAAATGTTACTAATACTGGGCTCTGCCTGTACTGCTGCTACTGAAATGTTACAGGGGTCTGCCTATACTGCTGCTACATCAATGTTTCTGGGGTCTGCCTATACTGTTACTACAGAAATGTTGCTGGGGTCTGTCTATACTGTTACTACTGAAATGTTACTGGGGTCTGTCTATACTGTTACTACTGAAATGTTACTGGGGTCAGCTTATACCTTTTGCTACAGGAATATTACAGGGGTCTGTGTATACTATGAGTGCACTAAGTCTTCCCATCGCGGTGTTCTACCTATCTGGCCCCCAAAAAAACCCAGACTGACTAGGGCATGGATTGTGGTCCGAGGCCAACATGTATTTTCTCTCACGTTACCACAGCTATCCGGGGCACTGCAATGGGATTTATTTATGTAACGCAGTGGTTCTCAACTCCAGTCCTCAGGACCCCCAGCAGGTCATGTTTTCAGGATATCCTATAGTAAGAACACCTGTGGCAATGTCTGAGGCACCGACCATAATAACATCACCTGTGCAACACTGAGGAAATCCTGAAAACATGACCTGTTGGGGGTCCTGAGGACTGGAGTTGAGAACCACTGATGTAACGTCTGTGGGTTCCTGCTAGCCACTCATGCTGCAGGTGCACACAGACTTCCCATAGTGGAGTTGTACCTGCCTGGCACTTTTAAAAAAACCCAGACTGACAAGGGGATGGAGTGTGGGCCGAAGCCAACATGTAATTTCTCTCACGTAACCTCAGCTATCCGGGGCACTGCAATGGGATTTCTTCATGTAACGTCTGTGGGTTCCTGGGAGGCAGCCATGCTGTGGGTGCACACAGACTTCTGTCCCCAAAACACTGAGAGACTTGGGTAGGGTGTAGAGTGCAGATGGTTTACCCCTTGCGTTGTCGATGAGGTATCCGACACCCAAACAGAATGAGTAGTGTGTGGACACATAGATTCCCCATTGCCATGTCACTCACAGCACCTTGGGCCACACAAGGTGTTTGCTTGGACAGGGGCAGACCCAGGGCCCGCTCACATGCTTCCCACACCGAGTATTGCTGCATTGTGGAGATGTGTAGAAGTGCTGGGCTGGCAGTGGAGTCCCCTTTATGCCCACGTTTGCAGCTCCTGATGGAGGTGCAAAGGATTATAATGAAGAAGTAACGTCAATCTATTATCAATTTTCAACAGCTGTTACCATGCAGGGCGGCGCAGGGTCCCGCGGCCGGCGCGCGGCGCTCCGATGTCGGCTCCGGCGTCCCAGAGCTCTCCCAGCGGCATGGAGCAGCCAGCGTGCAAAGGCGTGGGCGTGTCCGCCCGTAGGGTGCCGCCCGCTCTCCTCCACCTTCCATATGCAACAGTGGGAGAGTCGGCTCCTCCCACTCTCCGCCCCTGGGCGGAGGCTTTAAGTTAAAAGGCTGGCAGTGACCTGAGCTCACTACCAGTTATTGGTTCTGCTAGCCTCTAGTCAGGTCTGTCTCAGTCTGCTCTAGTTGCTCGTCAGTATCCTGTCAGTTTGCCTGTGAGCTCCATCTCCAGCCTTAGTCTGCTTTGTACGTTTTGTTGGTCTGTTCCACCTGCCTCTTCTGTCGGCACTCTGTCCCCTGTTAGTAGTTCCATCTAGGTAGCCGCCAGGTCCCTAGCCAGCGCAGGGACCGCCGCCCAGTTGTCCGCCTGGGGTTAGCCAGGGACGAGGCAAGTAGGCAGGGACAGTGGGGTGTGGGAAGATCAGGGCACCCCACCTGGCGCTCGGGGGGCAGAGTGCCGTAACACGTTCCTTCTAAATGCACTTTAAAGAGACTGTAACTTGACGCCGGGCAGGCCTTAAGGCTCAGACTGTGCCAAGTTCTAAAAACTGTATTGCCACTTTGTTGCCCCAGTAAAGACTGTTTACTGCAACATTTCTTAACTAACCTGCTACAGGGGTCCCCGCATCCCCAAAATGTCAAAATCACAAGGCGTAGGCTAGATCACAACCAGCAGCATATTCCCTTTTCTTAAAGGGTTGTTTACTTTGGAAATCTATTTTCATCTTGTGGTTCCTGGTCACTAAAGGTTCATCACAGTATTGCACTGCTCATCAGTTAAAAATTTCCCTACAGCTCCTCCACAGGGAAAAAGCATCACAAATTAATGCACTGTCCTTGTAATGCAGAGTCCTCCAGAGTGACGGATCATCTTTGTAGCCACTTTGTAGGGTATTAGAAACCTGGGAACGTCGCTTTCCTTCTCTTCAGCGTTCCACCCGCAGACTAATGGTCAGACTGAGCGGAAGAACCAAGATTTAGTGCAATATTTACGATTGTTTGCTAGCGAAAAGGCTCATCAGTGGGAGAGTTCCTGCCGTTGGCAGAGTTTGCACTAAACAACTGCCTTTGTTCTTCCACTGGGGTGTCTCCATTTTTTTGTGTATACGCTCAGCATCCTCGCTTCCTTACAGCAGTCCCCACTCCGTCGGTCTGTCCTGCAGCTGATGTCGCCACAGATACGCTTCAGGGGGTATGGAAAGAGGTACAGAGAAACTTGGAGGCAGCGGGGGCCCGTATGCAGTTGCGTAGTGGGAAGAGTCTGTGTCTGAACCTTACAGGGTGGGACAGAAGGTATACCTGTCTTCTAAAAATCTCAAATTGCGGGTCCTGTCCTTGAAGCTGGTGCCACGTTACGTGGGGCCGTTTGCCATCACACGTGTGGTAAACCCACTCGCCTATGAGCTGGGGTTGCCAGCCACATGGAGGGTTCACAGGGTATTCCATAAGTCGCTATTGAAACCTTTTGTCCCGCCCAGTTGTCCGCCTGGGGTTAGCCAGGGCCGAGGCAAGTGGGCAGGGACAGTGGGGTGTGGGAAGATCAGGGCACCCCACCTGGCGCTCGGGGGGCAGAGTGCCGTAACAACAGCATTGTGGGGTATCCCCTTCCCCCCACCCCTTCGAAGAGGGTCGCTGCTTGGCCCTGCCCACCCTCTGCAGTGTGTGCCTCCGGTTCCTTCACATGGCAGACACACTTATAAATAGACATGAGGGTGGTGTGGCTATGATGCCACCGTGTGTCATGAGGGCAGCTGAAGGCTGCGCAGGGGCAATTTTGTGTGCGCTGCGGACGCAGGGTCGTGCGGGGGGGTGGGGGTGTGTGTTGGGCAGCATGTAACCCAGGAGAAGAGGCAGCGGTGTGTCCCACAGGCAGTGCTTGTGCTTGTGCTTGGTTAGAGGTAGTGCGGTGCTTAGCTAAGGTGTGCCTTGCTAATGAGGGTTTGTCCGAAGTAAAAATTGTTGGGGGGACCCACTCTTGCTGCTTTTGTGGCTTAAAAGTGAGACCGGGGAACCTGAGATACAGCCCTGCATGTTGCCCCTCGCCTGCCCTATCCATATCTGTGTCGTTTCCATCACTTTCGTAGGTTTTGAAGATTTGCGCAAATGAAAACCTTAACGAGCATTGGTGATATACAAAAATGCTCGAGTCGCCCATTGACTTCAATGGGGTTCGTTACTCGAAATGAACTCTCGGGCATCGCGGAAAGCTCGACTCGAGGAACGAGCACCCGAGCATTTTGATGCTCGCTCATCGCTATTGTACATCCTTCTGAGGACAGGTCGCAACACGATGTCTGGCTTTCCCACAATAGAGGCAGAGATGGTGAGTAGAGATTAGCGAGCACACTCGTCCGAGCTAAATGCATTAGGGTAATCGAGATGCTCGTTACTCGAGGCGAACACAACGCGGTACTCGAGTCAATTGCATTTCCTTCCCTGCTTGTTTATCGCCATTTTCTAGCCAATAGACATGCGGGAAGGTATTACCACTTCCTGCCGTGAAGTGCCAGCCCTCTCACCCAGTGAGTGGCTGGGCCGATCAGGTGACCGCCAAGTACTTAAATTGGTCCCACCCGTGGCTCGCCTCAGACACATGCTGGCAGAGGTTAGGGAAAGTGCTGCTGCTGATATAAGGAAAGTGTTAGAGTAGGATCCTGTCTTCAAGAACCCCAACGGTCCTTCTTAGGGCTACTCTTCATAGTGTGCATTACTGTTGTGGCTGACTGAGAGCAGTAGTGCACCAATCTTTTTTTTTAAGCATCTCGGGCTGTGGAGGCCATTTCAGCTATACTGATCTGTGTCTGCAGTGCCGTAGGCAGAGTTGAGTGGAAGAGCTGCTTATATAGGGAAAGTGTTAAAGTAGGATCCTGTCTTCAAAAACCCCCAAAGGTCCTTCTTAGAGCTACATCTGACCGTGTGCATTATAGTTGTGGCTTGCTGGGAGTAGTAGTGCATCAATTTTTGTATTACGCATCTAGGCCAGTTTCCAGCCTTCAGTAATAGCGTTCTCAGCCTGCAGTGCCGTACAACCAGCTCTCTAATATTTCCTAGCCTACTGCAAAAGACTTCAGTTATACCGTTCTGTGTCTGCAGTGCATTAAACAGAGGTCTCACCGCTAAACAGTCTTCTATGCAGTCCACTGCTCCCGGCCTAGGAACTGCAACTCTGAATCCTCTGGCTGCTCCTCCTTCCTCCCTGCCTCCTCACTCTATGAAAATGACAGATTCTGAGCAGGCAGACTCCCAGGAACTGCTCTTGGGTCCCTGCCATAAGTTGGAAAAAACGGTTCCTCTCTCACCTGAGGAGTTTGTCATGACCGATGCCCAACCTTTGGAAAGTTCCCGGAATCCGGGTGATGAGGCTGGGGACTTCCGGCATCTGTCTCAACAGCTTTTTGTGTATGAGGATGATGAGACACTGTTGTCTGTCAGTGAGGTAGTAGTAACGGACAGTAAGTCCGAGGGAGGAGTGCACAGAGGATTCGGGGAAGAGCAGCTGGACGATGAGGTGACTGACCCCACCTGGTTTGCTATGCCTATGGAGGACAGGGCTTCAGAGGGGGAGGCAAGTGCAGCAGCAGGACAGGTAGGGAGAGGCAGTGGAGTGGCCAGGGGTAGAGGCAGGGCCCGAGCGAAGAATCCCCCAACTGTTTCCCAAAGCACCGCCTCGCGACAAGCCTCAGTGCAGAGGGCTAGGTGTTCAAAGGTGTGGATGTTTTTTAGTGAGAGCGCAGACAACCGACAAACAGTAGTGTGCAACCTGTGTCACACCAAGATCAGCTGGAGAGCCACCACTACCAGCCTCACCACCACCAGCCTGCGCAGCCATATGATGGCCAAGCATCCCACAAGGTGGGACAAAGGCCGTTCACCGCCTCCGGGTCACACCACTGCCTCTTCCCCTGTGCCCCAACCTGCCACACAGATTCAATCCCTCTCCCAGGACTCAGGAACGAGCGCCTCCTGGCCTGCACCTACACTGTCACCTCCACTGTTCTCCACTCCATCCAGCAATGTCTCAGCGCAGCGTTCAGCTGTCGCTAACCCAAGTGTTGGAGTGAAAGCCGCTACCCACCGGCATGCACAAACTTTAAACGTGCACAGGGGAAATTAATCAGCCTGGAGATGCTGTCGTACAGGCTTGTGGAAACGGAGGCTTTCAAAAACATAATGGCGGCGGTATCACGCTACTCGCTCCCCAGTCGCCACTATTTTTCACGGTGTGCCGTTCCAGCCATACACCAGCACGTCTCCCGCAACATAAATCATGCCCTCACCAATGTGGTTACTGGGAAGGTCAACTTAACCATGGACACGTGGATAAGTACTGGCGGGCAGGGCCACTATATCTTCCTGACGGCACATTGGGTGAACTTGGTGGAGGCTAGGACCGAGTCAGAGCCTGGGACCGCTCACGTCCTACACACAGAATAGCAGGTCCTACCTCAATGCTGGTATCTGCAGCATTTTATGCCTCCTCCTCTGCCCCCTCTACCTCTCAATTAAGAAGTGTGAGCACATCACCAGCAGTCGGTAGCACGCGGCGCAGCAGCAGAGCGGTGGGCAAGCGTCAGCAAGCCGTGCTGAAACTAATCAGCTTAGGTGACAAGAGGCACACTGCCTCCGAGCTGCTGCAGGGTCTGACAGAGCAGACCGACCTCTGACTTTCGCCGCTGAGCCTCCAACCAGGCATTGTCGTGTGTCACAATGGCTGTAACCTGGTGGCAGCTCTGCAGCTCGACAGCCTCACACACGGGCCATGCTTGGCCCATGTCTTCAATCTGGTGGTTCAGCGGTTTCTGAAAAACTACCCACACTTGTCTGACCTGCTCGGCAAGGTGCGCCGCATCTTCGCACATTTCCGCAAGTCCACCACAGACCCTGCCACCCTGAGGACCTTGCAAGATCGGTTTCAGCTGCCAGAGCACCGACTGCTGTGCGACGTGCCCACACACTGGAATTCTATGCTGCACATGTTGGCCAGGCTGTACGAGCAGCGTAGAGCAATAGTGGAATACCAGCTGCAACATGGGCGGCGGAGTGGTAGTCAGCATCCACAATTCTTTACTGAGCAGTGGGCATGGATGGCAGATATCTGCCAGGTCTTCAGAAACTTTGAGGAGTCCACCCAGATGTTGAACGGCGATGCGGCAATCATTAGCGTTACCATCCCGCTGCTTTGCCTGCTGAGAAGTTCGCTACAAAGCATAAAGGCCGACGCTTTGCGGTTGGAACAGGAGACGGGGGATGACAGTATGTAGCTTGATTGCCAGACTACCCTCATGTCTATATCTCAGCGCGTTTTTGGGGGAGAAGCAGGAGGGGAAGGAGCAGGGGGAATAGACAGCTGGCCGCACTGCAGAGGGTACCCACGCTGCTTGCCTCTCCTCTGTTTAGCGTGTATAGGCTGAAGAGGAGGAGGAGGAGGATCTTGAAAGTCATCTTCCTTGTGAGGACAGCGATTTGTTGCATACTGGTACCCTGGCACACATGGCTGACTTCATGTTAGGCTGCCTTTCCAGTGACCCTCGCATTAGACGCATTTTGGCGAACACGGATTACTGGGTGTACACCCTTCTCGACCCACAGT
This sequence comes from Eleutherodactylus coqui, assembly GCF_035609145.1. Lineage (NCBI taxonomy): Eukaryota > Metazoa > Chordata > Amphibia > Anura > Eleutherodactylidae > Eleutherodactylus > Eleutherodactylus coqui. The sequence goes on along the minus strand of NC_089843.1, from coordinate 29,312,877 downwards.
ATAAGGAGAACCTTTCCACTCTGATTCCCGAAGAGGAAAGGGGTACGAGAGTGATGCAATACCACAGAGCCCTGGTGGAAAAAGTGATGCTAAAGTTCCCATCTGACAGTGCTAATTGCAGAAGACGCAGTAGCAGGGAAGGAGCGAAGATCAGGCAGCATGTCCAGTGCAGGCAGGGGAACACTCTCCAAGGCCTTTGCCAGCTTTATGGCTCCAAAGCAAGACTGTGTCACCACTCCCCAGTGAGGGTTGAGTTGGAGGGAGCACTGTAAAAAGATGGTGAGGGAATATGTAGCCGATCGTACCACTGTCCTCCATGATGCCTCTTCTCCATACAACTATTGGGTGTCAAAGCTGGACACGTGGCACGAACTTGCGCTGTACGCCCTGGAGGTTCTGGCCCGCCCTGCCGCTAGCATCTTGTCAGAGGGTGTTTAGTGCAGCTGGGGGAATCACCATGGGAATCATCACAGATAAGTATACCCGCCTGTCAACTGCCATTGCCAACATGCTTACACTCATAAAGATGAACAAAAGCTGGATTTCCCCCAGACTTCTCTTCTCCACCGACGGAAAGCAGCGGAACCTAATGATACTTTTTGCTGCAACAGTAGATAATTGCATCCTCTATCAACACAAAAAAGGAAGAATTAGCTTTGTCAATCACTCTCGGATATTATTATTATTCCTCCTCCTAAAACAGAATGTCATCACGCTGAACTGCCAACTTTTCTGCAGCCCAAAAGGTTCTGTTTAAAAGTGTTTTACAATTTTTAAACGTTTCAAAAGGATTGATACTTTAACAGACACCAAGTTTTTTCACAGGGCTGCCTCCAGGCTCTGTTGCAAATTAAGTAACAGCGAGCTGTATCTTTAAAAAATGTTTATGGGTTTCACCTGCGCTAGCGGTTGAGCAATTTTTCAGGGGTACACTTGTACTCTTGGTACACCAATTTTTTTGGACCTTGCCTATACTGTTATCTAACTCATTTTTCCGGCCTTCGCCTACACTCTTGGTAACCACATTTTTTTAGGGGTTCGCCTATACTCTTGGTACACCAATGTTTTAGCAGTTTGCGTACACTCTTGCTACAGAACTGTTACAGGGGTCTGCATATACTTTTGCTACATAAATCTTACTGGAGTTCCACCTATACTCTTGGTATACCAATGTTTCTGGGGTCCGCTATACGTTTGCTACGGAAATGTTACTGGGGTCTGCCTATACTTTTGCTACGGAAATGTTACTGGGGTCCGCCTATACCTTTGCTACAGAAATGTTACTGGGGTCCGCCTATGCAGTTTCTACTGAATGGTTTGAGGGGTTCGCCTATACTTTTGCTACAGAAATGTTTCAGGGGTTCGCCTACACTCTTGCTACAGAAATGTTACAGGGGTCTGCCCATACTTTTGCTACAGAAATGCTACTGGGGTCTGCCTATACCGTTACTACAGAAATGTGTGCCAAGGCTGAGGTCCTTGGCGGGGTGAAACTCTGCCATGTTTGGGCACTTGGATTGCTTCTTGTGTAATACCATCTTTGCGCACCGACAGCATGGGCGAGCCCAAGGAACTCAAAGACTTCCCATTGCAGTGTTGAGCTTTCTGACAGCTACACAGAATGAAGTGTGTGGGGACACATGGATTTCCCATAGCTATGTAACTCACGGCACCTTGGGTCACACAAGGTGGAGGCTGGGACTGAGCCTGACCCAGGGCCCGCTCACATACTTCCCACACAGACTATTGCGAGTCCTACCTCAGTTATGGTTTCTTGGGCTTGTTATGCCACCTCCTCCTCCTGCTTGGGGTCTGGGGATCAGCGTTGGGCAACATGTATTTTCTCTCGTGTTACCACAGTTATCTGAGACACTGGTTTGGGCCAAACAAAAGAAGCGTTACTGCGTTAATGGAACGTTCACGGCTGCACAAGCATTCCGAGTCCGCTTTATGCCCACGATTAATGAGGGTGTGAGCCGAGGCCAAGGTCCTTGGCAGGGTGAAACTGCCATGTTTGGGCGCTCTGATTTCTTTATGTGTAATACCATCTTTAAGTTCCTTGGGCTCACCTATGCTGTAGGTGCACAAAGACTTCCCATAGCGGTGTTTTACCGGTATGGCACAAACACACTAACTGACAAGGGTAGAAATGTGGACCAAGGTCCTTAGTGGGGTGAAACTCTGCCATGTTTGGGCGCTCTGATTTCTTTATGTGTAATACCATCTTTAAGTTCCTTGGGCTCGCCTATGCTGTGGGTGCACAAAGACTTCCCATTGCTGTGTTGTACTGATCTGGCACAAATACACTAACTGAGTGGGGTAGAAATGTGGGCCAAGGTCCTTGGCGGCGTGAAACTCTGCCATAGGCGAGCCAAAGGAACTCAAAGACTTTCCATTGCGGTGTTGAGCTATCTGACACCTACATAGAATGAATTGTGTCAGGACACAGATTTCCCATTGCTAAGTAACTCGCGGCACCTTGGGTCACACAAGGTGGAGGCTGGGACCGAGCCTGACCCTGGGCCCGCTTGCGTGCTTCCCAACCAGTATTACTGCATTGTGGAGATGTGTAGAAGTGGTGGCACCTGTGTCCCCTTTATGCCCACGTTTGCGGCTCCTGACAATTTTGTGACGGAGGTAGCACGGGATTAAAATGTTGATCGTATGTCAAGCTATCATAAATTCTCAACAGCATTGTGGGCTATTATCCACACTTTCAAAGAGGGTCGCTGTCTGGCCTTGCCAACCCTCTGCAGTGTGTGCCTCCAGTTCCTCCTCATCCAGTACGCACTTATAAATAGACATGAGGGTGGTGTGGCTATGAAGCGAGCGTGTAGCATGAGGGCAGCTGAACGCTGCGCAGGAAATTTTTGTGTGCACTGTGGACGGAAGGTCGAGCAGGGGGGGTTGGACAGCAATGCCAGCATGTAACCCAGTAGAAGAGGCAGCGGGATCACCCACAGGCAGTGATTGTCCTTGGTTGCAGGTAGTGTGGTGCTTAGCTAAGATGTGCCAGCGTGTGTGCCTTGCTATTAGGGTTTGTCCGAAGTAAATTGTTAGGGGGGTGATGCCAGACTCTTACCCTTATTTTGGCTTTAGTGGGACCTGGGAGCCTCAGATGCAGCCATGCATGCTGCCCCTGCCCTTCCCTATCCGTTTCTGTGGTGTTTCCATGACTTTCTCATGTTTTCTGGTGTTTGACAAGTCATCAGCTATGCAGAGCATCTGTCCCATACAAAAATGCTCGAGTCGCCCATTGACTTCAATGGAGTTCATTACTTAAAACGAGCTCTCGAGCATTACGGAAAGTTCGACTCGAGCAATGAGCACCCAAGCATTTTGGTGCTCGCTCATCTCTACATGTGACACAGAGCCAGGTAATTTTTTTTATATACACACTCCCTGGTTCCTGCTACTGACGTCAATGCGGCACACAAATATCAGACTCATTTCAGGTTTCTGTCTGTGCGCTCTCCCATAGACATCTATAGTAGAGCGCACACACGGCAGTCTGAAAAGAGATTTCACTTCACTATGTGACTTCAGTGGCAAACAATGCAGGAACCCGGGAGCAGGTGAGTATAAAGCATATATCACCCGGCTCCCTTTTACCTCCCTAACAGGACCAGGACTTACTTTATGGTCTTGTAGGGAGGTGACAGGCTTGTTTTAAATTTATAAGTTCACATTCTTTTTCTCCATGCATTCTGGATGAGTATTTAATGTGTACAATAACCTATATGAATGGTAGAACATTTTTGTTTTTCTATTTGTCTAAAATGTTGATGGACCCTGACACATTTTATTAGTAATGATTGCAGAAATACTGATAATTCCAAAGAGTTCACTTATTTTTTCTTTCATATGTGCACCCTTTAGTAAATCATGGTCATCATCACCTACTGCTCATACTACCATATACCGGTTATATTGGAGATCTCCCCTTCTGAACACGGGACACAGTCATAACAGCAGGCATGGATTGTTCCTCCTGACTTTTTTCTGCTTCCAAGTGAACATTGGTCGGAGCAGCGGGATACTGGAATCTGTAGGAAAAGACAAGAACCTTTACTACAAAGATAAAACACGCATGCATGATAAGAAGATGTAAACCATATAATGATGTTATAGAGCGGACAAGATTTACATAATCACCTACATAATATAACTTCTCACCTCTTTTTTGTGTCTCCATGTTATAGACTGCCAATTTATGTGAAGCTTTTCACCACTGATGGCCCACGGAGTATAATTTCCTACTACAACCTCACGCATGGCCTCTCCTATATATAACCAGTTTATTATCTCATATGGATGTACGACTTCTCCCTGCTCATTAAAGTAATACGAAGGACTCAATGGATCCGGTGAGGACTTCATCATTTGTATGTAGCGCTGTAACTTCCGTCTGTAGTGTATAAATCCAGTTATTGAGCTTTCTTCATATTCGTCCTTTATAAATAAGAACATTTCATGTAGAGCTTTTGCCAGAACTTCTACTGCAGAATACAGTCTTGGGATGACCCCTGATATAAAGCTATCCCTCAGATTTGGTACAGTATAGTTCTGAGTGTAGTTGTGCTCTTTATTGATGACATAGTCTGATATGAAGGAATCTATATCATTACTCTTAGCTAGATCATCTAGCAATCTCCAGTAAGACTGTATTTGGTCCATCTCATCATGTTTTCTGTATGTTTTTTTAAAATCCTCCAGACCTGGAAAAAATGATGAAAACTTCACTGCTAGACTTCCATTATATACCAGAAGGTCTTCAATAATCCCTTCGGGAGCAGTAGAGATCCAGGATGGTGAAAGTATGAAGGTGGTGTCTAAAAATATAAATTCATAGTATTGCATTAAAACAATTATATGAGGAAAGAAGGTCCCGCACATTATAATGATGGTGACTTGTGGATCGTTTACAGCTTGTAAAATCCTATTATAATTTTTATTTCTAAGTGTTATGATGAAGGCAGCACAGATCCCGCGTTCCCTCATGTACTTTGTTAGTATATGCAGCTCATCCTCTCCAGTTTCATCATTCGATAGTATAATCCCAACCCAGGTCCAGCCAAAGTGCTCCAACAGTTCGCTGATCACCATATTGTGGATGTGGTAATTTTGGACCATTCGGAAAACATGAGGATAGAGGAGTCTATCAGATAATGAGGGGTCGGAGGCTCCATAGCTGATCTGCAAAACACAGAAGAAAACTAAGATCATTTTGTACAGACTGTTCTCAGTCAGTTAGTTAATAGGACGTCCTCAGTAATCCAAAACTACACATACAAAACCCATTCTGTTATACTGTATTTAGATGTGCTGTAGCAAGTTGTGCCCAAGAGTCTCGAATGCAGAACGCATGGCGCAACACATGGACACCCCATCTGTGTGCTGTGCGAGGTGCCGGAAACCGTACATTACATGCCCCATTGTCTAGCGAGATTCACACAAAGATAGGACATGCAGCGATTTTCCAACTGAGACTCTTGGTCAGAATAAAAAAAAATTCTCATGTGGCAGAGGATATCTTCATCTGTCATTTTGTTGACAGTTTTCAGTGATGAGGGGATTCCCCGCAGAGATGAAGAAATTCTCGGCTACAGCTGTCACAGCTGTGGCAGAGGATCGCATTCTTCTCTGTATGTCAATGGGACCACCGCTGCTACTACTGGCCCCATTGACCACAAGGTGAAACCCCTGAATGTGACAGCATCCAGGGGTTTTACATCCAAGGACTCCCCTGCTGCAGCTGTCACAGCCACAGCAGGGGATTGCAGGCAGCGCACTTTATGTGCGTATAAACACAACTATGTGCTTTTTTTTTCAGCGCGATGCCCTCTTCGGTAACGCAAATTTTTGCGCATTTGCGATCTGCACAAAGAGATGTGCAGCAAACAAACACCCGTCTGACTGAGCCCTGAGGAGCGGTGAATTCCACAGTGGAAACGGCAATAAAATAGATATGCTGAAGAATTGGTTTTGTGCGGGTTATTAGTGGATAACTTGTGGATGACATTTTCAGAATGTTATCTACTTTGCTGCTACTGTAAATGCCGCAGAATTTCCGTGCGGAGGGTCAGCACAGAAATCCCGCTGCAAATCTGTCCTGCTTAAAACCCACCTAAATGATGCAGAAAATCTACAGTCAAAGCCACTCTGGTAATTCTGCAGCATTTACAATCCATGTGAAGGCGGCTTAAGTCCAGCTTCACATGAACATAGGCCTGCGTGCACATGAGCGCTGCGTATTTGTGGAATTAATAATGCTTTTTTGCACGTTCATTAGTGTATATCCTGCAGGCATGTGCATTTGTGCATGCAAAAAAAAGCACCGATGCTCCCAGCAGTTGGAATGGCTAATTACTCTAATAAGTTCAAGATGTGTTTTTTTTTTCAGTGCAACTCCACAGTGTTTCACGCATCTCCTAGTGTATTGTACACGTATTTGCGCATCCCCATTGACTTCTATGGGGACATTTGGTGTGCAAAGGCACAGGAATATAAAGAATGCTACATTTTTGTTTTTTATTTGCGCCACTGAAATGTGCATGTGAGCGAACCCAGGGAAATTAATGGGATCTAGTCACTGCGTATCGCCAGTGCAAATTTTGTGTTTGTAATTATGCACACAAATATGCCATAAATAAGCCGACCTAAGGGTGCGCTCACATGCTGGAGACTTGTAGAATAGAATGCAGATGAATATCTCTCCCATGCAGCGGGATGGAATTGTTTCTACATGAGCGTGCCGCATTTAGATGAAAGCAGTGGAACTTCTGTATCAAATCTGAAATGTGAAGCTGATGAAGCCGCTGCATACAGTAATACATGTGGGGTCCATATATAATAGCCGCACACAGTAATACATGTGGGGTCCATATATAACAGCTGCATACAGTAATACATGTGGGGTCCATATATAATAGCTGCATACAGTAATACATGTGGGGTCCATATATAATAGCTGCACACAGTAATACATGTGGGGTCCATATATAACAGCTGCACACAGTAATACATGTGGGGTCCATATATAACAGCTACACACAGTAATACATGTGGGGTCCATATATAATAGCTGCACACAGTAATACATGTGGGGTCCATATATAACAGCGGCGCACAGTAATACACGTGGGGTCCATATATAACAGCTGCACACAGTAATACACGTGGGGTCCATATATAACAGCTGCACACAGTAATGCATGTAAGATCCATATATAACAGCTGCACACAGTAATACACGTGGGGTCCATATATAACAGCTGCGCACAGTAATACACATGGGGTCCATATATAACAGCTGCACACAGTAATACATGTGGGGTCCATATATAACAGCTGCACACAGTAATACACGTTGGGTCCATATATAACAGCAGCGCACAGTAATACACGTGGGGTCCATATATAACAGCTGCACACAGTAATTCATGTCGGGTCCATATATAACAGCTGTATGCAGTAATACATGTGGGGTCCATATATAATAGCTGCACACAGTAATACATGTGGGGTCCATATATAATAGCTGCACACAGTAATACATGTGGGGTCCATATATAACAGCTGCATACAGTAATACATGTTGGGTCCCTTTATAGCAGCTGCGCACAGTAATACACGTGGGGTCCATATATAACAGCTGCACACAGCAATACACGTGGGGTCCATATATAGCAGCTGCGCGCAGTAATACATGTGGGGTCCATATGTAACAGCTGCGCGCAGTAATACATGTGGGGTCCATATATAACAGCTGCACACAGTACTACACGTGGGGTCCATATATAACAGCTGCACACAGTAATACATGTGGGCTCCATATATAATAGCTGCACACAGTAATCATGTGGGGTCCATATATAACAGCTGCACACAGTAATACATGTGGGGTCCATATATAGCAGCTGCGCGCAGTAATACATGTGGGGTCCATATGTAACAGCTGCGCGCAGTAATACATGTGGGGTCCATATATAACAGCTGCACACAGTACTACACGTGGGGTCCATATATAACAGCTGCACACAGTAATACATGTGGGCTCCATATATAATAGCTGCACACAGTAATACATGTGGGGTCCATATATAACAGCTGCACACAGTAATACACGTGTGGTCCATATATAACAGCTGCACACAGTAATATATGTGGGGTCCATATATAACAGCTGCACACAGTAATACATGTGGGGTCCATATATAACAGCTGCACACAGTAATACATGTGGGGTCCATATATAACAGCTGCACACAGTAATACATGTGGGCTCCATATATAACGGCTGCACACAGTAATCCACGTGGGGTCCATATATAACAGCTGCGTACAGTAATACATGTGGGGTCCATATATAATAGCTGCACACAGTAATACATGTGGGGTCCATATATAACAGCTGCACACAGTAATACACGTGGGGTCCATATATAACAGCTGCACACAGTAATACATGTGGGGTCCATATATAACAGCTGCACACAGTAATACATGTGGGGTTCATATATAACAGCTGCACACAGAAATACACATGGGGTCCATATATAACAGCTGCGCACAGTAATACATGTGGGGTCCATATATAACAGCTGCACACAGTAATACACGTGGGGTCCATATATAACAGCTGCACACAGTAATACATGTGGGATCCTTATATAACAGCTGCACACAGTAATACACGTGGGGTCCATATATAACAGCTGCACACAGTAATACACGTGGGGTCCATATATAACAGCTGCACACAGTAATACACGTGGGGTCCATATATAACAGCTGCACACAGTAATACATGTGGGGTCCATATATAACAGCTGCATATAGTAATACATGTGGGGTCCATATATAACAGCTGCACACAGTAATACACGTGGGGTCCATATATAACAGCTGCACACAGTAATACATGTGGGGTCCATATATAACAGCTGCACATAGTAATACACGTGGGGTCCATATATAACAGCTGCACACAGTAATACACGTGGGGTCCATATATAACAGCTGCACACAGTAATACATGTGGGGTCCATATATAACAGCTGCATATAGTAATACATGTGGGGTCCATATATAACAGCTGCACACAGTAATACACGTGGGGTCCATATATAACAGCTGCACACAGTAATACATGTGGGGTCCATATATAACAGCTGCACATAGTAATACACGTGGGGTCCATATATAACAGCTGCACACAGTAATACATGTGGGGTCCATATATAACAGCTGCACATAGTAATACATGTGGGGTCCATATATAACAGCTGCATGCAGTAATACACGTGGGGTCCATATATAACAGCTGCACACAGTAATACACATGGGGTCCATATATAACAGCTGCGCACAGTAATACATGTGGGGTCCATATATAACAGCTGCACACAGTAATACATGTGGGGTCCATATATAACAGCTACAGGCAATGGCTTTACTTTGGCAGCTCCATCCTTGTTACCACATTTTTGTTAAATGTATTTATTTGAAATGTAATGAAAATGATAAGTGAAAGGGTGAACTTCACACATTACTGATGCATATACCTATATTGGTACACTAAGGCTCTATGGGCCGTTGGTAAATCTATCTGTCATGGTTATCTTTATATAAAAATCTCATGTAAAGGAAACACCTACTGCTGACTATATAATCTGCTTGAGCACGTGTTAGGGGGGTCCGTTGGTGGGCGCTGGGGCTGTGTAACACACACAACAAAGACATGGATATAGAACCGAAGAACAACAAGAGACCTTATTTGTCTCAAGTTATTCAACTGAGGCTGCATTCACATGAGCGAGCAAAATATCAAGCGGAGAAACTCATTTTCACGCCGACATGAAGTGTTTTGATTAAAAATGTCTTGCATCACTTCTGGGAAGTTGCAATTCTTAACTTCTTAGTGACGTCCCCATAGTGTTTTTACGTCCTCACTAAGTGGGCTTTAATCCTAGAGGACGTAAAAACATGCACCCTCTTGGATGAGGACGTTGGTGCCCGCAGGTAGCCGACAGCATGGAGCTGTCATCCTGGGCTGCGGTGCTTTTAGCGTGTCCGTGGTGAGAAACAGCCATATTTTTGCAATATTTCTGAGGTGCATGTGGCATGTTTGAGCCAGAGATTAGATATGGGGGGTAAAGGAGAGGTCAGAAGCCGGAAGCCAAAGGATACACTAAAAAAGCGGTCAGAGAGGTAAAAAGAGAACCATGAGAGAGCAGTGTCCTTTAGACCAATAGAGCGGAGCATAGTGAGAAGGAGGTTATGGTCGACAGTGTCAAATGCAGCAGACAGTTCAAGGAGGATTACTAGGGAGTAGTTACCTGTCGACTTTGCAGTCATCAGGTCATTTGTTACTTTAGTGAGGGCAGTTTCATTTGAGTGTAGAGAGTGTAAACCAGACTGGAGGGGGTCGAGGAGTGAGTTCTCAGAGAGAAAACGTATAAGGCAGGAGTAGACCAGGCATTCTAGTAATTTGGAGATGAAGGGGATGTTTGAGACTGGTCTGTAGTTGGCAGCATCAGTTGGGACCAGGGTTGGTTTTTTAAGCAGAGGGGATATGATGCAGTGTTTAAATGAGGAGGGGAAAGTGCCAGAGGTTAAAGAGAGGTTGCAGATTGTGGTGAGGTGAGTAATGAGAGCTGGGGAAAGGGACCGGAGGAGGTGAGAGGGTCGCTAGCGCAGGTGGTAGGGCGGGCAGCGGAAAGGAGCCTGGAGACTTCTTCCTCTGTCGTTGGTTCTAACGTAGAAAGTGAGTATGTTCTGGAAGCAGTGCTGACGAAAGTGGTATCGGGGCTAGCCACGCGGTTTTCAGAGATTTCTTTTCAAATGTTGTCAATTTTTTCTTTGAAATAGGAAGCTAGTTCTCCAGCAGTCAGGTCTGTCACGGGGACCTGTTCTTTGGGGCTGAGGAGGAAGTAGAAGGTCTCAAAGAGTTGTTTGGTGTTGTGTAGAGATGAGCAAGCACCAAAATGCTCGGGTGCTCGTTGCTCGAGTCAAACTTTTCGCGATGCTCGAGAGTTTGTTTCGAGTAACAAACCCCATTAAAGTCAATGGGCGACTCCAGCATTTTTGTATATGACCCATGCTCCGCTAAGGTTTTCATTTGTGAAAATCTGGAAAACCTACGAAAGTGATGGAAACGACACAGAAACGAATAGGGCAGGCGATGGGCAACATGCTGGGCTGCGTCTCAGGTTCCAAGGACCCACTATTAAGCTACTATAGCGGCAAGAGTGGGCCCCCTCCCTAATAATTTTTACTTCGGACAAAGCATCATTACCAAGGCATACCTTAGCTAAGCACCACACTACCTCCAACCAAGCACAATCACTGCCTGCGGGACACACTGCTGCCTCTTCTCCTGGGTTACATGCTGCCCAACCTCCCCGCACGACCCTGCGTCCGCAGCACACACAAAAGTGTCCCTGCGCAGCCTTCAGATGCTTTCATGCCACACCACCCTCATGTCTATTTATAAGTGTGTCTGTGATAAGTAGGAACCGGAGGCACACACTGCAGAGGGTTGGTAGGGCCAGGTAGCGACCTTCTTTAAAAGGAGGGGGGATAGCCCACAATGCAGTTGAGAATCAATGAGAAATTGAGGTTCGACCTTCATTCCAATAAAGTGCCAACCTCCTTCAGGAGCTGCAAACGTGGGCATGAGTTACATAGCTATGGGGAATCCATGTGCCCACACAGTATTCATTCTGTCTAGAAGTCCGATAGCTCAATCGACACCGCAAGGGGAAAGCCATCTGCACTCTGCCCCCTACCCAAGTCAGTCAGTGTCTTTGTGCCAGACAGGTCAAACACCGCGATGGGAAGTATGTGTGCACCCACTGCATAGGTGGGTCCTAGGCAAACCAAAACATGAACAATAAAGAAATTAGAGTGCCCAAACATTGCGGACTTTCACTGCGCCGATGACATAGGCCTCAGCCCACACCCTCAGCAATCGCGGGCATGTAGCGGACTTCGATGCTAGTACACCTGTGAAGGTCTCAGTAAATCCGTTACATTTTCTTTCACTGCTCCAAAGACTGGATTAGCCAGGAAAAAGTTCCACAGGCCCAACCTGGCGCCATTGCAGTTCCCCCGGGACATAGGACTCGGCCAACAGCTTCAGCAACCGTAGGCAGGAAGCAGATTTTCACTGCAACCAGGACATAGGCCTCTGCACAAACCCTCAGCAATCACGGGCCTAGAACGGACTCCAATGCTAGCGTAGGTGTGAACGTCTTATTAGCACTGTATCGCTTCTCTTGTTTGTCCCAATGCAGTGCCCCGGATAGCTGTGGTAACGAGAGAGAAAATACATGTTGGCTTCGTCCCACACTCCATGCTGTAGTCAGTCTGGGCTTTTTTCATAGTGCCAGGCAGATACAACACTGCAATGGGAAGTCTGTGTGCACCCACAGCATGCGTGGGTCCCAGAAACCCAGAGAAGGTACATAAAGAAATCCCATTGCAGTGCCCCGGATAGCTGAGCTAACGTGAGAGAAAAATCATTTTGGCTTCGACCTACACTCCATGCCCTAGTAAGTCTGGGTTTTATTTAAAGTGCCAGGCAGGTGCAACTCTACTATGGGAAGTCTGCGTGCAACCCCCACAGCATGGGTGACTCCCAGGAACCCACAGGCGGTACATAAATAAATCCCATTGCAGTGCCCCGGATAGCTGTGGTAACATGAGAGAAAATACATGTTGGCTTCGTTCCACACTTCATGCCCTAGTCAGTCTGTTTTTCTTTTAAAGTGCCAGGCAGGTACAACTCCGCTATGGGAAGTCTGTGTGTATCCACAGCATGGGTGGTTCCCAGGAACCCACAGACAGTACATAAAGAAATCCCAATGCAGTGCCATGGATAGCTGAGGTAACGTGAGAGAAAATACATGTTGGCTTCGGCCCACACTCCTTGCTGCAGTCAATCTGTTTTTTTTATTTAAGTGCCAGGCAGGTACAACTCCGCTATGGGAAGTCTGTGTGCTGTGCACCCACAGCATGGGTGGCTACCAGGCACCCAGAGAAGGTATATAAAGAAATCCCATTGCAGTGCTCCGGATAGCTGTGGTAACGTGATAGAAAATACATATTGGCTTCGGCCCACACTCCATGTCCTAGTCAGTCTGGGTTTTTTGGGGGGGCAGATAGGTAGAACACCACAATGGGAAAACTTAGTGCACCCACTGTATGCACAGACCGCTGTAATATTCCTGTAGCAAAGGTATAAGCTGACCCCAGTAACAGTTATATTGCAGAAGTCTAGGGAGACCCCAGTAACATTTCTGTAGTAACAGTATAGACAGACCCCAGTAACATTTCTGTAGTAACAGTATAGACAGACCCCAGTAACATTTGATTAGCAGAAGTATAGGCAGACCCCTGTAACATTTCTGTAGCAGCAGTATAGGCAGACCCCTGTAACATTTACGTGGCAGAAGCATAGGCAGACCCCAGGGACATTTTAGTAGAAGAAGAATACGCAGACCCTAGTAAAATGTATGTAGCAGCAGTAATGGCAGACCCCTGTAACATTTCTTTAGCAGCAGTAATGGCAGACCCCTGTAACATTTCTTTAGCAGCAGTATAGGCAGACCCCTGTAACATTTGTGTAGCAGCAGTATAGGCAGACCCCTGTAACATTTCAGTGGTAACAGTATAGACAGACCCCCGTAACAGTTCTGTAGTAACAGTATAGGCAGACCCAGTAACATGTGTGTAGCAGCAATATAGGCAGACCCCTGTAACATTTCAGTAGCGGCAGTATAGGCAGAGCCCAGTATTAGTAAGAATTCTGAAGTAACAGTATAGACAGACCCCAGTAACATTTCTGTAGTAGCAGTATAGGCAGACCCCAGTAACATTAACATGCCAGACGTATAGGCAGACCCCTGTAACATTTTTGTAGCAGAAGTATACACAGACCCCTGTAACATTTATGTAGCAGTAATATAGGCAGACCCCAATAACATATCTGTGGAAAGTGTATAGGCGAACCCCTGAAACATTGGGGTGCCATGAGTGTAGACGAGGGCCGGAAAAACTAGTTAGATAAGAGTATAGATGAGGGCCTGAAAATTTAGTGTTGCAAGAGTACATATGTACCCCTGAAACATTGCTCAACCGAGAGGGCAGGTGAAACCCATAAATATTTATTGAAAGATACAGCTCGCTGCTGCTTAATTTGTAACAGAGCCTGGAGGCAGCCCTGTTAAAAAAAATTGGTTCATGTTAAAGTATCAATGCTTTTGAAACTTTGAAAAATTGTTAAAAAATTGTAAGATGACATGATGTTTCAGGAGGAGGAGGACTAGTATTATACACTGATTGGCAAAGGTATATGTCCCTTTTTTCCCCGGTGATAGAGAAAAATGCTTGCATCCGCGGTTGCAGTAAAGAGAATCTTTAGGTTCCGCTGCTCTCCGCTGGTGGAGAAGAGAAGTCTGGGAAAATCCAGGCTTTGTTCATCTTTATGAGTGTAAGCATGTCGGCACTGGCAGTTGACAGGCGGGTACGCTTATCTGTGATGATTCCCCCAGCTGCACTAAACACCCTCTCTGACAAGACGCTAGCGGCAGGGCAAGCAAGCACCTCTAGGGCATACAGCGCAAGTTTGTGCCACGTGTCCAGCTTTGACACCCAATAGTTGTATGGAGCAGAGGCATCACGGAGGACGGTAGTACGATCGGCTATGTACGCCTTCTCCATCTTTTTACAGTGCTCCCTCCGACTCAGCCTTGACTGGGGAGTGGTGACACAGTCTTGCTGGGGAGCCATAAAGCTGTCAAACGTCCTCGAGAGTGTTCCCCTGCCTGCGCTGAACATGCTGTATGATCTCCGGGCTTCCCCTGCTACTTGGCCCTTGGAACTCCGCCTTCTGCCACTAGCGCTGTCAGATGAGAAGTTTGCCATCAGTTTGTCCACCAGGGCCCTGTGGTATTGCATCACTATCGAACCCCTTTCCTCTTCGGGAATGAGAGTGGAAAGGTTCTCCTTATACCGGGGGTCGAGAAGGGTGTACACCCAGTAATCCGTAGTGGCCAAAATGCGTCTAACGCGAGGGTCACAAGAAAGGCAGCCTAACATGAAGTCAGCCATGTGTGCCAGGGTAGCAGTATGCAACACATCGCTGTCCTCACTAGGAAGATCACTTTCAGGATCCTCCTCCTCCACAGGCCATACACGCTGAACAGATGGGAGGCAAGCAGCATGGGTACCCTCTGCAGTGGGCCCAGCTGTCTCTTCCCCCTCCTCCTCCTCAGGCTCCTCCCCCTCTCCTTCTCCTCCAAAATGTGCTGAGATATAGACATGAGGGTGCTCTTACTATCTGGGTAGACTCCTCAAAGCTTCCAAGGACCTGGCAGAAATCTGCCATCCATGCCCACTCCTCTGTAAAGAATTGAGGAGGCTGACTCCCACTACGCCGCCCATGTTAGAGTTGGTATTCCACTTTTGCTCTAAACTGCTCATACTACCTGGCCAACATGTGCAGCGTAGAGTTCCACCGTGTGGGCACGTCGCACAGCAGTCGGTAGACTAGCGGAAATGGTCTGACAAGGTGGGTAGTTTTTCAGAAACCGCTGAACTACCAAATTAAAGAGGTGGGCCAGGCATGGCACGTGCGTGAGGCTGCAGAGCCGCCACCAGGTTACGACCGTTGTCACACACGACCATGCCCGGTTGGAGGCTCAGCGGCGTAAGCCAGCGGTCGGTCTGCTCTGTCAGACCATGCAACAGTTCGTGGGCCGTGTGCCTCTTCTCTCCAAGCTGATTAGTTTCAGCACGGCCTGCTGACGCTTGCCCACCGCTGTGCTGCCACACCGCGCGGCACCGACTGCTGGAGACGTGCTGCTGACACATCTTAATTGCAAGACAAAGGTTGCGGAGGAGGAGGAGGGGGAGGGTTTAGTGGAGGTGGCATAAACCGCCGCAGGTACCAGCACCAAGCTGGGACCTGCTATTCTGGGGGTGGGTAGGACGTGAGCGGTCCCAGGCTCTGACTCGGTCCCAGCCTCCTCTAAATTCACCCAATGGCCGTCAGGGAGGTATAGTGGCCCTGCCCGTCTGTACTTGTCCTTGTGTCCGTTGTTAAGTGGACCTTCCTAGTAACCTAGTAATCCAGGGCATGGCTGAGGGTGGTGTGGTAGTGTTCGCCTGCCAGGTTAGGGCAGTGGAGGAGAGGGATAGGGGACAGGGAAGACTGAATGGTCTCGGCAAACTGTTTAGTGCTGACGGATCGGAGGTTCCTAGAGGTGCGATAGATAGGAGGGTCAGTGGAGATACTAGGGTGCCAGATGGAGAAAGAGAGAAGGTTGTGATCTGAGAGTGGTAGGGGGGAGTTATTAAAGTGAGAGGCAGAGCAGAGACGGAGAAAAACTAAATCAAGAGTGTTCCCAACTCTGTGAGTGGGGGAGTCAAGTATTAGTGCTGGGGCAACAGACATAAGGAATGTGCTAAATTGCAGCAGTATGCATCTGCCCAGTCCTCTTTTGTTCTGGATTGCTAGTAGGTCAGGACATTTTGGCTTACTCGCAATCCAAGAGGGGTATGGGCAGCTGAGCCACGTTGCCTTGCTGTTGCAAGATGAGGTATTTGTCCCAGAGTTGAGGTCTGCAAAACATTCTTTGCTGCTTCCTGTCCTTTAGGTGCAATGCTCCTTGGCAAGGATGCGCCAGCATGGGCAGTTCCCCAACTTCTTCATCTTATGGAAAGTTAGTAGATGACCTACTAGAACAAAAATAAAACTGTAATCATACATGCTCTTACTATGGTTGTAGGATTTGCAAAGTTCAAAATAGGTGACACATGGGGGCAGGGCCTGGAAGGAGCCGATGGTGGATGTGCTCTGAGCAGCTCCACTACTAAAATCAGCTAAAAAGCAACTTACAGCCAGTTGAGGGCACCAATTAAGCAGAGAAAGGTGTGAGAAGCTTACCTCCACCCGACGATGTAGGAGAACGGGGAAGAATGGTCCGAAGTGCCTAACGGACTTTTACCCGGCACGTGGCTCTGAAGAAGAGAGCAAGATGGAGTCTGCCTCATGCTAGGCCGGGGGAGAGGGAGAGACAGAGACGGCGGGACCGGAATACACTGCCGAAGGAAGGAGCAGTAAGCTGACTTCATCGGCCCCCCTGTCGCCACTACTAGCTCACTCCATAACCTCACACCATTCTCTCCATGTATTCAAAGCCCTACAGAGAAGCAAGGAAAAGGGAAGGAGATAGTTACTTACCAGAGCGGAGCGGAAGGGGGGATGGCGCTGGAGACCATCGCCATCTTCTCCCCCGCAATCATTACCATGCTCTGAGAAGAGACGCATAAGCTTGCCTAGGGTGAGCCCAGAGAAAAGACGCCCCAGAAGGGAGAACCCCTTACAAATCCCAGACTCAGGGGCACATGGTTGGTGCGGAGAGGAAGATTCTGCAGACCCTATACTAAACATTAAGTGATCTGACCAAATGGCCTCTGAATGCTTTATTAGAGACATGGTGCTATCCCTAAAGGGCTCTATCAGAACAGACCTCGCCAAAATGAATACAAAGATTAATAACACCATTGATGATTTGGGGGACAGAGTAGACCACCTTGAAAACAACACGGGAGAGATCACCAGCTCACATAATGAACTTATAGACGCTTATTACAAGCAAGAAGAAGAATTTGAGTCCTTAAAAAATAAAATGGCGGACCTTGACGATCGTAATCGTCAAAATAATATAAAGTTTAGGGGAATAGCCGAATCCATAAAAACAGAAGAATTGAATAAACATGTCCAAGACCTTATTAAAACTCTCTTGCCATACTCTAAGATAGAAGAATGTATCTTGGACAGAATTCACAGGTTCCCTAAGCCAAAGAACGTCCCTGAAAATGAACCAAGAGACGAGATAGCAAGGGTGCACTTTTATCACATCAAGGAAAATTTAATGAAAGTAGCCAGAAATCTCAAAGATCTACCTCCCCCTTTGGAAATATTAAACTATACTCTGATTTCTCCCAGGCCACAATTGCTGCGCGCAGGAAGTTCTCTCCCATAACAGCAGCTCTAAGAGAAAACAATATTACCTATAGATGGGGCTTCCCTACCAAGCTCTATGTCAACAGAGAAGGCACCGTCACCACTATATTAGCTCAAGAGGAGGGCATAACTCTCTTGCAGAAGTGGAACCTCCCAGCACCCAAAGCTTACAGTCCTAATTACACCACAAAGGACTGGTCACGTAAGCAGTCAAATAGACCAAATAAAGGAACTGCTCCCAACTGCTGAGCTATTTATACAAGAATTCAATGCTCCATACTCATGACCCTCAAGCTAAGTTCAAATAACACTCAGAACACAGGATAGACTATATTGAACCCCAACTAAGACCTTTACCCAGGGACTTTTAACCCAATAGTTGGAAAGGTCCTTTTTTTTGTTTACTACCAGTTGTTAAGTTGCAACTCAAGTACAGTTAATTACTCCGATAAGGAAGATCACCCTTGTTTCCCTCCTTCCTCCCCTTTTTCTCTCCTCAAACCCTAAAATAGGATGTTTACACAAATAAATAGATCAACCCTCCAACACTTCTTGTCAGAAAAGATATATTTACTTCTATCTGAATACAAATAAGGTCAGTTCAGTCTTGCAATAATGGCCCAGATTTTCGGATGGACATAAAACTAGTATTACTAAATGTCAAGGGACTCATTTCTCCCTATAAAAGAGCTACTCTGTGGAAGGAGGCCCTTTTGTCTGAGGTGGACATTTTCTGCACACAAGAGACCCATCTGACCTCACAGAACTCGCCAAAATAATCAATCCCAAGTTCTCCAGAACATTCATGGCCAATGTTTCGAAAAAAAAGGTGGAGTCTTGATAGCAGTGAAAGACTCGGTGGACTTTCAATTAACAGAAGAAATTGGAGATGAGGATGGCAGGTTTCTGATGCTAATATGTAAACTAGATGGCTTCCTTGCCACCCTGGTCAATATTTATGTTCCCAACTCAAGACAACTGAGATTCTTGGGCAGGGTGACAAGGAAAATAAGAAGGGCACAACAGGGCTTGTTAATAATCTGCAGAAACTTCAATGCTATAGCCGATGAAACATTAGACTCGGGTCATACAGGAAGCAGCAGGGGATTTAATTTGTCATCTTGGATACATAATACTGAGCTTTTTGATGCTTTTAAAGCCTTGAATGTGAACTCCAGAGAATATACCCTTTACTCATTTAGACATAAGTAATTTTCAAGAATCAACATGTTTCTGGTGGACTTTCAAATTCTTAACAAAATACAAGTAGCAAAAATAGATGTGACCTCATGGTCTGACTGTGCTCCGATCACACTAAAACTAAAATTAGGCTCCCATGTTCCACTCTTTACTAGCTGGATAAACAACATCTTTCTAATGAAGATCCCAAAATATAAAGAAAAAAATCAAAGAAACGATTATGGAATATTTTCAATTCAACGATACTCCAGAAACATGCCGATTAATGCTTTGGAACGCTCATAAACCAGTAGTTAGAGGTGTAATGATACAGCAAGGTTCAATTTACAAAAGGGAGAAAAATAGCCTTCTTAAAAAGACTTTAGAGGAATTGAAAACTCTTGAACAATCTATCCATTCTAACCCTTTACTAACCTTACGCAATGAACTTAGAGAAGCTAGACTTCAGGTCTGCAATATTATAATAGATGAACCCAAGAAAAACTTAAAATCTATTAAAACAACTTATTACACCGACAATAAAAAAAAAATACTAAATTGATGGCTAATAAAGTTAAACAAAAAAGAACAAAAGCAAAAATCCCCTTCATAATCGACCCAGTTAGAAAAAATAAGATATCTAATCCTATAGCTGAGGAATTCAGGAAGTTTTATGAAGCTTTATATAATCTTAGCGATGAGTCGTCTGTGTCTCAGCCCATAGAAGCAGCTATAAACAACTTCCTATCCTCCCTGCAGCTCCCCAAATTGACAGACATGTAATTAGGAAAACTAATTCACCTCTCAAGAGATATTGCAAATTATTGACAAGGCCGCTGGCTCTGATGATTTCTCGTATAAATATTTCAAACTATAAAGAGATCAACTAGTAGTTGACATGAAAAATCTATTTACTAAGGCAATGGCAAGTGGAACACTACCCCCTGAAATGCTTCAAGCAAATACAGTAACTATTCCCAAATCAGGCAAAGAAATATCATCTCCCGTGGAATTTAGACTTATATCACTTTTAAATAACGTTACAAAAATTTATGCAAAAATCTTGTCCTTGAGGCTACTGGAGGTTACTCCAGGTCTCATCCATAGTGACCAAGTCGGTTTTGTTAATGGAAGGCAGGCGTCGAATGCGACAAGGCGACTGATAGATATTGTAAGCAATGTTGAATGCTCTCGAATGCCTTGTCTGCTCCTCACACTCGATGCGGAGAAGGCATTCGACAGATTACATTCGGATTATGCTTTCTCCGTGCTTCAGAGATTGGGATTCAAGGGCAATATTATGTCGGCCATTCAAGCTTTATATGGGCACCTTCAGCTCGAGTTCTTATTAATGGAGTAATCCGCAGACCATTTGTAATCACTAACGGAACCAGACAAGGATGTCCTCTTTCATCTACATTATTTATCCTCACTATAGAACGGTTAGCAGAGGCGACACGTATGTGCAGCGAAATCAAAGGAGTACCTTTGGCAGGCAAGCGAAACACAAAATCGGATTATTCACAGACGACATTGTATTATTGATTTCCTCCCCTCTGGACTCCCTTAGAGCGGCCTCAGATCTCCTAAAACGTTTTGAGACAATTTCCTATTACACAGTTAATCCAACAAAATCATAAATACTACCAATTAATCTACAATCTAGACTCCAAGAACTGATAAAGGAAGAGTTTCCATTCGTATGGGACCTTTCGGGAACCCAATGCTCGGGCACTATAATCAACTTACCAATAAATAACACAATGGAAAGCATTTAACAAGACATGACTAACTATGATAAAGTAGAGCTCTTCTGGCTTGGGGGGGATCGTTGTTTATAAAATGATGATCCTACCTAAAATATTATACAGTAGAACCTCAACTAACATCATTAATCCGTCCGGAAACAATGGATTTTAGTAGAAATCAATGTTAGTTGAGGACAATATTTCCATAGGAATTAATGTAAATCCAATTAATTGGTTCCAGATGTTCCAAAAAACACACCAAACCTCATTTAATAGAGAATAACTCTGGTCTTTAATACCAAAAACAATAACAATACTGAACAAAACACAACTGTAAAGAATAAAATAACATTTAACATGTTTTTGGACATTAAGCATACAGTGCTTTAACATAGGACTGCAGGGACATCATTATAGCAGTACATATCACTGTGTTATCTGTGCTTTGACATAGGACTGCAGTATTTATTTGCAAACGTTTCTTTACTGTACTGTACTCATCTGTACAGTCCTTACATTTTGCAGTACAGTGGGGATTCAGGAGGCAGGCAGCGCTCAGCCGCCACTTTGGGGATTCAGCTGCTGTACTGTGTCAGGAAGCAGGCAGACACAGCAACGTTCAGCCACCACTGTGCACTGTGGAGAGGGGAGGGGGAGGAGTAGGCGTGCGCTGATGCAGGAGAAGCAGGAAGTGACAGACATTAGCTGTGTGCCGGCTCACTGAGTGGCGCCCGGGGTCAGGAAGTGGTCGGCGCCCTTATCTAAGGAATGCAACTTTATTTGAGGGACCACCGCTGCCCTGACACATCGACTTTAGTTGAAAACAGTGTTACTTAAGAGCAATGCTACTCAAGGGTTTACTGTATATCTTAAGAACAATAGCCTTAAAATGCAACCCTAGACGGCTGAGAAGCCTGCAAAACCAACTCATGTCTTTCATTTGGGGTAACAAGAAACCAAGAGTGGCCACAAGCATCTTATATAGTCCTAAAAGATTGGACGGATTAGGTGTACCTAACCTAGTAGCCTATTACGAGGCAAATATCATCTCCCAGTTGAGACCTTGGGGGGTCCCTCAGGAAATATTAAGTTGGCCAACAATTAAGCAAAGCTCTCTAAGGAATAAATCCCTTAAAAATCTATTACTAGCTACAAGTATAAACATGGAAATAGGCCCTATGAGGAACCTTGATAATTAAGAATGCCATTGAAGTATGGAGGCATCTGCTACAAATCACGAAGAACCACTCTCCTAGAACAGAAATCCCCCTCCCAGTGGAGATTATTGAATGCTGCATAGATAATATCAACACAAGGGAATGGAGGTTAAGGGGCATGAAGCTGGTCTCGGACTAAGATGATGGAGCCAAAATAAAATCTTTTCACTGCCTTCAGGAGGAATTTGGGCTCCAGAGTGGAAACTTCCTTCTATATTCCCAAATTAGAAGTGGAGGGCACACAATAGCGTCCGGAGTGATCTCTCTACCTAAGCTCCTGGTCAAATTCCTATTCAATCCCTCCCCTCATAAAATTCCCCATAAAGATATATATGAGATCTTTTGCGGTGCTGGGGACACTGGGTATAGTCAAAAAAAAGGCGCATCTCCTCAATTGGGGGAAGGAGTTGGGAAGATCTTTCCCAATACCACAGTGGATCAAGGCGCATAAATGGGCAAACAAAGCATCATTGTGTGCCTCCTTGGTGGAGGTTCACTGTAAAACACTCACCAGATGGTACAGATCTCTGGTGAGACTGGCAGATTTATTTCTCGGAGTATCTAACAGATGTTGGGGAGGATGAGGGAGAAGGGGCTCCTTACTACACATATTTGGGGCTGCCCTAAAATCAACACTATTTGGCAATAATTATTTACCCTCATCAACAACATAACCGGAGTGAGGCTCCCTCCCTCACCAGAGTTGGCAATCCTATTGTTGGGAATAAAGAATGTCCCTCTGATCTTTATAAAGTTTATTTCCCATAGACCTTTGGTCATTAAATTATTGATAGTGAGAAACTGTAAGTCCCAATTTACCCCATCTTTGACAGATATAATCCAGATAATGTCGGAACACATGTCTATGGAAAGGATTTTCGCCCTTAGACAGGATAGAGTACCCAAATTTAGTGAGGAGTGGGGCCTCTGGATAAATCACTTTCAGTTAGACCACACAAATATAAGATTAAACCCTTACAGGCACAAAACTAACCTTTCTTTATGAAAATTGTAACGTGATTGTGATCTCTCTCTCTCTCACCCCCGCTACCCCCTGCCACCCACCACTCACCCCCGCTGTCCCCCTGAGCACGCTCGGAGAAGTCAGTTACTCGAGATGAGCGAGCCTTGCTCGAGTAACTCACCTTACCGCACGTGCTCGCTCATCTCTACTCAAACCCTATTTTTCTTTTCCCTCTGTTTCCCTCCCCCCCTTTCCCATTATCAATCCACTCCTCACCCTCCTTCCTTCCCTTCCCCCTTCTAAGAGGTTATAAATAGAGATGAGCGAGCATACTTGTCCGAGCTTGATACTCGTTCGACTATTAGGGTGTTCGAGATGCTCGTTACTTGTAACGAGTACCACGCGATGTTCGAGTTACTTTCATTTTCTTCCCTGAGAAATTTGCGCGCTTTTCAGGCCAATAGAAAGACAGGGAAGGCACTACAACTACCCCCTGCGACGTTCAAGCCCTATACCACCCCCTGCAGTGAGTGGCTGGCGAGATTAGGTGTCACCCGAGTATTAAAATCTGCCGGCCCGCGGCTCACCACAGATGTGTTCTGACATAGAGGAGGGAAAGTGCTGTTGGTGCCGGAGCTGCTATAGGGAGAGTGTTAGGAGTGATTTTAGGCTTCAAGAACCCCAACGGTCCTTCTTCTCTATATGCGCTCAATGGGGCTGGCGGCATTTGTGGGACTCAGCCTCCTCAATTCTTTACAGAACAGTGGGCCTGGTTGGCAGACTTCTGCCAGGTCCTTGGAAACTTTGAGGAGTCTACCCAGATGGTGAGCGGCGATGCTGCAATCATTAGCGTCACCATTCCTCTGCTATGCCTCTTGAGAAGTTCCCTGCAAAGCATAAAGGCAGATGCTTTGCGCTCGGAAACAGAGCGGGGGAAGACAGTATGTCGCTGGATAGTCAGAGCACCCTCCAGTCTATATCTCAGCGCGTTGAGGAGGAGGAGGAGGAGCATGAGGAGGATGAGGAGGAGGGGGAAGAGACAGCTTGCCGACTGCTGAGGGTACCCATGCTGCTTGCCTGTCATTCTTTCAGCGTGTATGGCCTGAGGAGGAGGAGGAGGATCCTGAAAGTGATCTTCCTAGTGAGGACAGCCATGTGTTGCGTACAGGTACCCTGGCACACATGGCTGACTTCATGTTAGGATGCCTTTCTCGTGACCCTCGCGCTACACGCATTCTGGCCACTACGGATTACTGGGTGTACACATTGCTCGACCCACGGTATAAGGGGAACCTTTCCACTCTCATACCCGAAGAGCAAAGAGGTTCGAGAGTGATGCTATACCACAGGACCCTGGCGGACAAACTGATGGTAAAATTCCCATCCGACAGCGCTAGTGGCCGAAGGCGCAGTTCCGAGGGCCAGGTAGCAGGGGAGGTGCAGAGATCAGGCAACATGTACAGCACAGGCAGGGGAACACTCTCTAAGGCCTTTGACAGCTTTCTGGCTCCTCAGCAAGACTGTGTTTCCGCTCCCCAGTCAAGGCTGAGTCGGCGGGAGCACTGTAAAAGGATGGTGAGGGAGTACGTAGCCGATCGCACGACCGTCCTCCGTGATGCCTCTGCCCCCTACAACTACTGGGTGTCGAAGCTGGACACGTGGCCTGAACTCGCGCTGTATGCCCTGGAGGTGCTTGCTTGTCCTAGCATCTTGTCAGAGAGGGTGTTTAGTGTGGCTGGGGGAATCATTACGGATAAGCGTACTTGCCTGTCAACCGACAGTGCCGACAGGCTTACACTCATCAAGATGAACAAAGCCTGGATTTCCCCAGACTTCTCTTCTCCACCAGTGGACAGCAGCGATACCTAAACAATACGTAGGCTTCACCCGCGGATGGAAGCATTGTTCTCTATCACCATCAAAAACGTGGACCTTTTAGCTTCATCAATCTGTGTATAATATTCATCCTCCTCCTCCTGCTCCCCCTCCTGAAACCTTACGTAATCACGCCGAACGGGCAATTTTTCTTAGGCCCACAAGGCTCAGTCATATAATTTTTGTAAACAATTTTTATACGTTTCAATGCTCATTAAAGCGTTGAAACTTTCACCTGAACCAATTTTTATTTTAACTGGGCTGCCTCCTGGCCTAGTTACAAATTAAGCCACGTTAACCAAAGCGATTAATGGGTTTCACCTGCCCTCTTGGTTGGGCATGGGCAATTTTTCTGACCTACATTAGTACTGTTGGTACACCAATTTTTTGGGGCCCTCGCCTACAGTGTAATCCAATTAATTTTTTGCCTTCCTGCATTAAAGCTGACGTTACATCAGCTGTGCTGGGCACTGCAATGGGATATATTTATGTACCGCCGGTGGCTTCCTGGGAGCAACCCATGCTGGGGGTCCACAGGGAGTTGTAACTGCATGTGTCTACTTCTAAAGAACCCCAGTCTGACTGGGGCATGCAGTGTGGGCCGAAGCCCACATGCATTAAACATGACATTATCTCAGCTGTGATGGGCAATGCAATGGGATATATTTATGTACTGCCGGTGGATTCCTGGCACCCACCCATGCTGTGGGTCCACAGGGACTTGTAACTGCATGTGTCCACTTCTAAAGAACCCCAGTCTGACTGGGGCATGCAGTGTGGGCCGAAGCCCACCAGCATTAAACATGACACTACCTCAGCTGTGCTGGGCACTGCAATGGGATATATTTATGTACTGCCGGTGGCTTCCTGGCACCCACCCATGCTGTGGGTCCACAGGGAGTTGTAACTGCATGTGTCCACTTCTAAAGAACCCCAGTCTGACTGGGGCATGCAGTGTGGGCCGAAGCCCACCTGCAATAAACATGACATTACCTCAGCTGTGATGGGCAATGCAATGGGATATATTTATGTACTGCCGATGGCTTCCTGGCACCCACCCATGCTGTGGGTCCACAGGGAGTTGTAACTGCATATGTTTACTTCTAAAGAACCCCAGTCTGACTGGGGCATGCAGTGTGGGCCGAAGCGCACCTGCAATAAACATGCCATTACCTCAGCTGTGATGGGCAATGCAATGGGAAATATTTATGTACTGCCGGTGGCTTCCTGGCACCCACCCATGCTGTGGGTCCACAGGGAGTTGTAACTGCATGTGTCTACTTCTAAAGAACCCCAGTCTGACTGGGGCATGCAGTGTGGGCCGAAGCCCACCTGCATTAAACATGACATTACCTCAGCTGTGATGGGCAAAGCAATGGGATATATTTATGTACCGCCGGTGGCTTCCTGGCACCCACCCATGCTGTCGGTCCACACGGAGTTGTAACTGCATGTGTCCACTTCTAAAGAACCCCAGTCTGACTGGGGCATGCAGTGTGGGCCGAAGCCCACCTGCATTTAATCGGACGTTACCTCAGCTGTGATGGGCACTGCAATGGGATACATTTATGTACAGCCGGTGGGTTCTAGGGAGCCACCCATGCTGTGGGTGCACACAGAATTCCC
Source organism: Eleutherodactylus coqui (assembly GCF_035609145.1). Taxonomy (NCBI): domain Eukaryota; kingdom Metazoa; phylum Chordata; class Amphibia; order Anura; family Eleutherodactylidae; genus Eleutherodactylus; species Eleutherodactylus coqui. The sequence continues at coordinate 29,286,231 of NC_089843.1, read as the reverse complement.
ATTGCGGAGTTGTACCTGCCTGTGACTATTTATAAAAAACCGCGGTCTGACTGGGGCATGCAGACACCTTGACAGAATGAATAGTGTGTGGCACATAGGTTCCCCATTGCTATGCCCACGTGTGTAGCTCCTGATGGCGGTGGCACAGGATTATATTTCTCATTGCTTCTGTACAGTATTGTGTGCTATCGCCCCGCCCCTTTTAAAGAGGGTCGCTGCCTAGCCGTGCCAACCCTCTGCAGTGTGTGCCTGCGGTTCCTCCTCATGGCAGACGCACTTATAAATAGACATGAGGGTGGTGTGGCATGAGTGCAGCTGAAGGCTGTGCAGGGACACTTTGGTGTGCGCTGTGGACACTGCGTCGTGCGGGGGTGGGGGGTGGGGGGGTTGGCAGCATGTAACCCAGGAGAAGTGGCAGCAGAGTGTCATGCAGGCAGTGATTGTGCTTTGTTGGAGGTAGTGTGGTGCTTAGCTAAGGTATGCATTGCTAATGAGGGCTTTTCAGAAGTAAAAGTTGTTGGGAGGGGGGGGCACTCTTGCCGCTATTGTGGCTTAATAGTGGGACCTGGGAACTTGAGATACAGCCCAACATGTAGCCCCTCGCCTGCCCTATCCGTTGCTGTGTCGTTCCCATCACTTTCTTGAATTGCCCAGATTTTCACAAATGAAAACCTTAGCGGAGCATAGGTCCCATACAAAAATGCTCGGGTCGCCCATTGACTTCAATGGGGTTCGTTACTTGAAACGAACCCTCGAGCATCGCGATAATTTCGTCCCGAGTAACGAGCACCCGAGCATTTTGGTGCTCGCTCATCTCTAGTATTAACACTTTTGTGAATTGTATTTGAATGTCTCTAATGCGAGACCTGCATGTATCAATCACAATGTTTCATAGCTCTATTCATGCTTGATTCCCTTGCCTTGATGTTCCTTTACATTGCAGATTGATTTGTTTGCAACATGCACTCTTAATAAAAATAGATTGTTAAAAAAAAAATGCTGGACATTTGTTACAACAGTTTGCATGAGGCTGCCCCAAATTATCTGTACACAGGTGGATTGTACATGGGTTTGTTTAGCATTAATAGCATACAAATTCTAGAAGCACTCTGAAAAATTAACTTTCACTCAAACAGAAATTGTCACAGAGTGCCAGATGAGGCCTATAGAACAATGTTTGCATTGCACATGTCCCTGTTAGGGGTCAAAACTTACTAAAGATGTTTCAGAGACGCAAACATGGCCAAAGAAATGCAAAATACAAACTCATAGAATTGCTTGAGCTACTCTTGGTTGGTTGTTTCCCTATTCTCAAAAATGCCCTGGGCCACCTCCTACCATCAGGTGTCCTTCCCTATCTATTCTACTGCCAGCAGAGCCACCTTCTGTCTGCAGGTGTCCTTCCCTACCTATCCTCCTGCCCACAGGTGTTCTTCCTTCAAAAAAAAAACTTACAAGAAGGGCATGTCTGCACAAAACACAAATAAAGAAGTCAGCTGTCCCTTATTAGGCTTCAATTGCCATTTAATTCCACACAAGAAAATGTCACACTCTTCTGTGAACTGGACTTGCATATACAAGAATCAGTAATATGCAGACACGTGTGCAAAACCCTTATTATAGCCCTCTCCAAACCTCACCCATGTGCAATTACGCTGAACTGCAGTGAACATTTTTATGCTCATATCAAGCCGAATTTAATATGTAAAGTTTATGTAAAGTGAGGGCCGTAGAGAGGCCTGCAGGGCCATAGTAGGAGACACAGAGTTAACAGGGAAGTGGAACTGAATGGGTTAATTGAAAGAAGAAAAATCTGAGCTGGCATGGTTGTCTTTTTAGAGCACTAGAATGGGAAATTGTTAAACGATGGTGAGGGCTGTGGGAAATTTTGACTGCAAGTTATTTACGGATATGGCAGGTGGTGCAAGTTTTGGTGCTAATTTTGAAGGGCAATGGTGTGCCTGAAGATTGCGAGAAATCAGGATTAGTCAGGAATTTGTTGGTGCTGGAGCTGTTTCCAATTATTGTTGCTTTGTACTTACGAGGTTTCCTTTATAAGAATAAGAAGGTGCATTTTCATTGTGACATTATGGGGTTGGTAAAGATCTTTAGTAGTTTAATGGCATCTTTCCCCTGGTGGTGAGTTTGCTGCGCAAGTTGGTACTGGAAGCACTGTCATTGAACATGTGGGTGATAGCGGTACATGTACCGGGTGTTGAAAATTCAGTAGCGGATGCTATCTTTTGGTATCAGTGGGACAGTTTTTGAAAATTGGTTCCAGATGTGGAAGAAGAGGGGTGTGCATGCCTGGCTCTGCTTTGGAAATTGGTTGGCAAGGAGCAGATCACCTGATCAGTACATTGTTGGCACTGGGTACAGAGGTGGCGTATGCAGCAGTATGGCAGAAAGGGAAAAATTGGGTGGTGTCGTTAGGTAATATAATGACAGACGAAGATAGAAAAGGAGCATTACTTTACTGTTGGGGAATGCATCCATGGTGGGCTTGTCTGTTGTTAAGGTGAATTGGTTCATAGCAGAGCTGGTGTTTGGTTTTAAATTGAGGGGAAAGAGGGACTTGACAAAATGTTTTTTAGCCTTAAAGGTTTTCAGAGGGGGAAAGTGAGACTGGATAAATGGAGGCCCTTTTTGATTAAATTGTTCAGGGAATTAAGGGTTGGATTGGAAAAAAATTGTAATGGGGGTTTGAGCTGGCTTTATTTAGAGTGGCTTTTGCATTGGTGCTTATTGGAACATTGCAAATGAGGGAGTTGGTTTCGCCTAAAAAAAAGAAAAAGGGGAGTTATTTACAGAGACTTCTGGAAGGCCGTTTAGAAGTTTTTGTATGCCAGTCAAGGATGAATCAAACAGGCAAAAAAAAGAGGATCATAATTGAACAAGGCTTTTTGAACACCATCTCATTTATCCAAACTTTCTAACAGTAAAAATAACCTGTTTTTAGTATGCATAGCAATTAGAGATGAGCGAGTATACTCGATAAGGCACTACTCGCTCGAGTAATTTGCCTTAGCCGAGTATCTCCCTGCTCGTCCCTAAAGATTTGGGGACCGCTGTGGCTGACAGGTGAGTTGCAGCGGGGAGCGGGGGGGAGAGGGAGAGAGAGATCTCCCCTACGTTCCTCCCCGCTCTGCCCCGCCGCTCCCCGCCCCCTGCTGGCCCCTGAATCTTTAGGGACGAGCGGGGAGATACTCGGCTACGGCACATTACTCGAGCGAGTAGTGCCTTAGCGAGTATGCTCGCTCATCTCTAATAGCAATCACTCGCAGAGCAGCTTTCGTTTTGCCTCAGTACTAAGGGATTTAAATGCTACTGCCCATAGCAACCAATCATAGCTCTGCTTTCATTCATTATTTTGCTGATGTAGAATGAAAACTGCACTGTCACTGGTTGCTATTTATTATACTGCTGAGGTAAAATAAAAGCTGTACTGTGATTGGTTGCTATAGACGAGAGCTTTTAATCCTCTTAGTGCTGAGGTAAAATGAAACCTGTGCTGTGATTGGTTGCTATTGGCAACAGTGTTCAATCCTTAGTGCTGAGATAAGATGAAAGCTGCTTTGTGATTTGGCTGCTATGGGCAACAGTAGTTAAACCTCTTAGTGCTGAGGTAAAATGAAAACTGCTTTGTAGTTGGACACCAAAAACTGTTTTTTACTGTTTGCTAGTTAGAACCAATGTATTCCTACGGAAAAATTCAGACAGAAGAATTTGAGGCGAGTAAAAAAATTGTGCCTAAAATAATAAGATATGTTTTACCGAAATCTCACAACTGAAATTTCCTGCTGCGTGAAAAGATAGGACATGACCTATCTTTTGTGCGCTAAGTGCAGGAGTTTCCAATAGACTCCTATGGGAGTTTGAGAAAGAGGATAGCGAGGGAATTTAACTGTGTCCAACACTTGGAAAAGAAAACAGGTGTCTGTGGTTTAGATATTAGAAGTCATAGGAAGATTCCTACTGACCAAGAGAATTACAGTAAGCATACCTGAATAGAAAGGCATGGATGTACTATGATAATATATAAGATTTTGTACCTAGAGTCGTTAGGCCATCAGCCATCTTGTTCTGTGTACCTTGCCTTATATTTAGCCTCTATCCAGCAATCCTTTTTGGTATCTACTACATAAACCCTTGAATAGGTGGAAAGAAGCAACAGGTTTAGCAGATTTTTTTCCCCAGCCTTTTGATATGTGCATGCAGGAAAAGCATTAGCTCACCTGGCCTAGACAAGAGCTGTGCTGTGATGTAAATAGCACCCCTGTTCGTTCTCTTCCACCTGTATTTGTTGGGTGGTATTAGCATGAGGATACAGACTACGCATGTGTTGCGATCAATAAATGCAGAAAATGCTCACCCGTTGTATCCGTGCTGCTTCCACTTTGTGCTCCGGCTCAGAGTCTCACTTGGATAGCTATGCCACTCAGTCCACCACGTGCACGTATATAAGGTAAGTTTAAAGATGCTGCTATTTCCAAAATAGATATATCCAAAAAGCCATTATTATACAAAGTGTAACATTAAAAGAATCAGATGTCTAGCATCTGATTATTTTAATGCTACACTTTGTATAATAAAACCTTTTTGGATATATCTACCTTGGAAATAGCAACATCTTTAAACTTACCTTACATGCATGTGTTAATTAAGTTTTAGAAAAAAAAACATTCTTCTGTTAGGGGGCTAGACCCTTCCTCTTCCAGACTAGCTAGGGCCGAAATAATTCATATTGGGGAAATCTTTAATAAGAATATTCTGTCGTGTGAAGGTCCCAGCCGGATATGAATTAGATTTTCAAAATCGGGTGTCTCAGCCTCACAAAAAACATCCACTCACGGTGCGTTAAGCGCTCAGGAACCCTTTCAAATTACGTAACCCCATCCCTGGTTGTGATTGCAGCTGCATCTTTGTCATTTACGCGCAGCTAAAATCATAACCGGAAATATAGCTGGCATATCTTCACGATAGGAGGCCCTCCCGCCGAGATATGACCAAAAATAAATAATTATGATTCCTCAGATGTTACATGTGCTGCTGGGATCTGTTGTACTATGTACTCCTAGCAGCACAGTCAGGTGGTTGAGGGTTAATTGACCTGGCTGGGTGTGGTACTTCCTGCTAGCCAATCTCCTGGATCTGTGCTCACATATAAACCCAGCTCCTGGTCAGTCTGGCTGGACCCAAGGTGAGCACTCAGGTTATTTCTGTGTCTTGTAACTTGTTATCAGTCATGTTCAGCTTGTTGCCACTCTGATCTGTGTTTGCAAGTGGGGCATTGTCTCTCTGCTTCCCCAAGATTGTTTGTTTGGACACCTGTAGTCCTAGTCTGCAGTACATGCAGCCCCCCTTTTCCTTCCCCCTTTACAGGTGCAGCCTCCAAAGGTCTTATGTCTTATTCTGGGTGTCAGTTGGTATAACTTGACACAGTTCCCTATGTCAGCTTGTGTAGTAGACTGTCTGTTCTGTGTGTCAGTTGGGGTAACTTGACATGGTTTCCTATTAGAGCTTGTGTAGCTCACTGTCTATTCTCCCTGGTATGAGGACACATAGACTTGCTATGAGTTTCATCTGTGTGCATGTGATCTGAGTGGAGTCTGTCTGGCTGTCACTATAAGTTGCAGCTGGCTGTGTGCCCAGTGCTCTGTTCTGTCTTGTTGCAAGATTGCTGTGTGATCTGCGATCTTGCTGGTTCATGTTCGTTTGTACGTTTAAATTCTGTCAGTTTTGTGTCAGTTTGCTGTATGACCTGCGATCTGTGTCCTGTCCTGTTGCAGCGTTCTGTGTGAATTCTGTCCGGTTCTGTTGGACTCCTGGTTAGTGTAGGGACTAGCGGTATAACCAGGAGCTGTGAAGTGGCCCGCTAGCTTCCACATATTGTACAACATGTCAACTAATACCTGGTATTTATATTCAGCTTATCATCTGTTACTAAAGGTTGCATTTTGGCTGCTGTATGCTCTGTATTCTGGCTCTGTGCGTCCTGTTGTTCTGTCTCTGTCATGTGGCATGTGTATGTCTCCTGTTCTGTGGCGTGGCTCCTAGAATCAGCTAGGGCCCATTTCCGAAGACCGCTGGGCTGCCCTTATTGGGGCAATGTCTCCACTTAGGTAGGGCCATGCCATCCTCCTGTGTAGCACAGGGTCAGTTTGCTTGAATCCCGTGTAAAACCTGTATGTTCCTTCCCTGATTTGGTCATGATCGTGTGGGCCCTTGTGCTTAGTCTGCCCACATGATTGTAACATCAGAGCTCCTACAAGTCCAAACCTTCATTTTCTGTATGACCTCAGAGGGGGCAGGGTGGAGGTGAGTACTAGGGACCCTTTAAAATGTGGGGCCCATCAGGTCCCTTTTTTCGATCCACAGAGCTATACTGTGTCCGGTACGTGACGAATTGGTGGCAGCAGTGGGATGTTTAAAACGTTTGTGCCAGAATTAAGCAATTAATTATCGTATGAAAAAAGCTAGCGGAATCTGCGTGACGATTGCCACAAAACTTTTACAATGCTTGACTCAGTGCTAATATATTATTTTTTTGTTTGGGAGTAAGGTTATACTGTAAGTACCCTCAGACAGTCCTCCTTCCCCTCTTGTTTTCTATTCTATCTTTTATTTGGCAAGGCAACACCTTCGTGAACTGCAACCAGGGGCCAGAAGAATGCTCAGCTAAAGGGGCAGGCAACCAAGGGGCTGGAGGAAGACGAAGCCCAGCACCAACCCATCGTGAACCCCGGGCTTGGGATGGATGACTCCGCAGGAGAGCAGTCTATTGGTCGGTGTCGAGGAAACACAGGCAACAGCCCGGACTTGGACTGGCTTAACACGAGGACGCTGCTTTATGTCTGGAGCTCCTGCACAAGATAAACAGAGCTTTGGAGCGCAGGGCAGAGCAAGAAGCTACAGAACGCCAGGCTGACAGAGTCCGCAGGTGCAAAATGCGAGGCCGCAGATGCAGAATGCAAGGCCGCATGCAAAGGTGCAGAAAGTTATGCTGCACGTGAGCATCAGGTGCGGATGGCTGAGTTGCAGGCATGGAAGCCAGCACCGCCGGTATGTGAGGCCAGCGACACAAGGACCGAGCGACACCTGCAGAAACACTTCCCTGTCCTAGCCAAGAACAGGGACCTGGACACTTTCTTGAGTGGGTCTAAGAAGAGGTATCGTCGGTACCAACTACCTCCCGAGCAGTGGGCAAAGTACTTAGTTCCAAGACTTAAAGACAAAGCCCTGGAGGTATTTGTAGCTCTCACCGAGGAGCAGGATAATGACTATAAGGCAATCAAGGTAGCCCTGATCCGCAAGTACATCATTCCCAAAGCTATCCATCACCACCTACGACGACGTGTGTGACCTGATGCAGATGGAGCAGTTTCTGAAGGTCTGCCCGGAAGAGATGCAACAGTTTGTCAAGGACCGTGATCTCAAGAGTTTGGATCATGAAGCTGAGATTGCCAACAACTATGTCACCAATTGGAAGCCGGACCTGCGGAAATCCCACAAAGCCAGCTGGAGAGGGGGTAAGCAGAACAGTCACTCTGACAAACCCTACCCCCATGTTCCTAAATCATAAGACACATCTGCCCTCTTTCCCCCCCTCCAGGCCTTCTGCTTAACCCCACAGATGTTTTTCCTGCGTTAAACTTGTCAGTATCCACTGCCCTGACAAGAGGAGGAGGGCTGCTTCCCACAGGACCCCCCGACTACTCCAGCTGTGTTGTTGGCAGGTGGGCATTCTGGGAAAAGCAGCAAGCCCCTGCAATCAGTCACTATGGGTGAGAACGTGACTGTGGGTTTACTGGACACAGGTGCTGAGGTGACCATCATCCGCCCTGAACTGGTGTCCCCCTCGGACATAATTCCCGGAAAGACTATGACTGTGATGGGAATTGGGGACACTCACTGTACCCTCCCAATAGCACAGGTGTATATTGATTAGTGTGCGGGGAGGGGAATGAATGAAGTTGGGGTGTCAAAAAACATCCCTGTCAATGTTTTATTAGGGACGGATCTTGGGGAAGTGACAGCTCTGTACTTGACACGAGCCACCTCAAGCTCTAGCCTCCTTTGCAATGTTACTGTGGATAAGGCTGTCGCAACAACGCATACCCTTGTGGAGATCAGTAATGCTCCAGTCGGGTGTAGCAACATAATTTCTGACACAGTATGCACCCCTATCGAGCTCACTGGGATGTTACCATGCAATATTGATATGAATGCATATATCTGTAATATGGCAGGAATCAGTGATTTCACACCCCCTTGCAGTGTCACTGAGGACCCACCAGTAACTGTAATAGTGAATGCCAACCTTAAGGAAGCATGTGATGCTGTTGTGGGTACCGTCCCAGCGCGACCTGTGGTCCCCACCTTTGGGTGCGGTATGACGGGTAGTAGCAAGACCGAGATCCACTCGGGTACACAGGTTTACCAGTCAGGAAGCACAGGGGGTGTGACCCCCAGGACCTGGCTGGCATATTTGCCGTCACCCGTAGACAGAGAGCCCAGAACGCAGGTACTCCACTGACTCTCGGCCTCCCCATCCAGCAGGACAGAGGATTGCCCCAAGCCTGTCTCAGAAGGGCTCACTAGGACAACAACGGCAACGTCACTTCTGGCTATACCAAGCCAGGAGTTCCAGGCTGCTGTGCATGACGACTCCCCCCTAGGGGCATTGAAGGACCTTGCCAAGATAACCCCTTCGGAGTAGGACACAGAGAGGGTCTTTTGGGACCAAGGGAGATTGTAGAGGAAGACTCTCCCATGCAAACCCCAGCAGGAGTGGCTGAGAGAAAAGCAACGTATCATGCCCTACCAGTTTAGGGAAGAGTTGCTACATATTGCCCACGAAATACTATTGGCTAGACACCTAGGGGTTAGTAAGACCAAAGCACGGCTAGCCCACCTTTTATTACTGGCCGAAGATGGGTACTAACGTAGCCAACTATTGTCGGTCGTGTGAGACATGTCAAAGGGTAGAGAAGTCGGGGCCTAGCCCCAAGGATCCATTAGTCCCTCTGCCAGTCATTGTCGAGCCATTCCAGAGGGTCGCTGAGGATCTGATTGTGCTTCTGGTTCTTCCCAGCCGCTGAGTAACGCTTCATACTGACTGTGGTTGACTACGTCACCCGATACCCAGAGGCCATGGCCCTGTCTTCCATGTGGGCCGAGAAAGTGGCTGATGCTTTAATAGCCATATTTTCACGTGTAGGATTTCCCTGGGAGATTCTTACAGATCAGTGGCCCCAGTTTATGTCCAGCCTCCTGTGGTGCCTCTGTATGGGGAGGCAGGTGCAACATCTGGTAGCCAGCCCGTATCACCCTTAGACTAACGGTCTGTGTGAGCAGTTCAATGGCACCTTGAAACAGATGTTGAAGATGTTGGTCAAGTCACACGGACGCGACTGGGAGCATTACCTCCCGCACCTGTTATTCGCCTACAGTGAGGTACCTCAGGCCTCAACGGGTTTCTCATCCTTTGAGCTCCTTATAGGAGGCAGGTAGGGTACCCCTGACTCTGGTAAGAGAGGCCTGGGAAAAAGAAATGTCCACCTCTAGTGTGTCCATATTTGACTATGTTGTGCGGCTGCGCAACCAGATGCAGGCGTTGTTGCAGCTCGTGCATGAGAATATGGAGCAGGCCCAAGAAAACCAGAAGCAATGGTATGATTGGAACGCCAGAGAGAGAGAATACCTGATGGGTCAGAAGGTGTGGGTCCTAGTCCCACTGACCCAAAACAAGCTTCAGGCTGCTTGGGAAGGCCCATATACCGTGCACCAGCGGCTCAACCCTGTGAACTACGTGGTTAAAATTTACCACGCCCACAGGAAGCAGAGAGTCTTCCATGTCAACATCATGAAAGCTCATCATTAATGGGAGGCCTGTGTCCTACCAGTATGCAGTGTAGCTGAAGATCGCAAACCAGACGACTTGATAGATCTGCTGGCCACGGCCCAGGCCGGTGGATCAATTAAAAACGCAGCGTTCAATCCGCAGCTGTCGAGGGACCAGTAGTCCCAGCTGCGGAAGGTCCTGTCCCCTTCCTACCCACCTTCACAGGGAAACCAGGGAGGACCCAGTTGGCAGTCCACCATGTGGACACTGGGAATCATTCCCTTGTGCGGCCGTCTGAATACCAGGTTTCCCTAGAAGTGCAGGCAGATATGAAGCAGGAGATTAATGAGATGCTGCACCTGGGCGTCATTCAGAAGTCCCAAAGTGCATGGGCCTCCCCTTTAGTCCTGGTCCCCAAAAAGGACCGGTTCTGTGTGTACTACAGGAGGTTAATTGCGATGACTGTGCCCTACACTTATGTGATGCCTCGCATCGATGAGCTGCTGGACAAACTGGGGAGTGCCCAGTACCTCACCATCATGGATTTGAGCCGTGGCTATTGGCAAATACCTATGACTTGGGACGCACAAGAGAGATTTGGTTTCAACACGGCGTCTATGAGTCCCAGGTAATGCTTTCGGCTACTTTTCAACGCCTGGTGGATCAGCTGCTTGAGGGGCACGGGGAGTATGCTGTTTACAGCCCTACTTGGGATGAACACCTGTTGCACCTGTCGCAGTTCCCCAGGCAGATCCAGGCAGCGGGTCTCACCATCAAGCCTGGAAAGTGCCAGGTTGGCATGCAAGAGATGCAGTACCTAGGGCAAAGTGTAGGCGGGGGAACCCTGAAGGCAGAGCCTGGGAAAGTAGATGCCATCCCCAAAACCAAAAAGCAGGTGATGTGCTTCTTGGGTACCGTCGGGTACTAAAGAAAGTTTGTACCCGACTACAGTGCCCTAGCCAAGCCCCTTACTGACCTGACAAAGAAAGATGTACCCTAGGTGGTGAACTTGATCTCAGAATGCGAGCAGTTATTTGCAGCCCTAAAGACTGCTCTCCCCAGTTCTTCAGCCCTGCAGGCCCCAGACTTCAGCAGGAATTTTACGGTGCAAACTGATGCCAGTGCTTATGGCCTTAGTGCTATCCTCAGTCAAGTCAACACTCAGGGTAAAGAACACCCTGTGCTTTACCTCAGCTGGAAGCTTCTGCCTAGAGAGGTGGCATATGCCACAGTCGAGAAGGAATGTTTAGCCATCGTCTTGGCCCTTGGCAACTATATCTATACGGGCATAACTTCACAGTAATCACGGATCACAATCCGCTCAGCTAGTTGAACTGTGTGGCCGGAGAAAATGGCAAGCTCCTCCGCTGGAGCCTGGAGCTGCAGTCCTATGACTTCACTATCCAGCACAAGAAAGGAAGTGAACATGGCAACGCAGATAGAATATCCCATCAAGATGAGGTGACAGAGATGGGCTCTGGAAGTGATCTGTAAATATCAACTACTGTTGCCCATCTAAGAAGGGGAGATATGATTATGTATAAGATTTTGTACCTAGAGTCGTTAGGCCATCAGTCATCTTGTTCTTTGTACCTTGCCATATATTCAGCCTCTATCCAGCAATCTATTTGGTATCTACTATATAATGCCTGAATAGGTGGAAAGAAGCGACAAGTGTAGCAGTTTTTTCCCCAGCCTGTTATGTGCATGCAGGAAAAGCATTGTCTCACCTGACCTGGATAAGAGCTATGCTGTGATGTAAATAACCCCCCATTCTTTCTCTCCCACCTGTGGTTGTTGGGTGGTATTAGCATGAGGATACAGACCATGCATGTGTTAATTAAGTTTTAGAAAAAACATTCTTTTGTTAGGGGGGCTAAACCCTTCCTCTTCCTGACTAGCTTGGTCCGAAAGAATTCATATCGGGGAAATCTTTATTAAGAGAATTTGGTCTTGTGAAGGTCCCAGCCGGACAACACACATCCACTTATGGTGCGATAAGCACTCAGGAATCCTCTCAAATTACGTAACCCCATCCCTGGTTGTGATTGTGGCTATATGTTTGTTATTCACACATAGCTAAAATCATAACCGGAAATATGGCTGGCATATCTTCACGATCGGAAGCCCTCCTGCCGACATATGACCAAAAATAAATAATTATGATTCCTCAGAGCTCCTACAAGTCCAACCCTCCATTCTCTGTATGACCTCAGAGGGGGCAGGGAGGAGGTGTGTACTAGGGACCCTTTAAAATGTGGGGCCCCTCAGGTCTCTTTTGTTGATCCACGTCGCTCTACTGCGGTATATGGACCTCTCTATGTTCAGGCTCTCTGCCACCCAGATCCCTTTTGGCCATGTATTCCAAAATCCGGTAACTTTCCTTTAATTTCTCCTATTTAGTTAAAATCTGCTAAATGTGTATTCATACTGTATTGCTTATTCTCCCATGCAACAACCTTTTTCCTTGTATACCCTTTGTACATTGTGTATATATTGCAGTACTAGACCTTTTCTTTAATAAATCTACAATTTATCAGTTCAGGCCTTGTTCGCTTTAACAACAAACCATAATACTCCGAAGATTGTGTTAATAATTCATAAATCGTGAACATTGGTGGTGGCAGCTGTGTATGGGCATTGTAGAGCTCTGGAGTGTGTTAGAACGAATCAGGTGGTGATTTGAGCTTTCGCTTTGCATGCGCACAGAACCTTCATGTATTTTAATGACTCCACACTTACAATACAGCTAAAGTGATTGAAGACTGAGGCGGGATCGATAGGTATTGTCCCCCTTTCTCCTGTGTCTGATACGTAACATGCACTGCACAACACACTGTTACTGGAGGCCTAAGAATATTGATCCCAATGCATGTTAGCAGATAATTAGGAAGGGAATACCCCTTTCACCCAATGATACCACATGATAAAGTTGTGAGGTGCTGATAGGTTCCCATGGTAACCAAAAGCCTGACAAAGGCCTCCTTGTCTGCCTTGTCAATCAGCCTATCAGACTCTGCCTCCTGCAATGTTTAATGTGACTAGGGGTGGGTTCACACGGGATCAATGTTTGGCAAACGATGCCCAACACTTATCCATGTGCTTTCTCGTCCCGTCTAAAAAGACCTTTAGGCCACTGTCACGCACAGTGTTGATAAAATGCAAAGTTTCAAATGGGGTATTTTACCATGATTGTGAATGGCAGTTTCAAACGCATGTTACACCATTCTACAGTGTTTTTTTTTTTAAACACCCCATTATTGTAATGGGTTATAAGGTGCATTAAAAAGAGCTAAAATACCCCAAAATAGAGCAGACATCACTTGAAAAGTGTGGTGTTAAAAATGCTGTGCTCGAATGCTTGTCTATGAGACCTAATTGAAATCAATGAGAGTGTTTTACAGCGTCTTGAAATGCTACGGTAAATGCTGTAAAAAGCATTGTGTATAAAAGTAGCCCTAAATATCATATGCATTGTATAATCCATTACAGAACTTATGTAGTTCACTATGCTAGCAATCAAACAATCACATCTTCAAATCTCTTTGTAGGACAAAAAAATTGTGAAAAGAAAAAGATCAATAAAGGTTAATTTAAAAAAACTATAAAAACCCCACAAAACACACATCATAGGTATTGTAATGACCCAAGCAAAAAAAGAATAATTAAACAAAATTAAAAAAAGAAATGTCAGAATTGCTATATTTCATACATTTGCCTTTCAAAAATGCTTTAAAAAAGAGATCAAAAGTTGCATATACCCCAAAATGGTATAAAAAAAAGAAAAACTTTTCATGCAAAAAAAGTAGACCTCATATAGCTCCATTAGTGAAAAAGTAATAGACATGGGTCTTGAAATGTAACTAAGAAAACTGAATTTTTCTTTCTTCAAGGAAGTGTTTTAATTGTGTAAATGTGGTATCACTGTAATTATATTGATCCACAGACTGAAGGTAAAAGGTCACTTATGCAGCATATTGAACACTGTAAAAAAAAAATCTAGATTAAATGTTTTTGCTACTCCTACCTTCTAAAATGCGCACTAAAAACAATCAAAAAGTCAACTATAGACCAGAACAGCACCAATAAAAATGACAGAATGTCCTGCAAAAATGAAGTTCTATATATCTCTCTTGATAAAAACTATAAATTCTATGTGCCTTGTAATGCAGGGACAGAGAAGTTATTGTATTTAATTATTAGGTATTTTTACAGTGCAAAAGTAATGACATAAAAAGCAACATAGATCGGTATCATCATAATTGTGCTGATGCAGAGAATAATGTCATGTTTGGGGTTTTTTCAATGAATAATGAATGCCAATAACACAAAAAAACATTTGTACATTCCACCCCAAAAATCTATAAATGCTTTACAAAACATTATATGTACCTCAAAGAAATGCCATTAAAAGTACAACTTGCTCATCAAAAATCAGGCTGTCAACTGGCAGTGTCAATGAAAAAATAGAGACAATATGGATCTATCAATACAACGAGGAAATAAAACTATGAGAATAGCTTGGCCGTTAAGGTGCAAAATAGGCCAGTCACTAAGGGGTTAATAAAGAAAGATCTTACAAATACACAATGTGTTTCAGAGATCTCTAAATGTCTTTTTTCTCAAACCCGTGAAGAGTATATAATACCTGAGGATATCCATATAGGCCAAGGAGTTGTGCTACTGGAATAGTGGTAGATGAGTACTGATCTCCAATGACACCGGCCAGCTGGCCACGACTTGTACACGAGTAATTAGGTATCATCTTATTAGGGCCAGACAGAAGATGTAAAACATAGCGTATTGCCAATTGTCCATCTGAGCATGTGTCATAAAGATGGTATCCCAGTGTAATATTGGGTAAGATGTCAGGATTCTGGTTAATATTATGAATGGCGTAGACAAAAACGTAAGGTTGTAGGAGTTTCTGAATCCCGTATCTGTAAACGTATAAATGTGCAGATGAGTAAAGCTGGCATTATATACAATCTTAGGTATATTCATTCCTAGAGTAATAAGTTATATCATAGAGTGAATTGTGCAGCCTGCTAGAGTGCAGAGCACTCATGCTCCAGCAGAGGCAATGATGAACATATGGAGCACCAGCAGCCAGATCACACATTGCCCAAAATTAACAAGCATCTTACCGAACCCCCTGACCACCTTATCGTGTCTGGACGTGGGTCCATGTTTAACCATATCTCAATTTTCCTGGATCGGATTTTACAAGCTTATTCTACCAGTAAGAGTTCTTATATTAAGGACACTAGTGACTTTCTACTAAAACTGAATTCTATTCCTTTTCGTGATGTCATTTTGGCATCCTTTGACGTTACAGCTTTGTATACGTCTATTTCTCACGAACGTGACCTGGAAGCGGTGAGACTGAAGCTGCTTTCAGCAGAATTATCCGTGGAATGTGAGCATGTAATCTTAACCCTTTTGGAGTTTGTTCTCGCTAAGAGCTACTTCACGTTTGGAGGTAAATTCTACAGACAGTGCCAGGGGACCGCCATGGGGGCCAATGTGGCGCCGACGTATGCTAACATATACATGGGTGTGTTTGAAGATCAACACGTGTATACGTCGGCGCATTGGCCCCAGGCGGTCTCCTGGCTACGATATATAGACGACATTTTTGTTGTCTGGTCTGGTACGATTGATGAGTTGAATTTGTTTCACAGTGAACTCAATAGCATAAGACCAGAGTTACAATTCACTCTGAAACACTCGACTTGCAATTTGGAATTCCTAGACGTGTTAATAACAAAAACCAGTACAGGCTTTACAACTGACCTTTACACAAAACCGACAGATCGGAACAATTTACTTGATTACAAAAGCTTCCACCCTCAGACTACTATTGACTCCTTACCATGGAGTCAATTTTTGAGGGTGCGACGAATAACCAATGAAGAGCATTTAGATGAGCGACTTACTCAAATGGGCATTAAATTCCTATTGAGGGGTTACCCGAAGGATTTAGTTTTGGACAAAATGGAGAGAGCGAAGAAAATAACACGTGAGACGCTATTGGCGCCTCGCGAGCACATTACTAAGAATGAACGTATCCTGTTCATATCCATATATAACCCTATGAGTAGGCAAGTCTCTTCTATAGTACGTAAACACTGGCCTACTTTACAGATCTCGTCCACTGCGCATTTTTCTGAGCGTCCCATCATGTCGTATAGGCGTTGCCCTAGTCTGCGCGACAAGCTAGTCCGCTCTACTTTTGAAAATATTCCCTCAACAAAAGCCAAAATGTTTTTCCGACTAAGAGGGGTAACTTTCCCTGTATGGGATGTTCAAGTTGTTCCAATTTGGTTAAGGGCGACAGATTCTCTCATTCTCACACGGGGGAGTCTTATCAAATCAAGGGTAGATATAAATGTTCCTCTTCGTACGTTGTATATCTACTCACTTGCCCCTGTGGCTTGCAGTATATTGGCCAAACTATTCAAGAGGTCCAAAATAAGATTTCTAGTCACAAGAGCTCCATCCGAACCAGGAAACTTGATTTACCAGTACCACGCCATTTCCATGAGATAGGTCATACAGCATGTCAGTTAAAATTCCGTGTCATTGAAGGGGGGGGTGATAGATTAAAATTACTTTTAAAAAAAGAACTACGATGGATATACACATTAGAGACGATGTAACCTAAAGGTTTGAATCATGAATATAATGCTACTATGTTTCTGTGAAAATATTTTGATGCTTGTACACATCAGTTATGCCTTTTTTTAGTGTTTTTAATTCACATATGTTTTTTGTGTTCACAGAACGGTCGTCGAGTCATCATGGCATGGGTGAAAATTGCATATGGTACTCACATCTATATACTCCTGTGCGCTGTCTCTTTAAAATATATGCATGCAGTAGAGGATTGGATTGTATTTTGACACGTAATATCTATGAGCCACGTATGGTATATTTGATAGATGTCCTATTGAGGCTAGTGTTTAACTACTGTTAGTGACTATGCATTTGCATAATAACGGTATTTTTTGATTGATAGATGTGGTTACTATGTATATGTAAATTATGCTAATCACTACATAGTCACAATAATGAGGTCTTTGCAAGCTGTTTAGTTTATGCCTATATATTTTACTATCCTATCATATGCATTATTGGTTATAAATGCTTGCTTATTCCGTTGATGTCCCGTTTATACTCTATCTCAGTATGCACAAGACGTATTAAGTATTGCTGGATAGGAACGCCCACTGGTGAGAACAGGAGGGGTGGATAGTTGCTTGGCAACAAGGGCATAATCACAGGGTACCTGACGTGATGACGCACGGCGGCCGTGACACGCCCCCATCACGTGAATACAAGACGTCTGATATGATCTTCTGGCTGACTTGGAACTTCCTCATCATGTGATCAGCAATGTAAAGACGTCCATATGATGCAGAACGCCCGCCCTGGCCACTCCTCCCTCATGTTATCCATATGTGGGATACCTTGTGACATCATGAGCGGTTATGTTAAGTGTAATGCCCGCCCTGGCCACTCCCCCCTCATGTTATCCATACCTTGTGACATCACGATCGGTCATGTGATGTGAAATGCCCGCCCTGGCCACTCCCCCCTCATGTTATCCATATGTGGGAAACCTTGTGACATCACGATCGGTCATGTGACCGGCTTGAAGACCCGGAAGTGCACTTCACTTTAATGTGTGGCTTTATACTACATGCCATGATGACCATGCGACTTCAGGTGATTTTAATTGTGTTCATATGCTCTGTTCTGTGATAGGTCCATTCTGTGGGTGGACTGCTATATGTATGTTTGTTGTTCACACTTTTTGTATATTTGACAAAGACTCATTGAGTCGAAACGTCACATTTTGGGAGGAATAAAAACCGTTTTGTATTTGCACCGCAACTGCTGCCTACATCAACTTTCTTCGCACCAGACCTTTGAAGCGGATATAACCAAGTTATTGTAAATTATTTGTTCATTTATAGAAACAAGCTGAACATTAATGTTCAATTGATAAGTTAAAAAATACTTTGTTCTACACCCTTCTACCATCAGTCTATACATGCTTATAAATAGTCATCAGGCAGTGAAGTGGCTTATGACGACTACATCTGTGCTGCTTCTGCATTCATTTCAGTGTTGCACAAATGTCTGTGCAGCATAAATTGGTTCAGATTAGAGATGAGCGAGCATGCTCGACCAAGCATGATGCTCGTTCGAACATTAGCATACTCAAAGGTACTCGCTACTCGAGCGAGCACCACGAGGTGCTCTAGAAAATCTCACCCTCTCCTCCCCACATATTCAGCCCCTTTTTAAGCCAATAAACATGCAGGGAAGGCTTTGGCACTTCCTTCTATGACGTGACAACCCTGTGTAGTCTATAGCAGTGACTGGCTGTCTGGATCAGGTGACCTATGAGCATAAACACTCAGGTCACCTGATGCTCGGCTCACACGCAGGCTGGATTATCTGAGGGACGGAGCTGCTGCTAATCAGGGAGAGTGATATTATAGGTTAGAGATTGCGTTTAGGGAGGGATCCTTTTTCAAAGAACCCAACAGTTCTTTTTAGGACTACAAGTGTACTTTTGTGCATCAGCAGTTTGGCTTGCTGGGAGCAGTAGTGCGCACAAAGTATTCTCAACCATCCCGCCTGTATACTGCATACTGTTATTGGTTTTATGCAGTATACTGCTAGTGGTGTATAGAGAGTAGATAGGAAGTGACAAAACTCCTATAATTTTATTTTTATTTTTTTTTGGGGGGGGGGGGGGGGGGTCTTAAAGCGTACACTATTTACTCCTGTGTGCAACCTGTCAATCCACACTATCTAACAAGACTATACGCTGTTTTCATTTTTTTTTTTTTTGAGGGGGGGTGAAAGCATACGCTATATACCCCTGTGTGCGTCCCGTTGGTGCGTCTAACTTGACTGTACATGGTTAACATTTTTTTTTTGGGGGGGGGGGGTTGGGGGGGCTTAGAGCGTACGCTATATACCCCTGTGCGTGTTCTGTCAATCCACACTATCTAACAAGACTAAACGCTGTTTACAGTGTATATTTTGGGCTTAAAGCGTACGCTTTATACCGTGGTGTGCGTCCTGTCGACACATAATATCTAACTTGACTGTACGCAGTTTACAGTGTCTCTTTTTGGGCTTAAAGCGTACGCTATATACATCTGTGTGCGTCCTGTCTATGCATACTATCTAACAAGACTGTACGCAGTTTACAGTGTCTATTTTGGGCTTAAAGAGTATGCAAAATACCTCTCAGTTTGCGTAGCATTTTGACTAAGTGCATTACACAACATGATGAAGACTAGGGGTAAAGGTCGAGGACGTGGGCGTCCAAACGAGGGTGTGGGCAAAGGCCGAGGTCCTGGGCGAGGTGAAACAGTGCCTGCTGATGAGGGAGAAGTAGAGTGCCGCATATCTATGCTACCTAGCTTCATCTCACATTTTGCAGGTCTGTGTTGTAGACCATTATTAAAAGCACAACAGTTCGATCATGTGATGACGTGGATAGCGGATAACGTATCCAGTAATTTAGTCAACGCCCAGTCTTCTACACAGTCCACTCATGCTAACCAAGGCACTGGACCTCTGAATCCTCAGGCTGCTCCTCCTTCCTCCAAGCCTGGTCACTCAAGGAAAAGGAGAGATTCAGAAGAGGCATACTCACAGGAACTCTTCTCGGGTCTCTTCCCTGAGTCAGAAAAAACGGTTCATCAGCCACCTGAGGTGTTTGTCGTGACTAATTCCCAAAATTTGGAACTTTCATAGACTCAGGGTGATGAGGGTGGGGACTTCCAAGTAGTGTCTCAAGAGGTATTTGTGGATGATGATGAAACACAGTTGTCTATCAGGGAGCTTGTTGTTAGAGCAGTAAGTCTGAGGGGGGAGCAGACTGAGGATTCAGAGGAAGAGCTGGGGGATGATGAGGTGACTGACCCGATATGGGTTGGTAAGCCGACTGAAGACAGCATTTCAGAGGTGGAAGCAAGTGCAACACCAGAACAGGTTGGAAGAGGCAGTGGAGTGGCCTGGGGGAGAAACAGGGCCAGAGCAAGTAATCCCCCAACTGTTCCCCACAGCACCTCCTCATGGCAAGCTCCTGTGCAGAGGGTTAGGTGTTCGAAGGTCTGGAGGTTTTTTAATGAGAGCGCGGACGACTGACGAACAGTGGTGTGCAACCTGTACCGCACCAAGGTCAGCAGGGGTGCCACCACTACCAGCCTGATCATCACCAGCATGTGCAAGCATATGATAGCTAAGCACCCGACGAGGTGGAACGAAGGCCATTTGCCGCATGTGAGTCACACCACTGCCTCTTCCCCTGTGTCACATGCTGGCACTGAGATGCCTGCTCCCACCCCAGCCTGCACCCACCCCTTCACCTCCACGGTCCTCCACTGCCTCCACCAATGTGTCCCAGCGCAGCGTTCAGCTGTCCATAACACAGACATTAGAGCGCAAGCGCAAATATGCAGCCACCCACCCACATGCACAATCGCTAAACGTGCATATCTCCAAACTGCTGAACCTGGAGATGCTGCAATATAGGTTAATAGAAACTGAGGCTTTCCGCAACTTATGGCAGCGGCCATTCTTCGCTACTTGGTCCACAGTCGCCACTATTATTCGCGCTGCGCTGTCCCCGCCCTACACCAGCTCGTGTCATGGAATATCAACCATGCCCTCATCAACGAGGTTACTGGGAAAGTCCACTTAACCATTGACACGTGGACAAGTGCTGGCGGGCAGGGACACTACATCTCCCTGATGGCACATTGGGTTAACCTGGTGGAGGCTAGGAGCGAGTCTGACCCTGGTTCCACTCACGTACTACCGACACCGAGGATTGTGGGTCCTACCTTGGTCATGGTTTCTCCAGCTTATTATGTCACCTTCTTCAACCCCCCCCCCCTTCCTCCTTTTCCGCCTCTCAATTACCATCTGTGAGCACGTCGCCTTCAGTCAGTAGCTCAAGGCGCTGAAGCACTGCTGTGGGGAAGAGTCAGCAGGCCATGCTGAAACTCCTGAGCTTAGGTGACAAGAGGCACACCGCCCAAGAGCTGTTATGGGGTTTGACAGAGCAGACAGATCTGTGGCTTTCGCCACTGAACCTCCAACCAGGCATGGTCATTTGTGACAATGGGCGTAACCTGGTGGCAACTCTGCAGCTTCGCAAACTAACACACGTGCCAAGCCTGGCCCACATGTTCAATCTGGTGGTTCAGTGCTTTCTTAAAAACTACCCCAATTGGTCTAGCTGCTCAGCAAGGTGTGTTGCATGTGCCCACATTTCAGGAAGTCCACCACAGATACTGCCACCCCCAGGACACTGCAACATCATTTCCAGCTGCCAGTGCAACGATTGTTGTGCGACGTGCCCACGTGCTGGAATTCAACTTTGGACATGTTGGCCAGGGTTTACGGACAGCGTAGAGCCATTGTTGAATACCAGCAGCAACATGCCCATCAGAGAGGTAGTCAGCCTTCACACTTCTTCACAGAGGAGTGGGCATGGATGTGACATCTGTCAGGTGTTAGGAAACTTTGAGAAGTAGACACAAATGGTGAGCGGCGATGCGGCCATTATCAGCATAACCATTCGCCTGCTTTGCCTGCTGAGAAGGTCACTGCTAAGCATTAAGGTTGATGCTTTGCGCATAGAACAGGAGATAGGGATGACAATTTGTTGCTTGTTAGCCAGACCACCCTCCCGTCTGTTTGTCAGCACGTATTGGAGGAGGAGGAGAGGAGGAGGAGGAAGGGGAAGAGACTGTTGCCCAGACTGCAAAGGGTACCCATGCTACTTTCTTCACATCTGTTCAGCGTGTATGGGCTGAAGAGGAGGAGGAGGAGACTGAGAGTCATCCTCCTAGTGAGGACAGCAATGTGTTTCATACTGGGACTCTGGCACACATGGCTGACTTCATGTTAAGCTGCCTTCCCCTTGCGTTAAACGCATTCTGTCCAACACAGACTTCTGGGTGTACACCCTTCTCGACCCACGGTATAAGGAGAACCCGAAGAGGAAAGGAGTACGAGACTGATGCAATACCACCTGGTGGAAAAGCTGATACTAAAGTTCCCATCTGACAACGCTAGCGGTAGAGGATGAAATTCAGGGGGCCAAGTAGCAGGGGAGACGAGGGGATCAGGCAGCATGTCCACCACAGGCAGGGGATCACTCTCCAAGGCCTTTGCCAGTTTTATGGCTCCCCAACCTGACTGTGTCACCACTCCCTAATCTAGGCAGAGTAGGAGTGAACATTGTAAAAAGATGGTGAGGAAGTACATAGCTGACCGTACCAACGTCCTCTCTGATCCCTCTGCTCCATACAACTATTGGGTGTCAAAGCTGGATATGTGGCACAAACCTGCGCTGTATGCCTTGGAGATGTTGGCCTGCCCTGCCGCTAGCATGTTATCAGAGAGGGTGTTTAGTGCTGATAGGAGGATTACCACGGATATGTGTACCCACCTGTCAACTGACAGCATCGACAGGCTTACACTCATTAAGATGAACAAAGCCTGGATTTCCCTAGACATTTCTTCTCCACCGGTGGAAAGCAGATTAATAAAAATATTCTTAAAGCTGGAACAGAAGAACCATGCATCCTCTATCACCTCAAAAAGGGTAGAAGTTACTTGGCATGTCCTTCTCTGACCTTTTTTCCTCCTCCTCCTCCTAAACCAGCATGTCAACACGCTGAACAGCCAATTCTTCAGAGGGCCAAAAAAGGCTCTGTAAAAACTAATTTTTTTCAGAAGCCTGCCTCCAGGCTCTGCAAAACGCTGTTTTCTGAGGGCCGCCTCCAGGTTCTCGACCGCAGTTTTGAAAAGGTTCACCACTAGAGTTCAGCAAATGTCAAGCTTCCAGCTTCATACGCCCACAGAGTCCACAAATGTATCCCAGTGCAGTGTCCAGCTATCTGACACCGAGACAGAATGAATTGTCCTGGTTTGGCCACTGTGATTTCTTCATAGTACATGCTCTCTTTCCCTGGGGCACTGGTTAAAAAGCCCCTCGGGGAGAGTCAGCGGTTGGGACAGGCGGGAGCTTGCCTGTCGGTGGACCACCACCTGGATCCCCTTAAGCAAGTACAAGCTCTTTTTTTGGCTTTAAGCGTATGTAAAATACGCTTAGTGTGTGCCCTCTCGATCCACACTATATAACAAGACTGTAGACATTTTACACTGTCTATTTTTGGCTTAAAATGTGCGTAAAATACCCTTTGTGTGTTCTTCTCAATCTGCACTATATAACAAGACTGTACACATTTTACACTGTCTTTTTTTTGGATAAAAAGTATGTAAAATACCCCTAGTGTGTGTCCTCTCGATCCACACCATATAACAAAACTGTACACATGTTACACTGTCTTTTTTTGGCTTAAATCATACGCAAAATACCTCGCAGTTTGCGTAGCATTTTGACGCAGTGCATTATACAACATGATCAGTATATGGCTAAGGGTCGAGGATGTGGGCATCTGAATGAGGGTGTGAGCAGAGTTCAAGGTCCTGGGTGGGGTGAAACAGTGCCTGGTTTGCCACTCTAATTTCTATATAGTACATGCTGTTTTTCCCTAGGGCGCTGGTTAACAAGCCCCTTGGGGCGAGGCAGGGGCTGGGACAGGCGGTAGCCACCTGAATCCCATTAAGCAAGTACGAGCTGACGCTCAAAAAATCTTTCAGGTTTTTACCAGCACTCTTGGTAAACAAATCTTTCAAGGGTACACCTATACTCTTGGTAAACAAATCCTTTTAGAGGTTCACCTATATTCTTGGTAAACAAATCTCTTTGGGTTTTACCTGCACTTTTGGCAAACAAATCATTCAGGGGTTCAACTATACTCTTAATAAACAAATCTATCAAGGTTTTACCTATACGTTTGGTAAACAAATCTTTCAGGGGTTCACCTGCACCCTGGGTAAAAAAAAAATCTTTTCTTTTAGAATGCGTTATTGAATTGTGGAGATGTGTAGAAGTACTGGCATCTGAGTGCCCCTTATGCCCACGTTTGTGGCTCATGAAATTTTGTGACAGAAGTGGCATGGGATTGGAATTATGATCATACGTTAATTTATCAGCAATTCTCATCAGCATTGTGGGCTATCGCACATAATTTCAAAGAGGGTCGCTGCCAGGCCCTGTCAACCCCCTGCAGTGTGTGTCTCCGGTTCCTCCTCATCCAATATGCACTTATAAATAGACCTGAGGGTGGTGTGGCTATCAACGACCGTATGGCATTAGGACAGCTAATCACTTCACTGGGCATTATTTCAGTATGCTGTGGCCTACTAAGTAGGCGAAGGGGTACACCTTACTCCGTCTAGGATGAGGACGCTGCGCTGGGAACAAATTTCAGTACGCTGTGGACGCAGGCTCTCACCTGCATCCTGGGGAGATTGGACAGCAATGCCAGCAAGTAACACAGGAGAAGAGGTAGTGGTGTCACCCGAATGCGGTGATTGCCCTTCGTTGAACCTAGTGTAGTGCTTAGTTAAGATGTGCCAGCAAGTGTGCCTGGCTGATTATGGTCTGTCCCAAGTAAATTGTTAGGGGGGTGACCACCAGGCTATTGCCCACAATTTGGCTTAACAGTGCCTCCTAGAAGCCTCAAATCCATCCATGCATGCTGCCCCTGCTGTTCCCTATCCATTTCTGTGGTGTTTCCATCACTTTCTGATGTTTTTAGGTGAATCACACACCCTCCCCCATGCAGAGCATGGGTCACCTTGAAAAACGCTCAAGTCTTCCATTGACTTCAATGGGTTTCGTTACTCGAAATGAGCTCTCGAGCATTACGAAAAGCTCAACTCGAGTGATGAGCACCCGAGCATTTTGGTGCTCGCTCATCTCTAGTTCAGATCTATTGCAAGTTATAACACTATTTTGATGTTTGCTTTCAAACCTGCTATTGGATGGAGCATAGCTAGGACGCTGCGAGTATGCTCTGTGGAGTGTGCTCCAGTAATAATGAACAGCCAGAGCATGTGCTCCAGAGATATTCCTAGCAATGATGAACAGGAACAATGGTTTTTCTACAATGAAAGCATGCTTGGATTGCAATGATAAATATGTGTCTGCAGATAACAGATGAGCTATCTATGTGAGGAGAAGGATAACTTTTTATGGATGAAGTTCATCAGGTGGGGTATCTAATACATCCTAAAAGTGACACATATGTGGCCTGTCATTACAAGTTAGTGCCAATCTCATTTTAAGGGCTAATTCACACGGGTGTATATCGGATGGCGTTTTCATGGCTGGCCGATATATACTACCATGTGATGCACAGGCTCAGTGTATATGTCGTCGGGCATAGTAAGATAGCATAGCTCTGTTATGTTGTCTCCCCTTCCCTCCCTACTGGTTCACCTCCTCTCTCCTTCCCTCTAGCTGTTTGCAATGGGAGGGGCAGAGCTTAGCTTCATCCTGCCCCTCCCATTGCAAACAGCTGAAGGGGAGGAGAGAAGGAGGAGGGAGTTTAGCAGTCACGATGCTAAGTTTCCTCTCACCTCCCTTCTCCGGACGTCATTGACTCTCCTCGGACATTATGGCAGCGGCCGTAGTCCAGCCGGGAAGATAGTACCAGGGCTATCTTTCCTCCTCGGGGTATAAGCACCCAGCTGGATGCTTTTACGCTGTGGGAATACCCCTGTGTGATCTGATGCATTGGAATCTAATGCATGAGATGGTAATGTATATCGGCCAGCCGTGAGAACGGCGGATGATATACGCTTGCGTGAATAAGCCATAAGCTTCAAGTTGTCATAATTAAAAGATGGTAAACTTGTAACATTCAATTTTTTTCATCAGTGTAGCTGAATGAGATCTTGTATTTTGCAGGATGAGTTCTAGTTTTTATAAGAACCAATTTTGGGTTCATGTAGTGTATTAAATAACTTTCATTATTGTTTTACTGTTTGTTTTTTGGAAATTATTTTTATGGCATTCACCATGTGGTATTGATATTCTGTCAATTTTATTCTACGGGTAATTATGATTATAACAACAAATGTATATAGGTGTTGTTATGTTTATTTACTTTCCCACAATAAAAACACTTTTTATCAAATGACTTTTTGTGTCACCACATTCCAAGACAAAAACCTTTTTATTTTTAATTTGATAGAGCTCTGTGTGGGCTTGTTTTTTGCAGGGTGACTTATAATTTTGAGGTATTTACGACTTATAGAGTACTTTTTATTCCTGTTTGAAGAAGCAACATATACAGAAGAAAATCTTTTTTGGCATCTTTTGCTGAATAAATAAAATAATCGAAGATGGACCACAGAAAAGTAACCCACCCTCAAACCCTGCACCACATTCTTATAAAATCTGTCTAAAAGTAAATCTGTCTTTATTGCCATTGCAGCCAATCGCAGCTACTATTTTACCTTAGCAGCATGGGAAATGAAAGTTGTGCTATGATTGGTTGCTATGGTCACCAAAAAGAATTTTTTTAGACAGCTTTTCCAAGAGTGTGGTGCTGGGAGTGAAGGCGGGCTACTTATATGTGGCCCACTGTGTATTTAAAAGTACTAATTGGTATGGATGATATTTTAAGGATTTTGTGAGGGGGAAAAAAACTACTAAAAAAAAATATAACTGTAAAAATGTTTAGATGTCACAGTCAGTAATGACTGCAGCATCTGCAGGTTTAAAGGGCACAAACAAATAATCAGATAAACATGCACACATCTTTTCACTCCTTTTTTGAGAAAGAAAAGACAACCGGAGACCATTTCATAACCGATTCATAACTTACTGCCATCCCCATTACGTTAAGGTGTGCCTAGACAAATGCAGGCCTGATTAGTAAAGTCTATCTGCCTGTTTCCTCCTAAGCTGCTGAACATCATCATTGGGAATATTTGATGAAAGCCTCCAGTCTCCATTTTTCTCTAAGACACTGCTTTCCATGGTATATGACCTGTGACATGAAACTGCCTTCGAGAACATCAACTGTGTAGCAGCATTTGGCTATCCCTTGCCCAATTTGGCAAACAAGCCTCCTATACACCTGTTTCTGTCTAGACAGGGGTCCGGGATACTGGAAGTCCCTGAACAAAACCTGCAACCCCTGTCTCTATCAACTTGCCCCCCTGGGCTAAGCCCTAGGGCGACAACTGTATGATGGTCACTACACTCTCAAGGGAAGCGGGATATGGGGACTGACAAACAGACAGCTAGTGGAACAAAAACACAAAGGCAAGTCAAACTAGGCAGGCAGCTGTGGCAGAGAAGAACGATGTTAGCCCATTGAATTCAATGGAGCCGGCAATACAGCCGGCTCCATTGAAAGCAATGGGCTGCCGGCGAGTGCGGGATGAATTTTCGGGAAGGGCTTAAAAATATAAGCCCTTACCTGAAAATCATCCTAAAATGTGTAAAAATTAAAAAAAAAATATACTCACCTTTCCGCTGCAGCCGGAGTTCAGCCGCGTCTGGCCGGCAGTTCTCCTGAACTGCTGTGAGTAGTATTCAGCAGCCGGGGATTTAAAATCCCCGCCTGCTGAATTTTTTTTTTTTTTTTTTACACATTTTAGGATGATTTTTCAGGTAAGGGCTTGTATTTTTAAGCCCTTCCTGAAAATTCATCCAGCGCTCGCCGGCAGCCCATTGCTTTCAATGGAGCCTGCTGTATTGCCGGCTCCATTGAATTCAATGGTCAGTGCTCGTTTAATCGAGACGAGTACCGCGTGGTGCTCGTCTCGAGTAACGAGCATCTCGAGCACCCTAATACTCGAACGAGCATCAAGCTCGGATGAGTATGCTGGCTCATCTCTAGCTGTGACCCCTTTCCTTTTTCTATTTAACACCTATAAAATGATTGCGCTAAGTTTCAGGTTTGTACGACACCAGAAATTTAGAGAATTAGATTAGGTAAGTTAGATACTGGTGTACTTATTTTTGCACTTAGCATTTAATAATCAAGTTGTGACCCCTGTACATTTCCCATGTAGGACCTACAGAATACTCATGTCAAACTTTTTCAATACTTGGAAGTTACATTATATAGGGGTACACTTGCTTTTGCACTTAGCATTGAATAATCAAGTTGTGACCCCTTTACTTTTCCTATTCAGCATTTATAAAACGTTTGTGCCAAACTTCAAATTTGTACGACACCAGAAAGTTAAAGAATTAGATTAGGTATATTACTTAGGGTGCACTTTTTTTGTACTTAGCATTGAATAATCAAGTTGTGAACCCTTTAATTCTCCTATCAGTCAGTCAGTGAGGGCTTTTACCATTATATGTATATATATATGTATATATATATATATATATATATATATATATATATATATATATATATATATATATATATATATATATATATATATATATACTGGCTGATATACCTGGCCTCACCTTTGTTAACTTGGTACAGGTGTTTATGTGTTGTTTGCTTGGAAAATTTTATGAAGTTTTGGCTACTTCAGGGGGGCCGATGAGTAAACTATGTTTACCATTTTGCATAGCTCTTCACGTTACCCAGGCAACACCACGTGGAGATGACCATGCAACGTTCCTTTTATATAAAATTAAAAAAATATATATATACATTTGTGAAAAACAAATAGGAAAACACTTTTTTTTTAAATAATAACTCCTCAATCAAACTAAAAACTGATATGTGAGGTATAACCTAAATTAAGAATAGATAGATAGATAGATAGATAGATAGATAGATAGATAGATAGATAGATAGATAGATAGATAGATAGATAATGTAGATTGTCCTCAATATAAACAAAAAAAATGAGCCTTACGTTTTTCTGACTGCATGTACTGATATCCCATGGCAGAATGTACAACCCCTCCCACTCTCCTCATTATGTACCCTTTTAATCAAATGTACTCCCAGCCTGGAGGTTGCAGCCCCTTTATAGCCTTAAAGCCATGCTTCATGTCTGCAGTTCATGGTCACTTCCTTTTCTGATCAGCATATAGTAATCCTTACTGTATTCACACAGGGCAGTGTTATTTTCTGTTCAGTATAAACACAGACATGTAAGGTAGATTCTAATCAGAATACAGACAGATAGGTAATGTAGATTGTCCTCAGTACAAACACACTAAGGAGCCTTAAATTTTCCTTAGACTGAATTTACTGATGTCCTTCAGCAGATTGCCTCACCCCTCCCGCTCTCCTCAATCTGTATCCTTAAAGTAACACCCCTTTTATTCAAATGTTCTCCCAGCCTGTACCTAATCTAAATCTCTAACTTTCTGTTGTACAAACACGTAATTTTCCTATTTTGGACCTATACAGTGCTCGTGCCTAATTTCTTGTTTTTAAGACATCAGGAAGTTAGATAATTAGATTAAGTACATTACACAGGGGCACCAAAATTTTTGCATTTAGTATTGAATATTAGAGTTGTGACACCTTTACTTTTCCTATATAGGACCTAAAGAATAATTGTGCAAATTTCATGTTTGTATGACATCGAAAAGTTAGAGAATTAGATTTGGTACATTACACAGGGGCACCACTACTCTTGCACTTAGCAGTAAATTTTTGATTTTGGCCCATTATTTTTCCTATTTAGGACCTAAAGAATGCTTCTGTCAAATTTCTTGTTTGTACGACATCGGTAAGTTGGAGATTTAGATTTGGTACAGTGCACAGGGGTGCTAATACATTTGCACTTAGTATTGAATTTTCAAGTTGTGACACCTTTACTTTTCCTATCTAGTACCTAAAGAATGATCAACCCAAATTTATTTTTTGTATGACATCGGTGTTAGAAAATAAATTTTGGTAAATTACACAGGTGTGCCAATACTTTTGCACTTAGCAGTGAATTTTCGAGTTGTGACCCCTTTATTTTTTCTACTTAGGAGCTAAAGAATGCTCCTGCCAAATTTCTTTTTTGTATGACATCAGGATGTTAGAGAATAAGATTCTGTACATCACACAGGGGCGCCAATTCTTTTGCACATAGCAGTAAATTTTTTAGTTGTTACCCATATTTGTTTCCTATTTCGGACATAAAGAATGCTCCTGCCCAATTTCATGTTTGTACAACATCGGTAAGTTAGAGAATTAGATTTAGAATATTGCACAGAGGTGCCAATACATTTGCACTTAGTATTGACTTTTCCTATTTAGGACCTAAAGATTGATCATCCCAAATCTCATGTTTGTATGACATCGGGGAGTTAGAGAATTAGATTTGATACATTACATAGGTGTGCTAATATTTTTGCACTTAACAGTAAATTTTCGAGTTATGACCCCTTTACTTGTCCTATGTAGAACCTAAAGAATGCTCCTGCCAAATTTCATATCTGTATGACATTTGAAGGTTAGAGTATTAGATTTGATATATTACACAGGGCGCCAATACACTTGCACTTAGCATTGACTTCTCAAGTTGCGACCCCTTTACGTTTCCTATTTAGGACCTAAAGAATTATTTTGCCAAATTACATGTTTCTACGACAGAGAAGTTTCAGAATTAGATTTAGTACATTGGACAGGGGTGCCAAAGCTTTTGCACTCAGCAGTGAATTTTTGAGTTGTTAACCCCCCAACTTTTCCTATTTAGGACCTAAAGAATGTTCCTGCCAAACTTCATAATTGTACAACATCGGCAAGTTAGAGAATTAGATTTGGAATATTACACCGGGCGCCAATACTTATGCCCTCAGAGGTGAATTTTTGAGTTGTTACCCCTATACTTTTTCTATTTGAAAGTTAATGAATGCTCCTGCAAAATACCATGTTTGTGTGACATTGGCAATTTAGAGAATTAGATTTGGTATATTACTCAGGGGCGCCAATACTTTTGGACTCAGCAGTGAATTTTTGAGTTGTTACTCCTTAACTTTTTCTATTTAGGACCTCAAAAATGCTCCTACAAAATTTCATATTTGTACGACATTGGGAAATTAGAGGATTACATTTGGTACATTACACAGGGCGCCACTAATTTTGCACTTAGCAGTGAATTTTCGAGTTGTAACCCACTCAATTTTCCTATTTAGGACCTAAAGAATGCTCCAGCCAAAGTTCTTGTTGGTACGACATCGGGAAGCTAGAGAATTAGATTTAGCACATAACACAGGGGTGCTAACACTTTTGCACTCAGCAGTGAATTTTTCGAGTTGTTACCCGCTAACTTTTTTCTATTTGAGACCTAAAAAAATGCTCCTGCGAAATTTCATGTTTGTACAACATTGAGAAGTTAAGGAATTAGGTTTGCTACATTATTTAGGGGTGCCAAAACTTTTGCACTTACCAGTGATTTTTTGAGTTGTGACCACTTCACTTATCCCATCTAGGACCTAAAAAATGACCAACCCCCATTTCCTGTTTGCACGACATTGGTAAGTTAGAAAATTTGATTTGGTACATTACTTAGGGGCGCCAATACTTATGCACTTAGCAATGAATTTTCGAGTTGTGTCCCCTTTACTATTCCAATTTAGGAGCTAAAGAATGCTCCTATCATATTTTTATAGTTGTACACGGGGATGTTAGAGAACTAGATTTGGTACATTACACAGGAGCGCTGTTGCAGCTGTTCTGAGGTTCCCACCTTGCTTTCAGGCCAGACCAGGGCTTAGCAGCATTCCTACCTCTCCTGGAGCTGAGAGGTGTGGTAGTTGCAAGATAAATGTCAGTCAGCACCTGGTGCTAAGTAGCTCTGCTCCTATTTAAGCAGTGCTAACAGTGACTCCTGTGCTGGTCAATCACTTCAGTTCTATGTTGGACAGCGACGGAGCAACACAGAGTGGTGGAAGCTCTGCTGTATAAGCTAAGTTCTTTACTGTTTGGTTTGGTTTTGTTTCTCCTTTTGTTTTGTGCTAGGGCTCCCAGTTAGGGACTGGTCTGTGGCCCAGGTTCGAGTGCAGGCTCGCACTTATCAGCGCGGTCGGTCTGCCGAGTAGGCAGGGCCCCCTCATGGGTTAGGGGACGGTAGGGAGAGCATTCCCCTTTACTTTTTGTTTCCTTTTGCACAGTTGTGCCTTTGATTCATGTTATTGAGGTTGCAGGTTCTGAGGACGCAACAGATTGAGCAGCCCTTACCTACTCAGGGAGATTCTGTGCTGTTACTATGAATCCCCTTGAGGTTTTGTCGCACCAGCTTGGCACGCTGGCTGCTGCGCTCGCTGAGATAAAACAGCGACAAACTGCGCTGCAGATTCCCAGCAAGGAACCAAAAATTGAGCTTCCTGACCGTTTTTTCTGGTGATAGGCAGAAATTCGGATCCTTCCGGGATGCCTGTAAGCTCTATTTCAGACTGCGTCCTGTGTCTTCAGGGGACGATGCCCAGAGGGTGGGCATTGTCATGTCCAGACTGCAGGGGGCGCCACAGGCATGGGCTTTTTCCTTGCCCCCGACGTCTGAGGTATTGGACTCAGTGGATAACTTTTTTACTGCATTGGGTCTTATCTATGATGACCCAGATAAGATATCGATGGCTGAATGGAATATCAGACGTTTACGACAGGGAGATTCCTCTGTCGAAGATTATTGTGCTGGGTTTCGACGTTGGGCAGCAGAAACCCAGTGGAATGACCCTGCTTTAAAGAGCCAGTTCCCTTGGGGTCTATCCAATAAAATCAAGAATGTACTGGTAGGTTATCCAGTACCCCGCAGTCTTGATGAGGCCATGTCTCTGGCTATCAAAGCTGGGAGACGGATCAGGGAGAGGCATCAGGAACTCTCCATAGATTCTGGCTTCTTATCTGCGGATGTGGAGGAGCCCATGCAGTTGGGGTCTCTGGCTGCAAGGCTTAGGAGTGGGAACAAAGTACAGTGTAAAGGTCGATGATTTTCCTGTAACCACATTGGTCGCATGGCTCAGTGTTGTTCCCGTGATAATTGCCAGCCAGGACTTGATGGCCCGGAGATTACTGAGTGGGCCCCTCTAGGCCATCAAATTGCTTGGATATCACCCTACACACTGGTGCTTCCTGCGGAGATCCTTTGTGACAGAGTGGGCAGTCCCATAAGAGTCCTTCTGGATTGTGGAGCTAGCATTAACTTAATTCATCGGGAGATGGTCAAACGTTTAGGCTTAGAGATGAAGGCTCTGGAGTCTCCCATCCCAGTATCTGCCACTGATGCTGCTCCACTATCACAGAGAAGTCTGAGCTTTTGTGTGCCTAACGTTCGTTTAAAAATTGGGCTGTTCCACATGGAGATTATAACATTATATGTCATAGAAGCTCTCCCTTCGCAAGTAGTTTTGGGGCTGCCTTGGCTATGTCTACAAAAGCTGGTAGTGGACTGGGAGAAGGGGGACATTGTTAAATGGAGCCCTGGTTGTTTGTCTGGTTGCATTTCTGTTGATCTAGCTTCTATTCAGGCAGAAGAGCTGCCGGAAGTCATCGCTGACCTCTCTGATGTGTTTTCCCCAGAGGGGGCAGAAAGATTGCCACCGCTCAGACAGGGGGATCGTGCAATTAAACTCCTCCCTGACTACGAGTTCCCCTGGAGCTGCATATTCCCTCCTGAGAGACTGACGCTCAAAGATTATACCCAAGAGGGTTTTAAGATGGATCCTGAGAGGGTTCAGAAATTGAAGAAGTGTGTTGCTACGGGTACGGCACTGGGGCAGCCAGATTCTTCTGGGCCTATTATTGCCGAAGTCCAGAGAGAGTCACGGCGAGCAGTTCGGCGGAGAAAGCAAGTTGCTAACAGTCACCGCTCAGAGATGGCGGAATTCCGGGTTGGAGACTTGATTTGGTTGTCTACCAGAGTTATAAGACCCAAACAACCGTCCACTAAACTTGGCTCGCGATTTATAGGTCCATTTAAAATAACTGAGAAAAGTAATGCGGTTGCTTTTCGGTTAGAAATTCCCAGTGCGATGAAAATTAACAATGTTTTCCACAAATCTCTGCTCAAAAGATTCATCGATCCTGGGAATGACCCTCCACCGCCGACTCCTGTGCTAGCGGATGGGGAGGAGCAGTTGGTAATAAGTCACATTTTGGAGTCCCGTCGAGTCAAAAAATTTCACAGATCAAACCCTGGTCGTCCTGATCTTAAGGGTACTGGGGCCCCTCCTAGAACGGGAGGTACTGTCGCAGCCATTCTGAGGTTCCCACCTTGCTTTCAAGCCAGACCAGGGCTTAGCAGCATTCCTACCTCTCCTGGAGCTCAGAGGTGTGGTGGTTGCAAGATTAATGTCAGTCAGCACCTGGTGCTAAGTAGCTCTGCTCCTATTTAAGCAGTGCTAACAGTGACTCCTGTGCTGGTCAATCACTTCAGTTCTATGTTGGACAGCGACGGAGCAACACAGAATGGTGGAAGCTCTGCTGTATAAGCTAAGTTCTTTACTGTTTGGTTTGGTTTTGTTTCTCCTTTTGTTTTGTGCTAGGGCTCCCAGTTAGGGACTGGTCAGTGGCCCAGGTTTGAGTGCAGGCTCGCACTTATCAGCGTGGCCGGTCTTCCGAGTAGGCAGGGCCCCCTCCCGGGTTAGGGGACGATAGGGAGAGCATTCCCCTTTACTTTTTGTTTCCTTTTGCACAGTTGTGCCTTTGATTTATGTTATTGAGGTTGAACGTTCTGAGAATGCAACAGGCGCCAATACATTTGCACTTAGCATTGACTTTTCAAGTTCTGACCCCTTTACTTTTGCTATTCGAGACCTATAGAATGCTCCTGCCAAATTTCATGCTTGTACAACATCGGTAAGTTAGAGAATTAGACTTGGTGTATTACACAGGGGTGCCAATACATTTGCACTTAGCACTGCCCTCTCAAGTTGTTACAGCTTTACTTTTCCTATTTAGGACCTAAAGATTGATCATCCCAAAACTCCTGTTTGTTCGACAGCGGGGAGTTAGAGAATTCGATTTGACACATTACACTGGGGTGCAAATACTTTTGCACTTAGCAGTGAATTTTTGAGTTGTTACAGCTTAACTTTTCCCATTTAGAACCTAAAGAATGTTCCTGCCAAATGACAGGTTTCTACGACATCTGGAAGTTAGAGAATTAGATTTAGTACATTGCACAGGGGCGCCAACACTTTTGCACTCAGTAGTGAATTTTTGATTTGTTACCCCTTAATTTTTCCTATTTAGGACCTAAAGAATGCTCCTACCAAATGTCATATTTGTACAACATTGGCAAGTTAGGGAATTAGATTTGGTATGTTGCACAGGGCTCCAATACTTTTGCACTCAGCTGTGAATTTTGAGTTGTGACCCCTTAACTTTTTCTATTTAAGACCTAAAAAATGCTCCTGTGAAATTTCATATTTGTTCGACATTGGGGAATTAGAGAATTAGATTTGGTACACTACACAGTGCCATTACTTTTGCACTTAGCAGTGAATTTTCGAGTTGTAACCCATTTAATTTTCCTATTTAGGACCTAAAGAATGCTCTTGCCAAATTTCTTGTTTGCACAACATCGGAAAGCTAGAGAATTAGATTTAGTACATAACACAGGGGTGCTAATACTTTTGCACTCACCAGTGAATTTTTGAGTTGTTACCCCCTAACGTTTTCAATTTATGACGTAAAAAATGCTTCTGCAAAATTGTTTGTTTGTAGAACATTGGGAAGTTAAGGAATTAGGTTTGGTACATTATTCAGGGGTGCCAATACTTTTGCACTTACCAGTGAATTTTTGAGTTGTCACTAGAGATAAGTGAGCACACTCGTCAGAGCTTGATGCTCGTTCGAGTATTAGGCTACTTAAGATGCTCGCTACTCGAGCCGAGCAACACGCGGTACTGGAGTCACTTTAATTTCCCTTCCCTGCATGTTTTCACCATTTTCTAGCCAAGAAACATGCAGGGAAGGCATTACCACTTCCTGCTGTGACGTGCCAGCCCTCTGCACATCTAAAACAGTGAGTGGCTGGCAGAATCAGATGATAGCTGAGTACTTAAACTGGGGCCGCCCGCGGCTCGCCTCAGACGCATGCAGGCAGAGGTTAGGGAAAGAGCTGCTGACGCTGAGATAGGGAAAGTGCTAGTGTAGGTGCTGTTAGGCAGGGATCCTGACATCAAGAACCCAACAGTCCTTATTAGGGCTACTCCTTATTCTGTGCATTTCTATTGTGGCTGGCTGGGAGCAATAGTGCACCAATTTTTATTTTCAAGCATCTCGGCCTGTACAGAGCATTTCACCCATACAATTTTCTGTGTGCAGTTCATTAAGCAGAGTTCTCATCACTAAACAGTACGCTAATTTTTCCTGGGGCAGTGCAGATCATTTCAGCTATACCGTTCTCTGTGTATAGTGCATTAGGCAGAGTTCTCATCGCTAAACAGTATGTTAATTTTTCCTGGGGCACTGCAGAGCATTTCATATCTACTATTCTCTGTGTTGGGTGAAGAAGCCGCAGTTATCAGCACTATCCACTGGGTTAGGAGTTCTCTGCCCCTGTGCAGAGCATCTCACAATACACTTTTCTTGTGTGCGGTGAAGTAGCCGAAGTTATCTGCATTGTCCACTGGGTTAATAGTTCTCTGCCACTTCACTCCACACAGCCTCTCTTATCTACAAGTCTTGAATTAGCCCCAGTTCTCTGCACTATACAGTGGGATAATTTATTTGGGCCCTGCTCTATCCTTTATCTGACATGATGAGAAGTAGGGATAAGGGTAGAGGACGTGGACGCGGGCGTCCAAGTGAGGGTTTGGGCACAGGCCAAGGTCCTAGGCAGGGTGAATCACAGCCGGCTGCAGAGGGATTAGTAGAGCGCCGCGTCTCTCCACTCCCCAGCTTCATATCACAATTTGCGGGTCCGTGTGGCAGGCCTTTATTACAAGCACAGCAGTAGGAGCAGGTTCTGTCATGGATTGCGGATAACGCGTCCAGCAATGTATCGAACCCCCAGTCTTCCACGCAGTCCACTACTGTTGGCCTAAGGACTGCACCTCTAAATCCTCTGGCTGCTCCTCCTTCCTCCCAACCTCGTCACTCCAGGAAAATGACATATTCTGAGCAGGCAGACTCCCAGGAACTGTTCTTGGGTGCCTGCCCTGAGTGAGAAAAAACAGTTCCTCACCCGCCTGAGCAGTTTCTCGTGACCGATGCCCAACATTTGGAAATTTCCCAGAGTTCGGGTGATGAGGCAGGGGACTGTCTCAAGAGCTTTTTGTGGATAAGGATGATGAGACACAGTTGTCTGTCAGTGAGGTAATAGTAAGGGCAATAAGTCTGATGGAAGAGCGCACAGAGGATTTGGAGGTAGAGCTGCTGGACGATGACCTGACTGACCCCACCTGGCTTGCTAAGCCTATTGCAGACAGTGCTTCAGAGAGTGAGGCAAGTGCAGCAGCAGGACAGGTTGGAAGAGGTAGTGGGGTGGCCGGGTGTTAGAGGCAGGGCCAGAGCCAATAATCCCCCAACTGTTTCCCATAGCACACCCTAGTGGCAAGCCTTCATGAAGAAGGCAAGGTGTTCCAAGGTGTGGATGTTTTTTAGTAAGGGCATAGACGACAGACGAACATTGTTGTTCAACCTGTGCTGCATCAAGATCAGTCGGAAGCCACCACTACCAGCCTCACCACCACCAGCATGCGCAGGCATATGATGGTCAAGCACCCCACGAGGTGGGACGAAGGCCATTCACCACCTCTGGGTCACACCACTGCCTCTTTCCCTGTGCTACAACCTGAAACACAGATCCAATCCCCCTCGCAGGACGCAGGCATGAGCGCCTCCCGGCCTGAACCCACACCCTCACCTCCATGGTCCTCCACGGCCTCCACCAATGTCTCCCAGTGCAGCGTTCAGTTGTCGCTAACACAAGCGTTGCAGCGAAAGCGGAAATACGCTGCCACTCACCCACATGCACAAGCTTTAAACGTGCACATTGCCAAATTAATCAGCCTGGAGATGCTGCCGTACAGGCTTGTGGAAACAGAGGCTTTCAAAAACATGATGGCTGCGGCGGTCCCATGCTACTCGGTCCCCAGTTGCCACTTTTTTTTTACCAGCGTGCTGTCCCCGCCCTACACCAGCACGTCTCCCGCAACATAAACCAGGCCCTCACCAACGCAGTTACTGGGAAGGTCCACTTAACGACGGACATGTGGGCAAGTACTGGCCGACAGGGACACTATTTCTCCCTGACGGCACATTGGGTGAACTTGGTGGAGGCTGGGACCGAGTCAGAGCCTGGGACCGCTCACGTGCTACCCACATCGAGGATAGCGAGTCCTACCCACATCGAGGATAGCGAGTCCAGCAGTCGAGGATAGCGAGTCCTACCCACATCGAGGATAGCGAGTCCAGCAGTCGGTTGCGATGCGGCCCGACAGCACAGCGATGGGGAAGCGTCAGCAAGCCATGCTGAAACTAATCAGCTTAGGTGACAAGAGGTACACGGTTAACGAGCTGCTGAAGGGTCTGACAGAGCAGACCGACCTCTGGCTTTCGCCGCTGAGCCTCCAACCGGCCATGTTCGTGTGTGACAATGGCCGTAACCTGGTGACAGCTCTGCAGCTTGGCAGCCTCACACACATGCCATGCCTGGCCGATGTCTTTAATCTGGTGATTCAGCGGTTTCTGAAAAACTATCCCCACTTGTGTGACCTGCTCAGCAAAGAGTGCCGCGTGTGCGCGCATTTCCGCAAGTCCACCACAGATGCTGCCACCCTGAGGACACTGCAACATTGCTTCCAGCTGCCAGAGCAATGACTGCTGTGCGATGAGTCCACGCACTGGAATTGTACGCTGCACATGTTGGCCAGGCTATACGAGCAGCGTAGAGCAATTGTGAAATACCAGCTGCAATATGCCCTTACTTTGAGGAGTCTACCCAAATGGTGAGCGCCGATGCAGCCATAATTAGCGCTACCATCCTGCTGCTTTGCCTGCTGAGAAGTTCGCTGCTAAGCATAAAAGCCGACGCTTTCCGGTTAGAAGAGGAAATGGGGGATGACAGTATGTCGCTTGATAGCCAGACCACCCTCATGTCTGTATCTCAGCGCGTTTTGGAGGAGAAGGAGTGGGAGGAGGAGGGGGAAGAGACTGCTGGCCACAATACAGAGGGTACCCATGCTGCTTCATTCTCATCTGTTCAGTGTGTACGGGCTTAAGAGGAGGAGGAGGGTGAGTCATCTCCTAGTGAGGACAGCGATGTGTTGCGTACTGGTACCCTGGCACACATGGCTGACTTCATGTTAGGCTGCCTTTCCCGTGACCCTCGCATTAGATGCATTCTGGCCAACACAGATTACTGGGTGAACACCCTTCTCAACTCATGGTATGAGGAGAACCTTTCCACTCTCATTCCCGAAGTGGAAAGGGGTATAAGAGTGATGCAATACTGCAGGGCCCTGGTGGAAAAATTGATGCTAAAGTCCCCATCTGATAGTACTAGTGGTAGAACACGCAGTTCGTAGGGCCAACTAGCAGAGGAGGTGCAGGGATCAGGCAGTATGTCCAGCGCAGGCAGGGGAACACTCTCCAAGGCCTTTGCCAGCGTTATGGCTCACCAGCAAGACTATGTCACCACTCCCCAGTCAAGACTGAGTCGGAGGGAGCACTGTAAAAAACATGGTGAGGGAGTACATAGCAGATCCTACGACCATCCTTTGTGATCCCACTGCTCCATTCAACTATTGGGTGTCAAAGCTGGACACGTGGCACGAGCTTGCGCTGTACGCCCTGGAGGTGCTGACCTGTCCTGCCGCTAGCATCTTGTCAGAGAGGGTGTTTAGTGCAGCTGGGGGGGGATCATCACGGATAAGCCTACCCGCCTGTCAACTGACAGAGCCGACATGCTTACACTCATTAAGATGAACAAATGCTGCATTTCCCCAGACTTTTGGTCTCCACCGGTGGAAAGCAGCGGATCATAAACATTATTTTCTCTGCAACAGGAGAAAAATGCATCCTCTATCACCCCAAAGAAGGGGAGAAGTAGCTTGGTCTATCCCTCCCGGATCTTACTCCCCCTCCTAAAGCAGCATGTTATCCCGTTGAACTGCCAATTTTTCTGCGGGCCCAA
Organism: Eleutherodactylus coqui; assembly: GCF_035609145.1. Taxonomy (NCBI): domain Eukaryota; kingdom Metazoa; phylum Chordata; class Amphibia; order Anura; family Eleutherodactylidae; genus Eleutherodactylus; species Eleutherodactylus coqui. Next base: position 29,246,414 of record NC_089843.1, on the reverse strand, counting down.
AGGCTCTGTTAAATCCTATTTTTTTTGGAGGGCTTCCTCCAGGCTCTGTTACAAGTTAAGCAACAATGAGCTGTATCTTTAAAAAATGTTTATGGGTTTCACCTGCCCTGGGGTTAAGCAATTTTTCAGGGGTACACTTCTACTCTTGGTACACCCATTTTTCAGGCCTTCGCCTATACTGTTAGCAGACTAATTTTTCTGGGCTTCACCTATACACTTGGTAAACACATTTTTTCAGGTGTTCGCCTACACTCTTGCTACAGAAATGTTTCAGAGGTCTGCGTATACACTTGCTACTGAAAGGTTTGAGGGCTTCGCCTATACTCTTGCTATAGAAATGTTTTACGGGTCCGCCTATACACTTGCTACTGAAAGGTTTGAGGGATTCGCCTATACTCTTGCTAGAGAAGGGTATCAGGGGTCCGCCTATACACTTGCTGCAGAAAGGTTTGAGGGGTTTGCCTGTACACTTGCTACAGGAATATTTCAGGGATTCATCTATACTGTGGGGGCACAAAAGTTTCCCAGCGCGATGTTCAGCTGCCTGGCACAAAAACACTGAATGACTTTGTTAGGGTGCAGACGGCTCTCCCATTGCGGTGTTCAGCTGTCTGGCACAAATACAATGAATGACTTGGGCAAAAGTGTGGTCCGAGGCCGAGGTCCTAGGCACGGTAAAACTCTGCCATGTTTGGGCACTGTCATTTCTTCATGTGTAATACTGTCTTTAGGTTTCATGGGCTCGCCTATTCTGTGGGTGCGCAAAGGTTTCCCAGCGCGGTGTTCAGCTGTCTGGCACAAATACACTGAATGACTCCTGTCTCTTTGTCTCTTCCATTCTGTGTTATAGAGTTAATGTACATTGTGGTCTGCGAGGGAGAGAGGAGGGGCTGTACGGGGAGAATTTAAAAAGAGGAACTTGCTGGGAAAAACATTAGTACTACTGCGTCCAGCGGTCCCAGGGTAGATAAACTAGCAGACAGAATAAAATTGAACAAATTACGTATAGGAGTTAGGTATAGTTCCTAGTTAAACGGAGAAGCCAAAGAATGGGAAACAAGCAAGTAACGATAAGGCCCGGCGGGCAGACTTGACCCGTGTTCGGCCTGTGATGAATGTAAATTGTGTGATGCATAAGACTTTACTTGTTTGTGATGTGAATTTGAAGACTGTAAATTTCGAATGAACACATAAGGGGTGGAACTAGATGATGTAAAAGTACATAATGGGTCATCCCTCTCTTTTCCACAAAGAGGGGGTGAGAATCTTGGGCAGATAGGAAAAGTTTTGGGTTTTTTTGCCTAAAATTTGATGAGACATTGCAGGCAGGATCAGATTAATAATGAATTTGCTTAAAGGTTATCATATTTAAAATATGGATAGATGTTTGTAGATTATTCTACCCTGAGGTAACTCATGTCTATGTTATTGGCGCTGACATCTTACAAGCCTTATCTGCATCCATCAAATTCTCACCAGATGGATTGGTATAGGTTGAGACCTCAGGTGCCAGTTCAGAAGAATTTTGTGAACTAACTGTTCTCTTGGTGGATCCGGCTCATGTGCTTGCCCTGACAGCCACTGCAGAAACTCAGTTTTCCGCAGGTCCTAACAAATTGTTGGCCACCTCCAAGACAGACATAAGGAAATTGAATATACCCCCTATGATGATGTGTTTGAAACCAGGGTACACACCCCTGGGTCGAACAGTATCCCTTTAGTTTTCCACAAGAAATGTTGGGGACAAGTGGGAGATTTTGTTCCAATGGGGGTTTTGCGCGAGATATGTCCTCCAGCAAACACCCCTCTTTTTCAGTCAAGCAAAGATACAAAGAGGTGTCTGTGTGGACAACTACTGCATGGTCGATGACTTCTGCGAGGGGAACAAGGTTACGGTTCTGGACTACCCCCTAGTGGTCCTTACCCCTCATGACATCCAGAGTATATGCACACAAATGCCACCCAAGCACTTAATCTTGGGCTTGTCATATCGAGTCTCCTTCTTCGAATAATGTATTACTTTGAACACGGCTACTCTTCTTCCAATTGAGTATCCTGGTTCAAACGGGGGAGGGGGAAGCATAGGTGATCTAGGTATTACAGATCAGCTATTTAAAAAAAATTTTTGAAACAAGATTCTGATCTATTTGAAATAGAATATCAGCATGATTGTCTAGCATTAATGCAACAAGAAAATTTAGGTTTTAAAAACAATTACTGGAATCCCCTGTTGACAATGCATATTTTGAGCTTTTTGTAGATGGTACCAGGGTGAGGATTGACGACTCCACAATGGATATGCATTGGTCACACAACAAGATGTCCTAAAAGTAGAAGCTCTGCCTCCGCATGTCTCAGCACCAGAAGCAGAACTGAAGGCCCTCACTGAGGCGTGTGGAGTGGCAGAAGGTAAGACGGCAAACATTTACACTGATTTCCGGTATGCATTTGGCATAGCTCATGATTATGGCCCAATATGGAAGGCCAGACAGTTTTTACCTCAGTATGACAGCCAATTAAGAATGGTGCAGTGGTGAAGTGTCTCATGGAGGCCCTACTTCTACCTGAAAAAGTGGACACCTCACACCAATTACTACACTGGAGAAGCAGGAGGCAACACCCTCACAGACCACACAGCAAAGGCAGCAGCTCTCAAGAAAAGAAGAAAGGAAGACATTGATAAAAACTTTTGACATTGACAAACTTTGGACATTGATATGCTAAGGACTTTACAGTTACAAGCCAGCAAGGAAGAAAAGGAAAAATTGAATAAAATGGGAGCAACAGAACAGGACGGCGTATGGCGAACAGTCAACAGAACTTGCCTACCACGGTCCCTGTGCCCCATGATGGCCCAGCTGATGGATGGAAAGACGCATCTATCAAAGCAGCAATGATGTCGGCGCTTGAACAAGGACGGGTTGCTCCTGGGTTGTCTGCAGCTGCTGCATCATTTCTCCACTCTTGCATGATCTGTGCCATAGGCAACATGGCAGGAGTAAATTTGTCACATAACACTTGCCAGGGCCACTCTACCCATTTCAGGGATTGCAAATTGACTATATTCAGCTCCCACTTGTTGGGAAGTTGGGAAGTATGAATATGTGCTTGCTGTTGTTGATGTCTTTTCAGGAAGGAGGCCTACCCTGTTACCAAGATAAAGGAGCACACAAAATTTAAGATACAAAAGGCAACGGAGGAAACGGGCAAATTTCGGATTGAGTGCTTTCCATTTTTTTTTTTTTTTTTTTCAGGGGGGTACATACCACAGTAGCTGAGCTTGGGGAATGATTATCTTGTTAATTTTGTCATGGGCCTCTCCAAGGAATTCTCAGTAACACATTCTACAGTTTCTGCTTCTCTCCCACGTCCCACAGACGAGTGCCACGATCTGAAACCAGGTGACTGGGTCTATGTGAAAATGTTCAAGAGGGAAGGTCTAGAGCCCCATTTTGAAGGCCCCCACCAAGTGTTGCTCACCACAACTACTGCAGTCAAACTCAAAGGGAGACCTATGTGGATCCACGCCTCACACTGCAAGAAGGCCTTGGGTCCTGGAGCACAAAGACCATGATTCTGTCTATCCTTTTTATGTAATGGGTGGGAAAAAGAGCAGGGGCGGGAAAAGAAGGAAATTGAAACCCCTGGTCTGAAAAATATGAGGGAAAGGTGACTTTGTGGTACAATACTTCAAACACACATGTAGCCACTAGAGATGAGCGAGCATACTCGCTAAGGGCAATTGCTCAAGCAAGCATTGCCCTTAGCAAGTACCTGCCTGCTCGAGACAAAAGGTTCGGGTGCCTGCGCGGGGGAGCGGTGAGTAGCAGCACTCAGCAGGGGGGAGCGAGGGGGAGAGAGGGAGAGAGAGATCTCCCCCCTCTCCCCCGCAGCTCCCTGCCCACTGCCGGCACCCAAACCTTTTGTCTCAAGCAGGCAGGTACTCGCTAAGAGCAATGCTCGCTCACTAGTAGCCACATATACTTTTGATTACTGCAGGTTAGCCCTTTGTTTTAAAGACATAACCAAGCTTAGACAGTCACTCAAAAGAATGACCATGTATGGCTCAAAGGAGGTGTATATATATGTTACCGATGATTATTGAGGAACAGATTGTAAAAATTGGGGAGCAGTAAGTTGGAACACAGGCCAGGATTGGGGATACAAGCCCCAAAGTGCTCAGGACAGGAAAGACAAAAGTGGGAGATCACTGATTCAACGTATGACATTATCCAGGAAGGGAAAAAGTTACTACAATGCTCAAATGTTTGAATTTAACATAATGTTGATATTGACTATTGAAAATCCAGGCCCAGGGGACGCAGGTGACTACATAATTGGGACATTGGGATCATCCGAGGGAAGCAATTATCCCCTGAGTATATTTAAACTTGCAGACATTAGATGGACACAATTAACAAACCTGACAGAGTCAACTAATTCACCTGTTCCTGAACCTTTTAAGTTTGATGTAGTGTTTCTGTTGGGCTCAGTACAGTGATTCATTAATTAAAATGGCAAAATGGGGTTAAGGCCATAGCTAACCATACTTTTGAGAACACCATGTCCATGGAAACAGGTTTCTCTGACCATAACCTGTGGTTGGAATGGATGAAATATAGTGCAGAGACCAATCATCAAACTGGTTGCTACGTCTGTGGTAGTGCTAGACCCCATTTGGGTATGGCCCCCCTTGAACTGCCTGAGAATTATGAGAACTGTTTTATTAGCCTGTTTACCAATACGACCATCAATAAGGCAGATTGTGAGAAGTAGAAGAAAGAATACCCCACCCTTACACAGGTGCCTCGATCTGGAGAGAGAATTACAATATACCCCGGTAATTACACTTGCTTTGCTAATTATGGCATGGCAGATTTCTAGGAAACGTTACTAACAAATATTGTGCAAAAAGAAAGGATTGTACCCGTGCCCAGAGACAAGTCCAGTCCCTAGGAGATGTTTACTGGATATGTGGAGACGGAAAGATACGTAGTAGACTAGAAGGAGACTGGACAGGGGAATGTGCCTTAGTCAAAGCCTTAATGCCCGTACACATACTGTCAGTAGACCGTACTAAAGATGAAAATCCTACACCACACCGCATTAAGAGAGAGGTTAGGGTACAGTAGAAGTGCCTAGGGGGGTGCCAGATGAATTCAAGGCTAGAGATCAAGTGAAGGCAGGATTTGAATCTTTATTCACTACCATCACCATTAACAAAAATGTAGCCTGGATTAATTACATTTATTATAATCAGCAAAGGTTTGTCAATTACACTAGAGATGCTCTGCAGGGATCAGCTGACGAGCTGGGGCCTACTGCATGCATGACGTTCCAAAACAGGATGGCCCTGGATATGATTCTAGCAGAAAAAGTTGAGTATGTAAAATGATTGGTGAGACTTGCTACTCCTATATCCCTGATAACACTGGGCCTACAGGTAAAGTGACTGTTGCCATTAAGAAACTAACCGATTTGTCAGAGGAACTCAAGAGAAATTCCGGGGTCACAGATCCCTGGGACCAGTACTTTTCGTGGTTGAAAGGATGGCAGAAAGTGCTCGTACAAGTAGGTGTGGTCCTAGGTATTGTTCTGATAGTCCTACTGATTTCCTGTACGTGTATTACCCCCTGATCAAGAAAAGCATGAGTAAAGGGCTAGACAACGTGACACCAACATTCCCCCTGTTTGAGAGAGAGGAAGAAGAAGAACCGGTCCCATTGATACCAACTACAGTACGTTACCAACAAGATGGAGATGTGGTGGAGATGCCTGGCATCTAAGACTGCATCTGCTTCGCTCTCCCGTTGAAGATGTCAGTGGATTTCCCATTCGCCTCGGGATATTGTAGAAGGCCTTAGGTTCCAGCGAGGGTGCACTGTGCGGTGTGTTAACTTGTACAGATAGTGGTCAAGGATACCTGGAAAAACATGAGCCCAGGGGTCCATGTCCTCCATTTGAGGTGAGGTAAGGTTTGCACATCCCCTTCCTAGGAGTAGGGCCTTGTGGGCGGTGGGGAAGCCCTGACACAATAGGGATGACCAGGAGCAGGAGTGGGACATGATGCGGGATCTTCATATTAAGTTTTTTAGGGGGGTTGTAAGGGCATGTGTATATATTGCTATATGTTTTTATACCTTTATACCTGAGTGCAAATTCTATGCAATGCCAATACAAAAAAACTTAATATGCAGCCTTAAAAAATCATATCAGAGTTGCCAAGGCTTTTGCAAGGCGAAGAAGAATGTGTCTTAGGAGGGGCGTGGCCTAACTGAGCCCCAAGATGGCCGCTTAATCTTGGACCTCCGAGAACCTTCTCTCTTTAAAGCAACTTAAAGCTACTCCGGAGGCATTTCACCCACCCTACTATGATCCTCGGACCCCTCTCCATTAAGTGAGCTACCGATAAAGATCTGCCCGACAGCTGGCTGGACATTTAGAGGACTTTTACCTCCCATGCGCTGCCGAACATCCGGCTGCGCCTGAGGCTCTCTCTGAACCGCCCGCCCCGCCGGAGGAAAGTGGAGTCTCCCTTAACCCTGCAAACATATTAAAGTGGTTTGCAACTACTTGAAAGACCTACCACGGGCGCCGATGAGTGGAGATAGCGGAGGTGAGACCGACACACGTACCCATTGCTTGCTGCGGTCCGCCGGTGCACTTGGCGTCTCCCACGGCCTCTCTCCTCTGTCAGAAGCGGTTGGGGAGCCTGACTCTGTAGCAAATCCAACACTGCTGCCCCGGAGAATACACCTGCATTTTCTGCTGTGCCGGAGGCAGGTGAGGAGTCTGCCTCATCTGGAGACCCTGTGCCGCCGGCCGCTGACACTCCGAAGATCCCAGCCGGGAGCCCTGCAGTGCCGGAGGTAGGCAAAGTCCCTGCTTCATCTGCAAGTCCCGCGCTGCAGGCGGCTGACGTCCCGAGGGCTCCTAGCGAGCTCACTGCTGTGCCGGAGCTGGGCGAAATGCCGCTACTGGTGAATACCCCACGCCCGCTCCGGAGATTCCCCGCCAGCACTCCGCTTTACCAGAGAAAGCAGGGAGACCTGCCTCATCGGGAAATCTCCCCCCGCTGTCCAACGACACTTTGGAGAGCCAGCCTGACTTCCCCTACTTGGCAGAAAGTGGAGAGGAATGCACAACGACTGTTAACCCCCTGGTGCCCACAAGTGATAAACCCAGGACATTGGTCTGCCAACTCACTTTTGAACAGATTGGAGAGACCAGTTTTATATTCAACTACTTTTCACAACTCTTGAGTGCAGAATTGGGCGACAGCTTAACTCTTTGTTAATCCCTCACGCTCAAGCTTTTCTGCAAGGAACTACTCCCATCAGAATATAGAAAAGCTCGGAGAGGCGCGGCCGAACTGAGGACCGAGAAAGACGCACCGCTTTAAGTTTTGATTCGATATAACCCTCCGAAGCTACTTTATACAGATCCAAGGGGTCCCTCCCACCGGCAGGTGTCTTTCCTGACCCCTGCCCGACTGCCATGACCCGTCGCAAGTCTGCAAAGCCCTCTCCTCAGCATGTAGCTGACTTCTTCACGACCCGCAGCAGTAGAAGAGGCCCAGCTCCCACGCTCACAGCGTCATTAGACGGCCTCTCCTCCGAAGTTTGTGGCTCCCTGCGGAGACTAAGATGTGCACCGGACAGCCCAGGTGCTGCCCGGAGAGAAGCCTGTTCCCCTCCAGAGATGGGAGAGGTGAGTGATGCTGCAGCATCCACCACACACACCAGTTCTTTCTCTCCTAAAATGGCGACCTACCTCGTATCTGCTTCAGGGAATGTCATCTCTCCCTCAACCAGCCCAGACAAAAGAAGACCTAGATAAGAAACAGCCTTGCAAACACTACTACCCCCTGCAGGCAGTGCAGAACTAATTGATATGCTTCCGTCCTCAAAGCAGCCCGCGTCGGAAGCATTTATTAAAGAAATGATGGTGGCACTAAGAAACTCTATGCATGAAGACCTTAACTCTGTCTCATCATGTATTAGCGCCTCAATAGCAGGTGTGGAGGAAAGAACGACACACATTAAACATAAGATGGAGGAATTAACTAATTCACATAACACACTCATAGACGCGCATTACTCATTAGAGGAAGACGTGTCCCAGATTAAAATTAAAATGGCGGATTTAGAGGACCGCAATAGACAGAACAACGTCAAATTCAGGGGTATCTCTGAAAAACTTAGCCCGGCCGAGCTAAAAGACTTCCTAACACAACTAATGAAAAAAATGCTACCTTCCACCCCCTCTCAGGAACTCATTATTGACAGAGCTCATCGTCTACAAAAAACAAAATTTCTCCCCGACAACATCCCGCGCGATGTTATAGCGAGGATTCACTTCTACCACATCAAAGAAGCCCTCATGTATGCCTCTCGTAAAGTGCCGGATCACCCCTCTCAGTTCACAAATATCCAGCTATTTGCGGACTTATCGGCCGCCACCATCCAAGCCAGAAAGGCATTTATTCACACAACCACCTCACTCAGAAGAGAAAAAATTCCATATAAATGGGGATACCCCACGAAATTAATTCTTCACAAAGAGGGATCAAACTTCATCATCAGCAATCCCAAAGACGGGGAAAAGATTCTAATGTCCTGGGGCATTCCCATTTCAGACAGACTTCAGGGCAAAGCTGATAAAAATCCACCTGGAAAGCCTCGTGAGGGGTCTCACCCCCCCTCTCCCTGATGAAATGTCTCCACCTATAACACAGATTGGAGGTTCCTAACTGTCAGGCAAACTTTTCTCCCCCAGAAAATATGCAGGTTCCTGACCCTGCTAGAAGAACTCTGTTTTTGCTATGTTATCTCATGTTTCGTCGGCTATTAAACTACCAGCAAAAAGGATGTGAAAAGAACTGGTATGGAGGCGCAACACTCTAAAAAGCTACTAGAAGATGTAGATCAAAGTCCAATGTGTGATGGTGAAAGCACTTCTTTTTTATTATTTTTTCAGAAATTAAAAACCAGCAATGGAATACGCGTTTCGGGGAAGAACCCCTTCGTCAGTTCGGCTGGATAGGACTGTGTGATAAGTACAAATAGATAATGGAGGAGTGATTAACAAAGAAAGGGGAGGAGAGGGGAGAGGAAAAAAAAAATTCATATACATAATGAAGTCTCACAAATGTGTCAATAAGAACAATAAATATATGATGAAAACATCGATCTGAACAGTGATAAGATATATATGAGACAAAAAACATAAAAGAATATGAGCATCCGTACATGTAAATTAACATGAAATTTATACAAAACAAATATCTGTTAAAATAGGATGAAGACAATCCTGAGTAAAATACCAATCTTAAAAGGGAATCTATTGAAAAGCTACTTCAGAATGGTGTGCAGTAGCTTTTCAATAGATTCCCTTTTTTTTTTTATTTATTTTTTTTATTTATTTATTTATTTTTTTTCTTCTCATTTTTACATACATATACACATTTATTTATGCACCCCCTTGGGTGTAGCAATCATATCATATTTCCCAATAGGCTGTACATGCATTTTAATTCTGTAGTCATTCCATTCAGCTGAAAGCAACCACACGATTTTGAGTCCATCCGCTCTCATATTGGTACTTTTAAGATTGGTATTTTACTCAGGATTGTCTTCATCCTATTTTAACAGATATTTGTTTTGTATAAATTTCATGTTAATTTACATGTACGGATGCTCATATTCTTTTATGTTTTTTGTCTCATATATATCTTATCACTGTTCAGATCGATGTTTTCATCATATATTTATTGTTCTTATTGACACATTTGTGAGACTTCATTATGTATATGAATTTTTTTTTCCTCTCCCCTCTCCTCCCCTTTCTTTGTTAATCACTCCTCCATTATCTATTTGTACTTATCACACAGTCCTATCCAGCCGAACTGACGAAGGGGTTCTTCCCCGAAACGCGTATTCCATTGCTGGTTTTTAATTTCTGAAAAAGTAATAAAAAAAAAGTGCTTTCACCATCACACATTGGACTTTGATCTACATCTTCTAGTAGCTTAGAGTGTTGCGCCTCCATACCAGTTCTTTTCACATCCTTTTTGCTACACTTACGCCCACACTGGTGGAGCGTCATCTGGTTGGCAGCACCTCCACCATTCAAAATACTCAATCATTGAAAACTCTGTGTACTCCATAAATATTCCACTACCCTCACTGGGTCTTGCTCCACCCTCCTTTTTCATTTCTTTTACTCACATTAAACTACCAGGACACTTGAACTGATACTATTGGCCGACTGCTTATGTTATATATGTTCCTATTCCCCCCCCCCTCATACTTCTCCCTCTAAAAGTGGTTCCATAATAGGGGTTTGTAGCTTCTACAATGCTTATCTAACCAATTCATGGCTGTAAAAAATATGCTCCCTCAATGTTAAAGGCCTAAACTCTCCTTTCAAGAGATCAACTGTCTGGAAAGACAACCTTCAAAATAATGTGGATGTATTATGCCTCTAAGAGACGCATTTCGCGAGCTCAGCTCATCCCTAATTCTCCCACAAGAAATTTCCAAACATTTTCTTATCCTGTGCGGAAAAGAAAAAAGCTGGGATGTTGATTGCAGTCAAAGACACTATTAATGTTTCCCACACGGAACAAGTTATCGACACCCATGGAAGGTTCATAATATTAGTAGGTCTTTTCAATAATATTCAAATAACTCTGGTGAACATTTATGCACCAAACTCCTCTCAAATTTCTTTCTTAAATACTACTCTCAAGAAAATTAGAAAATCGCATGTAGGCAAACTCATAATATGCGGTGATTTTAATATGGCCACCGACAAACAGTTAGACTCCACCAGCTCTTCAAATAGAACTTCCCCAGTCCTGGCCCCGTGGCTCCATAAAGAAGCACTTTATGACACCTTCAGATGTCTTAACGCATCCTCAAAGGAATTTACATACTATTCCCCCCGGCACAGGTCCTTCTCTAGGATCGATCTGTTCTTAGTTGATAGGTGGACCCTCCCCAGAATTTTACGCGCTGAAATAGGAGATACTACATGGTCGGACCACTCACCTATATACCTCTCGCTCAGCGTAATTAATACTACACCAGCACCGAGAAATTGGAGAATCAACCCCTCTCTCATGAGAATCCCTCAATATAATCAGGAGATCAAACAACACTTAGCTGAATACTTCTCAATTAACGCAAACCCGTACACAAATATATTCTCTACATGGTGCGCACATAAAGCGTTTATGCGGGGCATACTAATTAAAATTAGTTCATACCATAAGAAAAAAAAGCAACTCCACATAACCAACATCCTCTCACAACTCACAAAGCTAGGGCAGAGTATGCAATCCTCCCCCCACAATAGCGCTCCATAAAGAATTGATGAATCTCCGGCTTAGTCTCCGAAGATCATTAATTGAAGAGTTTGACAAAACGTCTAAACTGTCAAAAATAAACTATTACTCAGAATTCAATAAACCCTCAAAATTGATGGCCAAAATAGCAAAAAAACGCCAAGCGACATCAAAAATACCGTATCTTATTAAACAAGACGGATCAGAAACAAAAATAACCCATCCCCAGGACATAGCTGATGAGTTAAGCCATTTTTATGCCAAACTCTACAACCTCCACAACGACCCACTAACACCACAACTAGATAATGTCCAGATTAACACTTTTCTGGAAAAAATAATCTCCCATATATCACAGAAGAACAACTCAGAAAGTTAAATTTCCTACAACACCTGCGGAAGTTCTCAACTCAATCAAATCTCTTAAGTCCCAGAAGGCTCCAGGTCCAGACGGTTTCTCAAATGAATATTGTAAAGATTTCGCTCTGGACCTGGCCCCTTATCTCTCTGAAACATTTAATAAAGCCATTATTTGTGGCACTTTCCCAGAAGAGATGCTTAAGGCCACCATAGTTACCATCCCTAAGCAAGGTAAACCCTTAAGTTCTACAGCAAATTATAGACCCATCTCTTTGCTAAATTGTGACATAAAAATATATTCAAAATTAATAGCCCAACAATTGCTAAATATGCTCCCACAAATTATTCATAGTGACCAAGTGGGCTTTACAAAGGGTAGGCAGGCACCAGATGGAACCAGGAGGGTGCTCAATTTACTTTCAGTGGCGGAGGCGAACCGTACACCGTCCCTGATTCTGGCTTTGGACGCAGAAAAAGCTCTTGATAGGCTCCACTAGGGGTTCGCCTTCGCCACTTTGGAAAAGTTCGGCTTTAGGGGAGACATCCTCAGAGCCATCCAGGCTTTATATAGCTCACCTTCTGCAGAGGTTTTGGTAGATGGCACCCTCTCAAGAAATTTCAAAATAACAAACGGTACCAGCCAGGGATGCCCTCTGTCCCCACTATTGTTTACACTAATTATGGAGCCATTTGCTGAATCTATCAGACTAAATTCTAAAATCAAAGGGATCCCCGCAGGTTATAGACAACATAAAATCAGTCTATTCGCTAATGACGTCTTATTATTACTCACCGATCCCTTATCTTCATTGAGAGAGGTATGTGAGACTATCCAACAGTTTAGTAAGGCTTCATACTACAGGCTAAATATAGATAAGTCACAGATTCTGGGAATCAATATAGACAAATCTTTAAAAGGCAACATCCAAAAGGAATTTCCCTTCCAGTGGCAGGAGAAAACTATCCTCTACTTAGGAATCAAATTGTGCTTTCCAATCAATGATATAATTTCTGCCAATTTCTCCTCCTTATTAGAAGAACTCCAAACGGATTTGAAAAATCTTGAGACTAAAGAACCGTCGTTGCTAGGTCGAGTTGTCCTATATAAAATGCTAATCTTGCCCAAAATCTTGTATTGTTTCCGCACTCTCACCCTACCGATTTCTAGGATGGAAATTTCTAAATTTCAAAAGCAACTCTCTAACTTTGTATGGGGAGGAAAGAGGCCTAGGGTAGCTGCGTCTATCCTATACCTCAATAGAAAACAAGGGGGCCTGGGGGTACCCAACCTGTGGTCTTACCTACATGTGATCAACAATAACCAAATCAGACAATGGGTGGGGGGAGCTACAGGCCCAGGCTAGGTTCAAATTGAATCTCATCTTCTTGACAATAAGCCTTTTAAACCTCTCCTCCTTGCCTCCCTTCTTAGTTCTCTAATACCCTCACTTCCACAAATCCAATATCTGGCCTCAATGTCCCCACCAATGCGTGCATCCCTCCACTCATGGAACTGGCTGGCACAAAAAAACAGAGACCAAAAAGGGAAAGACAACGTTAAAATTCCTCTTACTACCCTTGAATTGTTTATCCCCAACCTACACCTGAAATCTTGGCTGGAGAAAGGCATAATAAATGTAGAAGACCTGATACAAGGAGATGACATTATTCCCTTTAACACCCTAACGAAACACTACTCTATACCAGCGGAAGAATTTTTTTAATATCTCCAGATCCGTTCCCTTCTTCAAAGCTCCCAACTCTGGAAGGTGAACATACCAAATGAAAATAAAAAAGATTCTTAATGGCTCCGCTCCGCTGTCTCGATCCCTTGTGAGAGCATGTTATGATGCCCTCTCTGGTGATATGAGAGAAACAAAAAAAGTTCATCTTCTCAATTGGGAGAAAGACACAGGAGTGGAGAAATTCACCAAATCAATGGATCTCAGCATTTGAGTGGGCTAACAAGTCAACCCTCAATGCAAATGTTCTCGAGGTCCACATAAAAGTGTTGACCAGATGGTATTATACCCCGGTGACCCTAGCTAGAGCTTTTTCTAATACAAGAGATACCTGCTGGAGGCAGTGTGGCCTCCCGGGCAGTATATACCACATCTTCTGGAGCTGCCCAAAACTTGCGAGGTTTTGGGACGAAGTTTTTTCCCTAAAAGGGAAAATTACAAAAATAGTTACTATTAAATCCCCGAGACTAGCAATTCTCCTACTAGATAGCAGGAAGTTTCCTATTCAATCAAGAAAGATCGCATGCCACATCCTTCTTGCTGCCAAACTACTAATATCAAGAAAGTGGAAGACTGAGGTGTCTCCTACCATAAATGATTTAATCCAGACAATATCATACCACAGTATATATGAAAAACTATACGCCCAAAAGAATGGAGGCTTTTCGGCTTATCTAAACAAGTGGAACCCATGGCTTTATCTATTCCCCAACTAACCACTTTTCATGCCCCCCCTCCCTCAACCCCGTAAAAAGTTCACTTAAGTGTTCTTTTCTTTGTCTTTTTGTTCTATACTTGTTGAAAAATAAGGATATGTCAATGTTCTGTTTTACTCAGAAGATAAATATGTTTATTTGATGAACGTAACGTTCCATTCTCACAACTGTTTCCAAGAATTTCGACCCAACAACTGGATACAAGAACAGAAGATATGTACTTGTGTTGCAACCCCTTTCAAGTATGTACAATTGTTACTTTATTTCTGTTATCTGCTGTAATGCTACTAAAGATAAAACCAATAAAAATCTAATGGTTAAAAAAAAATAATGTGTCTTAGAAACCACAAAGAGGAACAAGGTGCAATGGCGACTTGCTTGGCAGTCTTCCCAGAAAGGAACTTGTGACATCTTGCTCAGAGGACTGAGAAGAAAAGCAGAAGTGCCTGATGTGGATAACGGACACGTGATTGTTTGCAGCTGCCTATTTGATCAATATTGCTCTGAACAGTATTATAGACATATATGGTTATGCTATATATCTGGACCAATGAGATGCTATATGCTCTGTGATGCAACAGGAGGGTATAAAGCCCTGTGTAAGCCAGTAGAGTTACCACCATTACTCTCGTACAGGGAACCATACCAGACCTGTGTGTGGTGTTTTTCCTTTACCGTCGACTACGGAACATCAGGGTGGTCCTTGATTGGTGCTGTACTGATTGATTACCTTGACAACTGTATACCTGTAGTGGCTACTTTTTCGACACCTCCTGCTTCAAACCAATCTTTGGTGTTCGTATGCGCTGCTGCATTGTGGACATGTGTAGAAGTACTGGCATCTGAGTGCCCTTTATGTCCACATTTGCGGATCTTGACAATTTTGTGACGGAGGTGGCACGGGATTGGAATTATAATTGTACCTCAATTTCTCATAAATTCTCATCAGCATTGTGGGCTATCGGCCACACTTTCAAAGAGGGTCGCTAGCAGGCCCTGACAACCCTCTGCAGTGTGTGTCTCTAGTTTCTCCTCATCCAGTACGCACTTATAAATAGACATGAGGGTGGTGTGGCTATCAAGAGAGTGTGTGGCATGAGGGCAGCTGAATGCTGCGCAGGGAAAATTTTGTGTGCGCTGTGAATGCCAGCATGTAACTTAGGAGAAGAGGGAGTGGTGTCACCCTAGGCGGTGATTGTCCTTGCTTGCACCTAGTGTGGTGCTTAGCTAAGATATGCCAGCACATGTGCCTTGCTGATTATAGTCTGGCCAAACTAAATTGTTAGGGGAGTGGCCACCTGGCTCTTGCCCCCAATTTAGCTTAATAGTGGTACCTGGGAACCTCAGATGCACCCATGCATGCTGCCCCTGCCATCCCCTATCTGTTTCTGTGGTGTTTCCATGACTTTCTGATGTTTTAGGTGATTCACATACCCTCCCCTATGCGGAGCATGGGTCAGCTTGAAAAATGCTTGAGTGTCCCATTGACTTCAATGGGGTTCATTACTCAAAACGAGCTTTCGAGCATTATGAAAAGTTTGACTCGAATAACGAGCACCCAAGCATTTTGGTGCTTGCTCATCTCTAGTTGTGACCCCTTTACTTTTCCTAATTAGGACCTAAGGAATGCTCCTTATTAATTTCATGCTTGTACAAATTCAGAAAGTTAGACAATCAGATTTGATACATTACACAGAGGTGCCAATACTTTTGTAATCACCCCTTTACTCTTTCTATTTAAAACCTAAAGAACGCTCCTGCAAAATTTATTATTTGTACAACATCGGCAAGTTGGAGAATTAGATTTAGTACATTACACAGGGGTGCTAATATTTTTACACTCAGCAGTGAATTTTCGAGTTCTGATCCCTTTACTTTTTCTATTTAAGACTTAAAGAATGTTCCAGTGAAATGTCATGTCTGTACGACATTAGGAAGTTAGAGAATTAGATTTGGTTCATTACGTAGGGGTGCTAACACTTTTGCACTTAGCATTGCATTTTTGAGTTTTGACCCCTTTACTCTTCCTACTTAGGACCTAAAGAATGTTACTGCCAAATGTCATACTTCTACGACATAGGCATGATAATTAGATTTGGTATATTACACAGGAGTGCCAATACTTTTGCAGATAGCAGTGAATTTTCCAGTTATGACCCTTTTACTTTTTCTATTTAAGAATTAAAGAATGTTGCTGCCAAATTTCTTGTTTGTACAACATTAGGAGGTTAGAGAATTAGATTTGGTACATTACACAAGGGCGTGAATACTTTTGCACTTAGCATTAACTTTTTGAGCTGTGACCCCTGTACTTTTCCTATTTAGGACTTTAAAAATGCTCCTGCCAAATTTCATGTTTGTACGACATTGAGAAGTTAGAGGATTAGATTTGGTAATATCATAGATACATCAGTTTTTATGCACACTGGAAAACTCCCCTATTTTTATGGATTTTATTGGAATTCATAAATATTTGGTAACTCTGTACCCCCATAACCCTCATCAGTTGTGACCCCTTTACGTTTCCAAATTAGGAGCTAAAGAAAGATCATCCCAAATGTCCTGTTTGTACGACATCGGTAAGTTAGAAAATGAGATTTGCTACATTACACATGGGTGCCAATAAATTTGCATTTGCAGTGAATCTTTGAGTTATGATCTAAATAGTTTTCGTATTTGGGAGCTAAAGAATGCTCCTGCCAAATTTCTTGTTTGTACGACATTGGAAAGCTAGAGAATTAGATTTAGTACATTACACTGGGGTGCTAATACTTTTGCACTCATCAGTGAATTTTCGAGTTATGACCCTTTTAATTTTTCTATTTAAGAATTAAAGAATGTTGCTGCCAAATTTCTTGTTTGTACAACATTGAGAAGTTAGAGAATTAGATTTGGTACATTATGAAGGGGCGTCAATGCTTATGCACTTAACATTGGATTTTCTAGTTGTGACCCCTTTAATTTTCCTAATTAGGACCAAAGGAATGCTCCTTCTTAAGTTCATGTTTGTACGAAATCAGGAACTTAGAAAATTAGATTTGATATATAACACAGCGGCGCCAATACTTGTGCACTTAGCATTGACTTTCAAGTTGTGACTCCTTTACTTTTCCTATTTAGGACCTCAAGATTGATCATCCCAAATCTCATGTTTGTACGACATTGTCAAGTTAAAGAATTAGATTTGGCATGAAGTTAGAGAATTAGATTTAGTACATTACACAGGGGCACCAATACTTTTGCACTTAGCCTTGACTTTTCAAGTTGTGACACCTTTACTTTTCCTATTTAGGACCTAAAGGTTGATCATCCCAAATCTCATGTTTGTACGACATCAGGGAATTAGAGAATTAGATTTGATACATTACACAGGGGTGCTAATACTTTTGCACTTAGCAGTGAATTTTCGAGTTGTGACTCTTTTACTTTTTCTTTTTAAGACCAAAAGAATGCTCCTGCGAATTTCATATTTGTACAAAATTGGGAAGTTAGATAATTAGATTTGGTACATGACAAAAAAGTACTAATACTTTTGCGCACTTAGTATTGAATATTCTAGTTGTGACCATTTTAGTTTTTCGAATTAGGACCTAAGAAATCCTTCTTCCTAATTTCATGTTTGTACGAAATTAGGAAGTTAGAGAATTAGATTTGATACATTACACATAGGTGCCAATACTTTTGCACTTAGCAGTGAATTTTCGAGTTGCGTCCCCTTCACTTTTCGTATGTAGGAACTAAAGAATGATCATCCCATCCCAATTTCATGCTTGTATGACATCGGGAAGTTAGAGTATTAGATTTGGTATATTACACAGGGGCGCCAATACATTTGCACTTAGCATTGACTTCTCAAGTTGAGACCTCTTTACTTTTCCTATTTTGAACTTAAAGAATGCTCTTGCCAAATTACCTGTTTCTATGACTTCGGCAAGTTAGAGAATTAGATTTAGCACATTACACAGAGGCACCAATACTTTTGCACTCAGCAATGATTTTTTGAGTTGTTACCCCGTAACTTTTTCTATTTAAGACCTAAAAATGCTCCAGCAAAATTTCATGTTTGTATGACATTGGGAAATTAGAGAATAAGATTTGGTACATTATACAGGGCGCCAATACGTTTGCACTAAGCAGTGAATTTTTAAGTTGTAACCCAAGCACTTGTCCTATGTAGAACCTAAAGAATGCTCCTGCCAAATTTCATATCTGTACAACATCCGCAAGTTAGAGAATTAGATTTAGTACATTGCACAGAGGCGCCAATACTTTTGCACTCAGCAGTTAATTTTCGAGTTGTGACCCCTTTACTTTTTCTTTTTAAGACGTAAAGAATGCTGCTGCAAAATTTCATGTTTGTACAACATTGGGAGGTTAAAGAATTAGATTTGGTACATTACACAGGGGCGTGAATACTTTTGCACTTAGCAATAACTTTTTGAGCTGTGACCCCTTTACTTTTTCTATTTAGGACTTTAAAAATGCTCCTGCCAAATTTCATGTTTGTACGACATTGAGAAGTTAGAGGATTAGATTTGGTAATATCATAGATACATCAGTTTTTATGCACACTGGAAAACTCCCCTATTTTTATGGATTTTATTGGAATTCATAAATATTTGGTAAGTCTGTACCCTCATAAACCCAATCATTACTTACATTACAGGCTTCTACGTATGCTATTTCCAGGATCAGTGGATTGTGACATCTGCACAATCATGCTATTCTCACCCCTCTTCTCATGTACAATATGTAGATAAAACTTTGACTTACTCTAAACAAAATACAGTCCTGGAATTGTCCGTTTGAAACTGTCTACCAATTGGTTTTGTGAAACGTGTCAACAAGACACCAATGATGAGGTCTCCATCCTGGTAAGTCGGTTTTAACTCTGTCTGATGAATTACTCTTATTTTGAGATCACAGAATGATTGTGTTACAGGAAGCCATGGAAGAACCAATATAATAAGTAGACAAAACATCTTCTTGTAGGAATGTGATAGCTATAAAGAAGTATATAGTATTATAAGTAATACATAATGAATGGAAGCAACAAGAACAACAGCGACAGAGAGCTCACAGGATCAGTGACATTATGCTGACTGCTATCATCACCCCTCTTTTTATACAGTATGATGGGATATATTTTACATTGTCTGCTCTCATCACATATCATTCTGGATCTGATCCCTGGTGATTGTGGCTTGAACCATCTTTACATTAGAGAATCACAGAACAAGATGAAGAAACAGAAATAACCAGTCAGCCATCCTTGTGTTATAAAGATTTATTTCTTTCATGTTACTTCATAACACAAACATATTCCACAGTTCTGTAGAAAGACTGCCATCACTCACAGTAATCCCTGTCACCGGCAAAGCTGCCACTCTAATGTTCACTCTATAGGACACACATAAACACTAGAGATGAACGAGCACACTCGTCCAAGCTTGATGCTTAATCGAGTATTAGACTAATCAATATGCTCGCTACTCGAGTAAATTTCATTTCCCTTCCCCGCATGTTTAGCGCCATTTTTTATCCAATAAACATGCGGGGAAGGCTTTACCTCTTCCTGCTGTGACGTGCCAACCCTCTGCACGTCTGCAGCAGTGAGTGGCTGGCCGGATCAGGTGATCACCCAGTGTTAAAGCTGTTGCCGCCGCCGGCTCGCCTCAGAGGCATGCTGCATGAGATTAGGGATAGAGCTGCGGCTAGCAGTGCTAGGCAGCGAAAGTGTTAGTGTAGGGATTAGGTTGCCGTTAGGCAGGGATCTGGACTAACAGAACCCAACAGTCCTTTTTAGGACTACTACTCCTCTCATTGTGTGCATCAGCATTTTGGCTGGCTGGGACCAGTAGTGCACACAGATATTTTTTCAAGCACACTATATACCAGTCTCTGGGGGTCTGTGAATTTGCGCTATTCAACAGAAGTATACACTTTTCAATTTTTATGGGCCTGTTGAGAGTGTACAGTATAAACCAGTCTCTGGGGGCTGTGAATTGGCGCTATTCAATAGCTGTATATACTTTTCAATTTTGCTGGGCCTGTTGAGAGTGTACACTATATATCAGTCTCTAGGTGGCTGTGAATTTCCGCTATCTAACAACAGTATACACTGATTATTCTGTCTAACTTGCATTTTGTGTTGCATTTAGTCCAAGTGCTTTATCTAGCATGGTGAAGACTAGAGATAAAGGTCGAGGCCGTTGTCGTGGGCGTCTGAATGAGGGTGTGGGCAAAGGCCGAGGTCCTGGGCAGGGTGAAACAGTGCCTGCTGATGAGGGAGAAGTAGAGTGCCGCATATCTACGCTACCTAGCTTCATCTCACATTTTGCAGGTCTGTGTCGTAGACCATTATTAAAAGCACAACATTCCAATCAGGTGATGACGTGGATAGCGGATAACGTATCCCGTAATTTAGTCCACGCCCAGTCTTCCACACAGTCCACTCACGCTAGCCAAGGCACTGGACCTCTGAATCCTCAGGCTGCTCCTCCTTCCTCCCAGCCTGGTCACTCAAGGAAAAGGAGAGATTCAGAGCAGGCATACTCCCAGGAAGTCTTCTCGGGTCCCTTCCCTGAGTCGGAAAAAACGGTTCATCAACCACCTGAGGAGTTTGTCGTGACTAATGCCCAAAATTTGGAACTTTTATAGTCTCAGGGTGATGAGGGTGGGGACTTCCAAGTAGTGTCTCAAAAGGTATTTGTGGATGATGATGAGACACCGTTGTCTAGCAGGGAGGTTGTTGTTAGGGCAGTAAGTCTGAGGGAGGAGCAGACTGAGGATTCAGAGGAAGAGCTGGTGGATGATGAGGTGACTGACCCGACCTGAGTTGGTAAGCCTACTGAAGACAGCATTTCAGAGGTGGAGGCAAGTGCAGCACCAGAACAGGTTGGAAGAGGCAGTGGGGTGGCCTGGTGGAGAAGCAGGGCCAGAGCAAGTAATCCCCCAACTGTTCCCCACAGCACCTCCTCATGGCAAGCTCCTGTGCAGAGGGTTAGGTGTTCGAAGGTCTGGAGGTTTTTTAATGAGAGCGAGGATGACTGACGAACAGTGGTGTGCAACCTGTGTTGCACCAAGGTCAGTAGGGGTGTCACCACTACCAGCCTGATCACCACCAGCATGTGCAGGCATATGATAGCTAAGCACTCGACGAGGTGGAACGAAGGCCATTTGCCGCATGCGGGTCACACCACTGCCTCTTCCCCTGTGTCACATGCTGGCACTGAGATGCAATCCCCCTCCCAGGATGCAGGCATGAGTGTCTCCCAGCCTGCACCCACCCCTTCACCTCCACGGTTCTCCACTGCCTCAACCAATTTGTCCCAGCGCAGCGTTCAGCAGTCCATAACACAGACATTAGAGCGCAAGTGCAAATATGCAGCCACCCACCCGCATGCACAATCGCTAAACGTGCACATCTCCGAACTGCTGAGCCTGGAGATGCTGGCATATAGGTTAGTAGAAACTGAGGCTTTCCGCAACTTATGGCGGCGGCCATCCTTCGCTACTCGGTCCCCAGTCGCCACTATTATTTGCGCTGTCCCCGCCCTACAGCAGCTTGTGTCATGGAATATCAACCATGCCCTGTGGTGCAAATATAATTGGCTATTTGTAGCCCTCCATTTTGTCCTTCATCCTCCATTTTGCATTTCCTTTATTCTCCATTTTGTATGTTATTGTAATGTAGGCCTATATAAATGGCTATTTATGTTCCTTTATCCTCCATTTTGTATCTTAAATGTGAAATGCTATGAACACTCCTGTGGACTTTAAACCTGTTTGGTGCAGGAAGCTTTGATGTAATTGTGCGACTTGTCAATTCTTTGTATAAGATAGAGGTCTAACATGTATATTGGTTTTACTTATACAGAACAATGCTAACTGCATTAACTACAATTCCATTTGTATAGGTTTGTTTGAACTCTGTCCATATACATTGTATGGCCACGAATCTGTTCAGTCTTGTTAATCCTGTGATACCATCAGCATTGTCTAGGGAATTGAGTTGTTGATTCTGAACCTTTGATCAATGAAGCTGGCTACTTCAGATGGTGGGGGGTCTCAGATTGATAACATCTTGGTTTGCAAAGCTTGGAGAATATGGCCTATAACTCAGCAAGTTATACTAGTATAAAGGACAGGAGAGGGACTAAGGAGTAGTAAGTTTTTGGAATGAAGGAGTAGTAGCTTTTGGAATCTAGGAGGAGAAGCTCTTGGAATCTCCGATGGAAGGATGAGAAGCTCTGGGTAGTCCGGACGCTTCAATGACCAGATGAGGATGTCATCTGTTGAACCCCTAGAAGTGAGGGAACCTTTGGTGATGGTAATATGTGATCTGTAATCTTTTAGGTAATAATGTAACTTGCTACCGTTATCAACCTTTATGTTTTGTATATAGCTATTATCACTTGTATATAGATATTATCCTTTGTATATAGATCCAATAGTTTACAAACGTAGGACAATTATTCACCCCTATGCTCAATTATCATTTGATTTTAATAAATTTTTATTGTTAAACCTGTTATAGTGTCTTACTCTCTTTAAAGCGTAATTTGAACTAAGTCTTGCTCCTTGCAGCAATACATAAATGGCGCTGTGAACAGGATTACGCAGAGAGTAATATACTAGTTTGTTTTAAAGGAAAATTTTGATAAGCTGCTATTTGAAGAATTTCTTGTGATAATCTGGCATAGTGTGAAAATGTCCGTGTTGCTCCTTGCAGCAATACATGCCCTCATCAACAAGGTTACTGGGAAGGTCCACTTAACCATCAACACGTAGACAAGTGCTGGCGGGCAGGGACACTACATCTCCCTGATGGCACATTGGGTTAACATGGTGGAGGCTGGGACCGAGTCTGACCCTGGTTCCGCTCACGTACTACCCACAACGAGGACTGTGGGTCCTACCTCAGTCATGGTTTCTCCGGCTTATTATGTCACCTTCTCCAACCCCCCCCCCCCCTTCCTCATCCTCCACCTCTCAATTACGATTTGTGAGCACGTTGCTTTCAGTCAGTAGCTCAAGGTGCTGCAGCACTGCTGTGGGGAAGCGTCAGCAGGCCGTGCTGAAACACCTGAGCTTAGGTGACAAGAGGCACACCGCCCAAGAGCTGTTATGGGGTTTGACAGAGCAGCAGATCTGTGGCTTTCGCCGCTGGACCTCCAACCAGGCACGGTCATTTGTGACAATGGGCGTAACCTGGTGGCGACTGTGCAGCTTGGCAGTCTAACACACGTGCCATGCCTGGCCCACGTGTTCAATCTGGTGGTTCAGTGCTTTCTTAAAAACTACCCCAATTTGTCTAGCTGCTCAGCAAGGTGCGTTTCGTGTGCACACATTTCAGAAAGTCCACCATAGATACTGCCACCCCCAGGGCACTGCAAAATCGCTTCCAGCGCAA
Organism: Eleutherodactylus coqui; assembly: GCF_035609145.1. Classification (NCBI taxonomy): domain Eukaryota; kingdom Metazoa; phylum Chordata; class Amphibia; order Anura; family Eleutherodactylidae; genus Eleutherodactylus; species Eleutherodactylus coqui. The sequence continues at coordinate 29,222,831 of NC_089843.1, read as the reverse complement.
CAATTTTTGTGCGACGTGCCCACGTGCCGGAATTCAACTTTGGACATGTTGGCCAGGGTTTGCGAGCAGCGTAAAGCCATTGTCAAATATCAGCTGCAACATGCCCATCGGAGAGGTAGTCCTGGGCAGGGTGAAACAGTGCCTGCTGCTGAGGGATTAGTAGAGTGCCGCGTATCTCCCCACCCCAGCTTCAGCTCGCATTTTGCAGGTCCACATGGTAGACCATTATTAAAAGCACAACAGTGTGATCAGGTGATGACGTAGATAGCGGATAATGCCTCTAGTACTTTATCCAACATCCAGTCTTCCATGCAGTCCACTCACTCCACCCAAGGCATCGCACCTCTGAATCCTCAGGCTGCTCATCTTTCCTCCCAGCCTGCTCACTCCAGGAAAAAGAAAGATTATGAACAGACATACACCCAAGAACTCTTCTCGGTCCCTGCCCTGAGTCGGAAAAAAACGGTTCCACATCTACATGAGGAGTTTGTTGTGCCCAAAATTTGGAACTTTCACAGACAGGGTGATGAGGGTGGGGACTTCCAATTACTGACACAGTTGTCTGTCAGTGAGGTTGTTGTTAGGGCAGTAAATCTGAGGGAGGAGCAGACAGAGGTTTCAGAGGAAGAGCTGGTGACTGACTCCACCTGGCTTGCTAAGCTTACTGAAGACAGGGCTTCAAAGGGGGTGGCAAGAGCAGCAGTGGAACATGTTGGAAGAGGCAGTGGGATGGTGAGGGAGAGAAGCAGGGCTAAAGCAAATAATCCACGAACTGTTCCGCTAGGTGTTCGAAGGTCTGGAGGTATTTTATTGAGAGCGCGGACGACTGATGAACAGTGGTGTGCAACCTGTGCCGATAAGCAGGGGGGCCACAACTACCAGCCTCACCACCACCAGCATGTGCCGGCATATGATGGCTGGGCACCCCACGAGGTGGGATGAAGGCCATTCACCGCCTCCGGGTCACAACACTGCCTCTTCCCCTGTGTCAAAACCTAGCACAGAGATGCAATCCCCCTCCCAGAACATAGGCATGAGCGCCTACAGGCCTGCACCCACACCCTCACCTCCACAATCCTCCCCTGCCTCCACCAATGTGTCCCAGTGCAGCGTTCGGCTGTCGCTAACCCAAGCGTTGGAACGAAACTGGAAATACGCAACCACCCACCCGCATGCACAATCTTTAAACGTGCACATTGCAAAACTACTCAGTCTGGAGATGCTGCCATACAGGCTAGTAGAAATGGAGGCTTTCCGCAACCTGAGGGCGGCGGCCCCTCGGTACTCGATCCCCAGTCACCACTATTTTTCCCGCTGTGCTGTCCCCGCCCCACACCAGCAACCAACACAGTTACTGGGAAGGTCCACTTAACCACGGACACGTGGGCAAGTGCTGGTGGGAAGGGACACTACATCTCCCTGACGACACATTGGGTGAACTTGGTGGAGGCTGGGACTGAGTCTCACCCCGGGTCCGCTCACATGCTACCCACACGGAGGATTGCGGGTCCTACCTCGTTGATGGTTTCTCCGGCCACCTCCTCCAAGCACCACCCATCCTCCTTCTCTGCCACCTCCACCTCTCAATTACCACTTGTGAGCACGTCGCCTGCAGTCGCTAGCTCGAGGCACTGCAGCACCGCCGTGGTGAAGCGTCAGCAGGCCGTACTGAAACTACTCAGCTTGGGAGACAAGAGGCACAATGCCCAAGAGCTGTTACAGGGTTTGATGGAGCAGACCGATCTGTAGCTTTCGCCGCTGAACCTACAACCAGGCATGGTCGTGTGTGACAATGGATGTAACCTGGTGGCGGCTCTGCAGCTTCGCAGACTAACACAGGTGCCATGCCTGGCCCACGTGTTCAATCTGGTGGTTCAGCGCTTTCTGAAAAACTACCCCAATTTGATTGATGTGCTCGGCAAGGTGCGCCGCGTGTGCGCACATTTCAGAAAGTCCACCACGGATGCTGCCATCCTCAGGACACTGCAACACTGCTTCCAGCTGCCAGTGCACGACTGTTGTGCGATGTGCCCAAGCGCTAGAATTCTACATTGCACATGTTGGCCAGGCTTTATGAGCAGTGTAGAGCCATTGTAAAATACCAGCTACAACATGGCTGGCGGAGTGGTAGTCCGCCTCTGCACTTCTTCACAGAGGAGTGGACATGGATGACAGACATCTGTTAGGTCCTTGGAAACTTTGAGGAGTCTACACAAATGGTGAGCGGCAATGCGGCCATTTTTAGCATAACCATCCCACTTCTTTGCCTGCTGAGAAGTTTGCTGCTAAGCATAAAGGCTGACACTTTGTGTTTGGAACAGGAAATGAGGGATGACAATATGTTCCTTGATAGCCAGACCACCCACAAGCCTATTTCTCAGCGCGTATTGGAGGAGGGGGAGGAAGAGGGGGGGTGAGACTGCTACCCACACTGCAGAGGGTACCCATACTACTTCCCTCACATCTGTTCAGCATGTACGAGCAGAAGACAAGGTGGAGGATCATAAAAATCATCCTTCTAGTGACGACAGCGATGTGTTGCGTACTGGGACTCGCGTTATACGCATTCTGGCCAACACGAATTACTGCGTGTACACCCTTCTCAACCCACGGTATGAGGAGATCCTTTCCACTCTCATTCCCGAAGAGGAAAGCAGTACTAGAGTGATGCAATCCCACAGAGCCCTGGTGGAAAAGCTCATGCTAAAGTTTCCATCTGGCAATGCTAGCGGTAGAGAATGTACTTCAGGGGGCAAACTAGCAGTGGAGGTGCGGGATCAGGCAGCATGTCCAGCGCAGGCAGGGGAACACTCTTCAAGGCCTTTGCCAGCTTTATGGCTTACCAGCCAGACTGTGTCACCACTCCCCAGTCTAGGCTGAGTCGGAGGGAACACTGTAAAAAGATGGTGAGGGAATACAAAGCCGACCATACCAACGTCCTCTGTGATCCCTTTGCTCCATACAAATATTGGGTGTCAAAGCTGGACACGTGGCACAAACTTGTGCTGTATGCCTTGAAGGTGCTGGCTGGCCCTGCCACTAGCGTCTTGTTAGAGAGGGTGTTTAGTGCTGCTGGGGGGATCATCACGGATAAGCGTACCTGCCTGTCAACTGACAGCGCCGACAGGCTTACACTCATCAAGATGAAGATAACATAAATATTCTTTAAGCTGGAACAGGAGAACCATGCACCCTTTATTACCCCAAAAAAGAGGAGAAGTAGCTTGGTCTATCCGTCTCTGATCTTTCTCCTCCTCCTCCTCCTAAACCAAGCTTACTGATTGGGCCTACAGTCTAGTAATTCTAAAATTTAACTTTTATTTGAATCCAATTAAAAACTATAAATAAACAAACATATACTACTAGAGGGGTAGCAGATAGTTGATATTCCAAAGAAAAAGGGGTTACACGTGCTATCTGGTTGTGTATCCAGATTAGTAACCCTCGCAACTCTTATTTTACTACATATGTACGTGCTGAGTTGCTACCCACAAGGAAAACACATCCGTGACTGTTGGTCACGTATGCCAGTGGATTTTAGTCAACCAAAGTTACGTATATCTGTCGTAATACTTCACACAGGTGACGTATATATTGATGCATGCCCTATCACTGCCCAACGTGTTTCGCCCAACAGGTGGGCTCCTCAGGCGCTAAAATTCACTCCAGGTGTTTTGTGCTGGAAGATGGCTGATCATACCGCAAAAAATGGAAAAGCGGAAATTTGGAAGAGTATGCTATCACATGCTATATAAAATATGTCTGTAGATAGCTTAGGATGTGGTCCATTTAGGCTGTATGGAAACAGCCAAACGGGAGGTCTGGTTGATCACGATACCCCCGTGGAATAAGGTCTGTATCTGGGACAGAGAAATTCACCCAAACGATAGGGGCGATATCATACTATCTCTCATGTCATCATAGAATAATATAATCCTCAAATTGTCATGAGCGTTATATTGTTTAAATAGCTCAATTAGACCAAGATTATACACTCCTATATAAGACCCCAATGTACAATCAGTGCCGTATTATAAATTTGTTTTGTAGTTAACTTAAATAAGTCACTCAGAATTGGCTAGATTTAGGGTAGCCCGATACTATCTAAACCAGCTCAGAAGATTCTAAGTCAAGCCCTGCTTGTTCTAGAGATAGAGATTAAAATATATATAAAGCAAAACAAAACAAAAAAACGGCGGCATGTCAGCCCTGATGGTGGACTAACAGCATAACTAAGTGAGCACACCTAAACTCCTTAAATAAGGGTCAGATGGTTCAACCTACAGTAGGTGTGTCACAATACTAGCCAATGGTCAGAGGAGGTGTGCTGCTAGATTACCATATATCAAGATGTCCACTACCATGGTTACCATAGTGACGCATTGATGTCGGGGATTTTATATGAGATTGTGATATTAATAAACGCGTATCTGAAGGTTTAAGAGATAAATAGCAATACCCTCCTGTTGAAAACGAGAAACAGAAGGCGTCCAATGCAGCCCTGATCGTGATGAAAACGTCCGATGCGCTATACTTCCTGGTTAGATGGGGCGTGTAAGTAACGTGACGTAACAGTAATGTCACATGATCTTACATTGATCACGTGACCACACGGGATAGCGTGATAGCATCGGTACATGGTGCCGCGTGATGATGTAGCAGCGCTCACCAGGCTCCGCCTCCCATCCATGTCACTCAGCGTATAGTACTATACATAAGGACGCACCCATATTCCATCATCATATCATGATGCAAGTGGGACACGCCCACCTCAGGAATTCGGCATAGGTTGCTTCGTATAAGACAACAGGAGTAACATTAATTAGTAACCTCTTTAGAGTATTGATTAGTAATATAATGTGGATGGTCTCATATTCAGAACCTACAATAGCTATATAAGATGGCCCATTATATATAAATACAACAGTATATTTATCATGAGATGAAACAATGATAATTGATAATAAATCCATAATAGGAGATGATATAATGGACCATTGACATATAATAGCCCATAATTGTAAGGTCAAGGATATATGGTAATCAATGATTATGAAATAATATTATTAATTAAGAGAGACAGATGAAATCCAATAAGGTTAAAGATTTGTTTGAACATCCATAGAAATGTAATTGATGCAATGTTAGACGTACTTGAATACGGAAGCACAGCAAAATACTGAATTAGATGAAGCAATTAAATGAAATATTTTCATTCAGCCCCGAGGGGGTAACAGAGTGCATCCTAAATATCCAACCCATTTCTTTCTGTAACAGTAGTTTATCTGTGTCACCCCGGTGACCATCTGGTCAGATGGTTTCTATCCCTTGGAAGTATATTTGAGTCACGTCACCTTTATGCACATCCCATATATGAGAGGACACTGGTGTGGCTTCCGCTTTTCCATTTTTGCGGTATGATCAGCCATCCTCTAGCACAAAACAGCTGGAGTGAATTTTAGCCCCTGAGGAGCCCACCTGTTGGGCGAAACGCGTTGGGCAGTGATAGGGCATGCATCGATATATATGTCACCTGTGTGAAGTATTACGACAGATATACGTAACTCTGGTTGACTAAAATCCACTGGCATACGTGACCAACAGTCACGGATGTGTTTTCCTTGTGGGTAGCAACTCTGCACATACATATGTAGTAAAATAAGAGTTGCGAGGGTTACTAATCTGGATACACGACTAGATAGCACGTGTAACCCCTTTTTCTTTGGAATATCAACTATCTGCTACCCATCTAGTAGTATATGTTTGTTTGTTTATTCATAGTTTTTAATTGGATTCTAATAAAAGTTAAATTTTAGAATTACTAGACTGTAGGCCCAATCAGTAAGCTTGATTAACTGCTTTTGGACCGGTTCTGCCTCTTTGAAGTTGTCTTAAGTTAATATGGCAGGTTTTCTATCACGTAAGCTCGATGTCGAGAGCTAGGCCAGTGAGGCCAACTCAGTATTTTCCCAAGAGGGATTTAATCCGCGTACTTGCAGTACTGAAATGCACAGCTGCTTTAAACAAATAACATGTCAGTATAGAGGATGGTGGGAGGTTCAGGGCTTGAAACGATATGTAGAGAACAAGATAGTTCCCAGGGGCTTACGCAATTCTATATAACCTCCTCCCCATTTGAAGAATGCAGAATTAATGGCCAAGTGGGAAAAAGAATACACAGAAGCCTCATTACGACTTATTCAACTACTAATTATGGAAGAACAACAAATGCTGACTAAAAGTCAACAAGCCCTTGATGAATACCTCGAGCTAGTTCAAAAATTCTCTAACGACCCTGAATTCCCTTTCAAAGAAAAGGCTCTACAAATTAATGTTGAGAAATACACCCTCCAGATCAAAGAGAGGAAACATACACAATTCAACAGGGATATGCTTGATTTTAAAGAGAATCGAGCATATACCGCCAACAGATCCAGATCAGACACTGAAATTAGTTCTTCTGATGCTGAGTATTCTGAGAGTGAGGGCCAATCTACAGATAGGAATGACTCCTACTCCCGTTGTAGTAGGGGAAGGTTCCAAAACAGAGTACGAGGAAGGAACAGGTACCCAACTAGTTCAGGTGATTCTGTATTTTTAGGACCAACCACGCCTCTCTATCCTCTATGAGACAGAAGAGTGACATAGCCCCAATTCGATTAAGTGACGTATCTGTGAGCACCCAAGCGATTGATTTGACCTATGACAGACTACAGGTTATAAACCTTTCAGATAGATCATTGTCTCCCGAGAAGGTGAGCGTATTGGAGAGGGGGCTGTCCTTCGTCCCGACGAACTCCTTCAAACCATTCGTCTGGACGAAGGACATCTCCCTCTTCATGCGTAAGTTAAGATGGAGGAAATATTTCATACAGCAGGATAAGAAACAGGCTATTGAGTATGGCCTTTCCCACACGTATATGCCTATCCTACGGGACCTCCAACAACTAGAAAACGAAATGAACACTGTCCCAGGTAGAGGCCCTTTTACTCAATTAAAACTTAAAAGTTCATCAAATCCTCCCGCCATGCATTGTCCTTTGCTGGACACGTTTGAGAAAATTGTCCTAAAAGAGATCAGATCCAAAAGATCATAGAGGATCTACAAATATGTCCCAGAAAGAATTATCTGCTTTGAGGTCCCTGGAAAACGACGAGAAAATTGTACTAAAACCATCCGATAAGGGCAGTAATATCGTTGTTCTGAATAGAACCCAATACACCGATGTCTGCATGACCCTGCTAGGGGACAGAAATACTTATGATAGGTTGACATCAGACCCAACACCTATATACTCTAAACAATTACTCTCCATTGCAGAGAAGGCTCTTTCATCCAAGCTAATTAGTCCTGCTGAGTTTGAGTATATGGTCCCAAAACATCCCAGCGGATGGAAATGCATTCTATATATCAACCCCTTATACTCATAAGGCGACTTGAATGGAATATAACATCAAGTCAGACGATAAATATAATAAGTCCACTGATTGGGGGATGACTTGAATGGTACATAACATCAAGTCAGGCTATACATATAATAAGGCCCTTGATTATCATGACACACACTGTATTCTAAAGTGTGTCTCGTGATACGTCACAGGCCTGGAATGCAAAAGGGGGCCCCCTGATACACGTCACACCCCTGGAATGCGGAAGGGGGATCCACCACCCACCAGGTGGCAGTCAGGTGGTGCGCCGAAGGGGGGGGGTTAAAGGTCATTGGAAGGGGGCGTGTCACCTGTCACTTTCCAAAAGTGGGTGGATTGACATAAGGTATGGATGCTTACTACTAGTTTGTGATCAAACAGCCACTGAGGGGTCCTGTACCACCTCGCCAGGAGCTTATAATGAGACTCCTGAGAGGTGACGCATGGAGAGAGCCCAAAGGCTTTCTTTAAAATGAGTTTGGTCTCACTTGGGGATAAGGAGATGTGAAGCTCTCTCTCCCATGAGACAAGGATGGCAGGTTTCGAGGTCATTGGGGGAGATATAAACTGTTTGCGAATAAAGGATACTTTTCTAGAGGAGGAGGCCAGACCTCCGATCGTAGATTCGAATGGAGTGAGTGGTCTGGTAGATTTGTGGGTTTTTAGGAAGTCATTAAAGACTTTCAGCAAGTGAGTGGAAACCAAAAAAGGCAAAGAGAGGTTAGGGAGGGGGTCCTCCAGAGAGGAGAGAGGGTCTTTGTGGGCTAGTGAGAGGGCATTCTGGATATGTTTACGTGCAAGGATCCTCCAAACCCGCGCGGAGCAAGGGTCCAAAGGAAGGTCCATAAATTTGTATAATGTGGACAGGGGGGTACAGGGAGAGGGACTTGGCGCTAGGGTCTCCCCAAAGGCATCCCAGGTCTCTATTGATCCCCTCAGGAGTGGGTTGTTTCTTCGTCCCCTGCTACTCTTCCTCCTGGGGAAACAAAGGTCTTCAAGGAGGGTGGGGCGGCAAGACCCTCTGGCTAGGCACTGGATCAATAGAGCCCTACTCGGGTGCGTTAGTTCCATCCAGTGATTCAGTTGGGTGGCGAGGTAAAGTTCTCGAGGGCAAGGCAGGTCCACTCCTCCCTCCGCATGCCTCCTAACTAGCAGGCAGTGGGCAAGTCTTGGTCTCCTTCCCATCCAGAGGTATCTGGAGAAAATTGTGCGCAGCGTCTTAAAGAAGCTGGATGTGACGAATATCGGTAGGAGTCTAATTTTGTATAGGATGATGGGGATGACGTAGGATTTTAGTATGTTTTTACGACCCAGCCATGATATGAAAGGTAAGTCATAGGATCGTAATAAATTTTTGATCTTAGGTAATAGAGGGAGGAAGTTGGTCCAGTACAGATCTTCTGCTTTTTTAGTGAGCTTTATGACCAGAATAGCCGAATCGGACCCATGCAAAAGGCGATTTATTTTTGATGGCGTTGAGGTGATTAGGGGGAATGGAGACGTTTAGGGCGATGGATTTGGCAAGGTTAATTTTAAAATTGGAGAGGGCTCCGAAGTTCTCCAAAAGAGAGACGAGGCGAGGGAGGCCTATTTCGGGGTTTGTGATAAGAAAAATAATGTCATCGGCATAGGCTGCAGCCGACAGGGTCTCGCCTCCCACTCTCAGTTCTTGTATGGAGGGATCTAGTCTGATTTTTTAAAGAAAAGGTTCTAGGGCAACAGACACTTGAAAATGGTGTGCTGTGCTGTCAGCTTGCTCACTTCATATATCTCACGATCCACTGCTTGCTCAAGCGGGCTCACGGGCTCACCTGCCCCCGGTCCTGGGCTTAAACAACAAACAATTCCATGCAGGAAAAAGTGTGATTCACGCTTGCTTGCAGAATAAAATATATAATCTTCCTTTATTTAGACATATTTAAAATTGCCAGGAGTACACATTAGAGATGAGCGAGCATACTCGTCCGTGCTTGATGCTCGTTCGAGTATTTGGGTGTTCGAGATGCTCGTTATTCGAGACGAGCACCACGCGGTGTTCGAGTCAATTCCATTTCCTTCCCTGAAAAATTTGCGCCATTTTCTAGCCAATAGAAACGCAGGGAAGGCATTACAACTTCCTCCTGTGACGTTCCAGCCCTATCCCACCCCCTGCAGTGAGTGGCTGGAGAGATCAAGTAACTGCCGTGTATATAAAGTGGCGCCGCCTGCGGCTCGCCACAGACACACCCTGGTAGAGATTAGGGACAGTGCTGCTGCTGATGATATTATAGGGAGAGTGTTAGCATCTACAAGAACCCCAATGGTCCATCTTAAAGCAACAGCTCACCTACTGCACTACTGTTGTGGGTGCTGGGAGCAGTTTTGCAATTTTTATTTTTTTGTATATCGGGCGTGCAGCCCCATTACAGCTATAGCATTCTCAGGCTGCAGTCTGTACTATGTAGTATAGGGGAAGTATTGGTGAGGCAGGGACAGTGGTAGTGTGGAATCCTGTCTACAACAATCCCAACGCTCTTAGGGCTACCTGTGCATTTAACTCCGTGGTTGCTGGGAGTTGTAGTACCTCAGCATTGCACTGCAAGGCCTGAGTTCAGCCTTCAGTTACATTTTTTGCTGGGGGCAGTTAGCGTAACGTAAGGGCTCTCTCTCCTTTTTACGGCTGCTTGTAACCCAGTGCATATTACTGCGTGGCCGGTGGGACTTAAGGTTGTACAGTGCCTGACAGCCTTAGGGCGCCCACCCACTGGCGTTTGCGATTTCCGCGCGTGAAAAACGCGCGTTTTTTGCGGCGTTTTCGCGGCTTTTCCGTTAATTTCCATTGCCATTCATGGGTGCATTAAGAGAAAAATAAGGACACATATGCAACTGACAGTTCCTATGTTAAAAATCGCCACAGACCGAAAAAAAAACGCCAGTGGACAGGAACACATGTTATCTCTATGCCTGTGCAGGAAAAACGCAAAACGCAAACGCAGGTAAAAAAAACGCCAGTGGGTGGGCGCCCTTAGAGGGAGAGTCCAATACACGCTCCATTGCCTGCATTGCATTGGAAAAAAACAAATTTTAAAAAAGAAATCCTTTTTACGGCTGCTTGTAACCCAGTGCACATTACTGCATGGCCTGTGGGACTTAAGGTTGTACAGTGCCAGACAGCCTTAGAGGGAGAGTCCAATACACGCTCCATTGCCTGCATTGCATTGGAAAAAAACAAATTTTAAAAAAGAAATCCTTTTTACGGCTGCTTGTAACCCAGTGCATAATACTGCGTGGCCTGTGGGACTTGAGGTTAATCTGAACTGCATAGTGCACAGCAAGACCTGAGTTCAGCCTTCAGTTTCATTTTTTGCTGGGGGCAGTGCACGCCAAGAAAGCACAAATATTTTTCACCACTCTGTGTTACCAGTCAGCTGCCGGCGCAGTGTACGGTGCCAGACAGCCATAGAGGGAGAGTCCAATACATGCTCCATTGCCTGCATTGCATCTGAAAAAAACTATTTTAAAAAATAAATCCTTTTTACGGCTGCTTGTAACCCAGTGCATATTACTGCGTGGCCTATGGGACTTGAGGTTGTACGGTGCCAGACAGCCATAGAGGGAGAGTCCAATACACGCTCCATTGCCTGCATTGCATTGGAGAAAAACAAATTTTAAAAAAGAAATCCTTTTTACGGCTGCTTGTAACCCAGTGCATATTACTGTGTGGCCTGTGGAACTTGAGGTGCATCACAACTGCATATTGCACAGCTAGTCCTGCTTGCATCCTTCCTTATAATTTATCTCTGGCTTCATTTTGCGTTGTATAACCGTTGGCAGGCACCAACTGCGCTGCAATAATTCACAAAAATTTTGACACCGCTCAGTGTCTGCTCGATTCTTAATCCACCATGCTGAGGGGTAGGGGTAGGGGTATAGGACGTGGACGCGTAGTTCCAAGTGAGGGTGTGGGTATAGGCCAAGTTCCTGGTCCAGGCGAATCACAGCCGGCGGCTGCGGGAGTAGGAGAGAGGACAGTTTCTGGGGTCCTCAGCTTCATATCACAATTTTTGGGTCCACGTCGTAGACCTTTATTAAAAAACGAGCAGTGTGAGCAGGTCCTGTCGTGGATGGCAGAAAGTGCATCCAGCAATCCATCGACCACCCAGTCTTCTACGCCGTCCACTGCTGCAACTCTGAATCCTCTGGCTGCTGCTCCTCCTTCCTCCCAGCCTCCTCACTCCATGAAAATGACACATTCTGAGGAGCAGGCAGACTCCCAGGAACTGTTCTCGGGCCCCTTCCCAGATTGGGCAACAATGGTTCCTCTCCCACCGGAGGAGTTTGTCGTGACCGATGCCCAACCTTTGGAAGGTTCCCGGGGTCCGGGGGATGAGGCTGGGGACTTCCGGCAACTCTCTCAAGAGCTTTCAGTGGGTGAGGAGGACGATGACGATGAGACACAGTTGTCTATCAGTGAGGCAGTAGTAAGGGCAGTAAGTCCGAGGGAGGAGCGCACAGAGGATTCGGAGGAAGAGCCGCTGGACGATGAGGTGACTGACCCCACCTGGTGTGATAAGCCAACTGAGGACAGGTCTTCAGAGGGGGAGGCAATTGCAGCCGCAGGATAGGTTGGAAGAGGAAGTGGGGTGGCCAGGGGTAGAGGCAGGGCCAGAGCGAATAATCCAACAGCTGTTTCCCAAAGCATTCCCTCACGCCAAGCCACCGTGCAGAGGCCGAGGTGCTCAAAGGTGTGGCAGTTTTTCACTGAGACCGCGGACTACTGACGAACAGTGGTGTGCAACCTTTGTCGCACCAAGATCAGCCCGGGAGCCACCAGTACCAGCCTCACCACCACCAGCATGCACAGGCAAATGATGGCCAAGCACCCCAGAAGATGGGAGGAAGGCCGTTCACCGCCTCCGGGTCGCACCACTGCCTCTCCCCCTGGGCCACAAGCTGCCACTGAGATCCAACCCACCTCTCACGACACAGGCACTAGCGTCTCCTGGCCTTGACCCACACTTTCACCTCCGCTGTCCTCTGCCCCATCCAGCAATTTCTCTCAGAGCAGCGTCCAGCTGTTGCTAAGAGAATCCTTAAAGTGAAAGCGCAAATACGCCGCCACGCACCTGCACGCTCAAGCTTTATATGTCCACATAGCCAAATTGATTAGCCTGGAGATGCTCCCCTACAGGCTTGTGGAAACGAAGGCTTTCAAAAACATGATGGCCGCGGTGGCCCCAGTTGCCACTATTTTTCACGGTGTGACGTCCCAGCCCTGCACGACCACGTCTCACACAACATTGTACGCGCCCTCACCAACTCGGTTACTGGCAAGGTCCACTTAACCACGGACACATGGACAAGCACAGGTGGGCAGGGCTACTATATCTCCCTGACGGCACATTGGGTGAATTTAGTGGAGGCTGGGACCGAGTCAGAGCCTGGGACCGCTCATGTCCTACCCACCCCCAGAATTGCGGGCAACCAGATCGGTGCTGGTATCTGCGGTGGTGTATGCCACCTCCACTAAACCTTCCTCCTCCTCCTCCTACGCAAACTCTACCTCGCAATCAAGACGTGTCAGCGGCAGCATGTCGCTAGCAGTCGGTGTCGCGCGGCAGCACAGCGGTGGGCAAGTGTCAGCAGGCCGTGCTGAAACTACTCAGCTTAGGAGGGAAGAGGCACGGCCCACGAACTGTTGCACGGTCTGACAGAGCAGACCGACCGCTGGCTTTCGCCACTGAGCCTCCAGCCGGGCATGGTCGTGTGTGACAACGGACGTAACCTGGTGGCGGCTCTGCAGCTCGGAAGCCTCAGGCACATGCCATGCCTGGCCCATGTCTTTAATTTGGTGGTTCAGCCGTTTCTGAAAGGCTACCCACACTTGTCAGACCTCCTCGGCAAGGTGCGCCAAGTCAACGCACATTTCCGCAAGTCCAACACGGACACTGCCACCCTGTGGACCCTGCAACATCGGTTTAATCTGCCAGTGCACCGACTGCTTTGCGACGTGCCCATACGGTGGAACTCTACGCTCCACATGTTGGCCAGGCTGTATGAGCAGCGTAGAGCTATAGTGGAATACCAATTCCAACATGGGCGGCGTAGTGGGAGTCAGCCTCCTCAATTCTTTACCGAGGAGTGGGCCTGGATGGCAGATATCTGCCAGGTCCTTGGAAACTTTGAGGAGTCTACCCTGATGGTGAACGGCGATGCTGCAATCATCAGCGTCACCATTCCCCTGCTATGCCTGTTGAGAAGTTCCCTGCAAAACATAAAGGCTGACGCTTTGCGCTCGGAAACGGAGGCGGTGGAAGACAGTATATTGCTGGATAGTCAGAGAACCCTCATGTCTATATCTCAGCGCGTTGAGGAGGAGGAGGGTAGGAGTCTGAGGAGGAAGAGACAGCTTGGCCCACTGCTGAGGGTACCCATGCTGCTTGCCTCTCATCCATTCAGCGTGTATGGCCTGAGGAGGAGGATCCTCAAAGTGATCTTCCTAGTGAGGACAGCCATATGTTGCATACAGGTACCCTGGCACACATGGCTAACTTCATGTTAGCATGCCTTTCTTGTGACCCTTGTGTTAGATGCATTCTGGCCTCTACGGTTTACTGGGTGTACACACTGCTCGAGCCACGGTATAAGGAGAACCTTTCCACTCTCATTCCTGAAGAGGAAAGGGGTTTGAGAGTGATGCAATACCACAGGGCCCTGGTGGACAAACTGATGGTAAACTTCCCATCCGACAGCGCCAGTGGCAGAAGGCGCAGTTCCAAGGGCCAAGTAGCAGGGGAGGCACGGAGATCAGGCAGCATGTTCAGCGCAGCCAGGGGAAATTTCTCCAAGGCCTTTGCCAGCTTTATGGCTCCCCAGCAAGACTGTGTCACACCTCCCCAGTCCAGGCTGAGTCGGAAGGAGCACTGTGAAAAGATGGTGAGGGAGTACGTAGCCGATCGTACCACCGTCCTCAGTGAGGCCTCTGCTCCGTACAACCACTGATTGTCAAAGCTGGACACATGGCACGAACTCACGCTGTATGCCCTGGAGGTGCTGGCTTGCCCTGCGACTAGCGTCTTGTTTAGTGCAGCTGGGGGAATCATCACGGACAAGCGTACCCGCCTGCCAATTGACAGTGCCGACAGGCTTACACTCATAAAGATGAACAAAGCCGGGATTTCCCCAGACTTCTCTTCTCCACCAGCGGACAGCAGCGGTACCTAAAGACCTTTGTCAATCTGTGTATGATATTCATCCTCCTCCTCCTGAAACCTCATGTAATCACCTTGAACGGGCAATTTTTCTGTGGCCCAAAAGGCTCATGTAACTTTTCTAAACAATATTTATACGTTTCAATTCTCATTAAAGCATTGAAACTTCCACCTGAACCAATTTTTATTTTGACTGGGCTGCCTCCAGGCCTAGTTACAAAATAAGCCACAGTAAGCTAAGCGATTAATGGGTTTCACCTGCCCTCTGGGTTAGGCATGGGCAATTTTTCTGGGGTACATTTGTACTGTCGGTACACCAATTTTTCGGGCCCTCGCCTACAATGTAATCCCAGTAATTTTTATGGGCTTCGCCTGCACTCATGGTACACCACTGTATCTGGGGCTGTCTGCACTGCTGGAACTGAAATGCTACTGGGGTCTGTCTATGCTGTTGCAATTGAAATGTTACTGGGGCCTGTCCTAATGATACTACTGAAATGTTACTGGGTCTGTCTGCACTGCTGGAACAGAAATGTTACTGGGGTCTGTCTGCACTGCTGGAACTGAAATGTTACTGGGGTCTGTTAATAATGCTGGAAATGAAATGTTACTGGGGTCTGTCTTTACTGTTGCTACTGAAATGTTGCTGGGGCCTGTACCTAATGATACTACTGAAATATTACTGGGGTCTGTTTGCACTGCTGGAACTGAAATGTTACTTGGGCATGTCGCAACTGATACTACTGAAATGTTACTGGGGTCTGTATGCACTGCTGGAACTGAAATGTTACTGGGGTCTGTCAATACTGCTGTAAATGAAATGTTACTGGGGTCTGTCTATACTGCTGGAACTGAAATGTTACTGGGGTCTGTCTATACTGTTGCTACTGAAATGTTGCTGGGGCCTGTACCTAATGATACTACTGAAATGTTACTGGGGTCTGTTTGCACTGCTGTAAATGAAATGTTACTGGGGTCTGTCAATGTTGTTGCTACTGAAATGTTACTGGGGCCTGTCCCTAATTATACTACTGAAATGTTACAGGGTTCTGTCTGCACTGCTGGAACTGAAATGTTACTGGGGCATGTCGCAGCTGATACTACTAAAATGTTACTGGGGTCTGTCTGCACTGCTGGAACTGAAATGTTACTGGGGTCTGTCTATACTGTTGCTACTGAAATGTTACTGGGGCCTGTCTATACTGCTGTAAATGAGATGTTACTGGGGTCTGTCTATACTGTTGCTACTGAAATGTTAATGGGGTCTGTCTGCACTGCTGGAACTGAAGCGTTACTGGGGCTGTATGCACTGCTGGAACTGAAATGTAACTGGGGTCTGTCAGCACTGCTGGAACTGAAATGTTACTGGGGCATGTCGCAACTGATACTACAGAAATGTTACTGGGGTCTCTCCCTAATGTTACTACTGATCTGTTACTGGGGTCTGTCTAGACTTATACTACTGAAATATTACTGGGGTCTGTCTATACTGCTGCAAATGAAATGTTACTGGGGTCTGTCCCTACTGCTGCCAATGAAATTTTACTGGGGTCTGTCCATACTCTTACCACTGAAATGTTACTAATTATCGGCTCTGCCTATACTGCTGCTACTGCTATGTTACAGGGTTGTGGAAACGGAGGCTTCCCAAAGACATGATGGTGGCGAGGCCACGCTACTTGGTCCCCAGGCGCGACAACTTTTCAGCGACGCGGTAACTGGTAAGGCGCATATAATCATGGACAAGTGGACTAGACACGTACTGCCTCAAAACATTCCCCTCCTCCTCCTCCAACCATGAAAACATTCTTGCAAATGCTTTCGCAGTGGTCCGTCTGGCGGGAGTCCAAGAATTTCACCTTAAACGACATAATAACAACCCCCTTCCCCCCCCCCGCCACGGCCCACTTAATCTTGGCCACATTCCAAAAACCAACTAAATAAAACTGCGCTACTATATCCACACTCCACAACTTCATCCTGGCCAAATTCCGAAAACCAACAAAATAAAACCGCGCTAATAGGTCCATAGTCGCGACTACTTTCCCACCAACGCGGTTACTGCTAAGGTGCATATAACCACGGACACGGGGACAGGACACGTACTGCCTCAAAAACATCCCCCTTCTCCTCCTCCAACAATGAAAACATTCTTGGCAAATGCTTTCGCAGTGGTCCGTCTGGCGGCAGTCCAAGAATTTCACCTTAACCGACACAAAAAAAAAGCACCCCACCACCTCCCCGCCACGGACCACTTAATCCTGGCCACATCCTAAAAACCAACTAAATAAAACCGCAGTAGTATTCCGTTATCCCTAGCTGAAGCTTTCAGCCGACTGGTAGAGCAATGGTGGCTTCCAACTTGTTGGTACTGCTAAGTCCAAAGATAAGCGTACAGCTGAGGTCGGAATACAGGTGACTATAGAACACAGCATTCCTGCAGGGCAAGGGACAGAGTTGCAGCAGGTACCGACCCTTAATGGAAGCAGGCCAGCTGAAAACCACATACTCCCTGAATGATTTTGGTCTGACCAATGATGAGGCCTTTACTTGTGATCATCTTTGGTAATTCCTAAGAAAGATACGTGCGTGGTAGTAGCCGGAAACTTGGATTGCTATTTGCTAACACTTTGAAATGGACAACTGAAACCATAGGAATGAAGCCTTTCCATTTTTCAGCTTGAGATGAGGGGGAGTGCAGACTTTCAGTACCTTGAATATCCTTGTCATTGCAATCAAATGCCCCTCTCTTGTCTTAGAAATACTAGCTTTTCCACATAGGTGTTGTCTATCTGTCTATACTGTTACTACTGAAATCCCACTAATAATGGGCTATGCCTGTCCTGCTGTTACGGAAATGTTACAGGGGTCTGTCGATATCGTTACTACTGAAATGTAACTGATACTGTGCTCTGCCTATACTGCAGCTACTGAAATGTTACTGGGGTCGGTCTATATTGTTACTACACAAGTGTTAATAGGGTCTCCCTAGACTTCTGCAACATAACTGTGGGGTCAACGTATACCTTTGCTACAGGAGTATTACAGGGGTTGGTGCATACTATGGGTGCACTAAGTGTTCCCATCGCGGTGTTCCATGTACATGGCCCCCCAAAAAAACCCAGACTGACTAGGGCATGCAGTGTGGGCCGAAGCCCACCTGTATTTTATCTGACGTTATCTCAGCTGTGCAGGGCACTGCAATGGGTTTTATTTATGTACCGCCGGTGGCTTCCTGGGACCCACCCATGCTGTGGGTCCACAGGGACTTCACATAGGGGAGTTGTACCTGCCTGTGTCTACTTATAAAAACCCAAGTCTGACTGGGGCATGCAGTTTGGGCGGAAGCCCACCTGTATTTAATCTGACGTTAGCTCTGCTGTGCAGGGCACTGCGATGGGATATATTTATGTACTGCCGGTGGCTTCCTGGGACCCACCCATGCTGTGGGTCCACAGGGACTTCACATATCGGAGTTGTACCTGCCTGTGTCTACTTATAAAAACCCCAGTCTGACTGGGGCATGCAGTGTGGGCCGAAGCCCACCTGTATTTAATCTGACGTTAGCTCTGCTGTCCAGGGCACTGCAATGGGATATATTTATGTACCGCCGGTGGGTTCCAGGGAGCCACCCATGCTGTGGGTCCACAGGGACTTCACATAGGGGAGTTGTACCTGCCTGTGTCTATGTATAAAAAACCCTAGTCTGACTGGGGCATGCAGTGTGGGCCGAAGCCCACCTGTATTTCATCTGTTGTTAGCTCTACTATCCGGGGCACTGCATTGGGACAAACTACAGGAGCAATACAGCGCTAATGAGACGTACACAGCTATGCTAGCATTGGAGTCCGCTGTAGGCCCACAATTGCTGAGGGTTTGTGCAGAGGCCTATGTCCTGGGTGCAGTGAAAGTCCGTTTCCTGCCTACGATTGCTGAAGCTGTGGGCCGAGGCCTATGTCGTGGGCGTGGTGCAAGTCTGCCATGTTTGGCCGCTCAGATTTAATTTTTGTTCATGTCTTTGGTTGCCTAGACCCACCTATGCTGTTGGTGCAAACTTAGTTCCCATCGCGGTGTTTGACCTGTCTGGCACAAAGACACTGACTGACTTGGGTGGGGGGCAGAGTGCAGATGGCTTTCCCCTTGCGGTGTCGATTGAGCTATGCAACACCTTTACAGAATGAATACTGTGTGGGCACATGGATTCCCCATTGCTATGCCCACGTTTGCAGCTCCTGACGGAGGTGGCACAGGATTGGATTTCTCATTGCTTCTGTACAACATTGTGGGCTATCACCCCGCCCCTTTTAAAGAGGGTCGCTGCCTGGCCCTGCCAACCCTCTGCAGTGTGTGCCTCCCGTTCCTCCTGATTGCAGACACACTTATAAATAGACATGAGGGTGGTGTGGCTATGAAGTGAGCGTGTGGCATGAGGGCAGCTGAAGGTTGCGCAGGGACACTTTTGTGTGCGCTGCAGACGCAGGGTCGTGCAGGGGTGTTGGGCAGCATGTAACCCAGGAGAAGAGGCAGCGGTGTGTCCCGCAGGCAGTGATTGTGCTTTGTTGGAGGTAGTGTGGTGCTTAACTAAGGTGTGCCTTGCTAATGAGAGTTTGTCCGAAGTAAAAATTGTTAGGGGGGGGGCACTTTTGCTGCTATTGTGGCTTAATAGTGGAACCTGGGAACCTGAGATGCAGCCCAGCATGTTGCCCCTCGCCTGCCCTATCCGTTTCTGTGTCGTTTCCATCACTTTCTTGGGTTTTCCAGATTTTCACAAATGAAAACCTTAGCGGAGCATGGCTGATATACAAAAATGCTCGAGTCACCCATTGACTTCAATGGGGTTCGTTACTCGAAACGAACTCTCGAGCATCGAGCACCCGAGCATTTTGGTGCTCGCTCATCTCTAGTACACATCTCTAAACCAGACGCGTATCGGCTGCACAGAGCCTTCGTCAGTGGTATGATCTGAATAGAGTGTGGGACCAGCTTAAATAGGTGGAACAGAACAAATAATTACAATGACTGTCAGCTGTACAGGCTATAGGGCAAAGGGAAAATACACAGAAACATCACACTATTACTGGTAAGATAATGCTTGTGAATGAAGCTTGTAGTAAAACAAATATCGCACAAATAGCAATATAACACAAAATGGATACCAACGGGCGCTCTGCCAAGGCTTCATTTATTTCAATTATTGCAAGATTAACCCCTAGTTGCACTATGTTTATATCTATTGCAGTTGAACCTCACAATTGAGTTAATAAAATATATCTATATATAGAGAGGACCATAAAAATTTCCCTTTCTATGTGATTGCATTATACTTTGCTCCCCTTCTGTTCCACTTATTTAAGCTGGTCCCACACGCTATTCAGATCATACCACTGACGAAGGCTCTGTGCAGCCGATACGCGTCTGGTTAGAGATGTGTACTCCTGGCAATTTTAAATATGTCTAAATAAAGGAAGATTATATATTTTATTCTGCAAGCAAGCGTGAATCACACTTTTTCCTGCATGGAATTCTCTGTTGTTTAAAGGGGTTGTCCCGCGCCGAAACGGGTTTTTTTTTTTTTCAACCCCCCCCCGTTCGGCGCGAGACAACCCCGATGCAGGGAGGTAAAGAAAGCTCACTGGAGCGCTTACCTTAATCCCCGCGCTCCGGTGACTTCTCTACTCACCGCTGAAGATGGCCTCTTCCTCCGTGGACCGCAGCTCTTCTGTGCGGTCCATTGCCGATTCCAGCCTCCTGATTGGCTGGAATCGGCACGTGACGGGGCGGAGCTACACGGAGCTACACGGAGCCCCATAGAAGACTGCAGAAGACCCGGACTGCGCAAGCGCGGCTAATTTGGCCATCGGAGGGCGAAAATTAGTCGGCACCATGGAGACGAGGACGCCAGCAACGGAGCAGGTAAGTATAAAACTTTTTATAACTTCTGTATGGCTCATAATTAATGCACAATGTATATTACAAAGTGCATTATTATGGCCATACAGAAGTGTATAGACCCACTTGCTGCCTCGGGACAACCCCTTTAAGCCCAGTACCGGGGGCAGGTGAACCCGCTTGAGCAAGCAGTGGATCGTGAGATATATGAAGTGAGCAAGCTGACAGCACAGCACACCATTTTCAAGTGTTTGTTTCTTTGGAATTACCCGTCCGGTGTTGCTATGAATAACTTGTTCCAAGAATATACACAGCACCAAATGCATGTATACAAGGAATGAGGTAATTTCTACCCATATTTATAAGTGCAGTGTCTCCATTATTTGGACATTTTCTCATGATCTCCACACTATTTGCAAATGAAAATTAGCCACTAAGGTTTACCATCTGTTATTAGTACGTTTTATGGGACTCTAATGTACCAATTTTAATTTATATTTATTGGTGTTTTCAACAAAGTATGATGACTGAACAAGAAACAGTTGTCCGGGCCAGGATGCAAAAATTATCCAATCTGTTTCAGGACAATATACAAAGTATGCATCCTGACACAAAGGGATTAATTCTAGAGATGAGCGAGCATACTTGTCCGAGCTTGATACTCGTTCGAGTATTAGGGTGTTCGAGATGCTCGTTACTCGAGACGAAGACGACGCGATGTTCGAGTTACTTTCATTTTCTTCCCTGAGAAATTTGCGCGCTTTTCTGGCCAATAGAAAGACAGGGAAGGCATTACAACTTCCCCCTGCGACGTTCAAGCCCTATGCCACCCCCCTGCAGTGAGTGGCTGGCGAGATTAGGTGTCACCTGAGTATTAAAATCTGCCCGCCCGCGGCTCGCCACAGATGCATTCTGACATAGTTCAGGGAAAGTGCTGTTGATGCCGGAGCTGCTATAGGGAGAGCGCTAGGAGTGATTTTAGGCTTCAAGAACCCCAACGGCCCTTCTTAGGCCATAAAAATTGTAGATCGCACCTATGAGCGATCTGTAATTCCTGTTCTCTTCTCTATATGCGCTCAATGGGGCCGGCGACAGTAGCGCCGACCCCATTGAGAACATATAGAAGACAAATCATTCTTCTCTGCCACAGCTGTAAAAGCTGTGGCAGAGAAGAACGATGTTTGCCCATTGAATTCAATGGAGCCGGCAATACAGCAGGTTCCACTGAAAGCAATGGGCTGCCGGCGTGCGCGGGATGAATTGTCGGGACGGGCTTAAATATATAAGCCCTTCCCTGCAATTCATCCAGAAATGTGTTACAATAAAAATATATACCGTATATACCGGCGTATAAGGCGACGGGGCGTATAAGACGACCCCCCAACTGTCACCTTATACGCCGGGAATACAGCGGAGCAAAGAATAAAAATCATTACTCACTTCCCCCAGCGTTCTGCGGCGCTGCTGCAGGCTGTCGCTCCCTTCTGGTCCCCGGCAGAGCATTGCTTTCTGGACGAAGGGCTTGAAATCCCCGCCTCCAGAAAACACACATGCCTTCAGCCAATCACAGCCAATGACAATGATGTCATTGAATGGTTGTGATTGGCTGAAGGCACGTGTGTTTTCTGGAGGCGGGGATTTCAAGCGCTGCGTCCAGAAAGCAATGCTCTGCCGGGGACCAGGAGGGAGCGACAGCCTGCAGCAGCGCCGCAGAACGCCGGGGGAAGTGAGTAATGATTTTTATTCTTTGCTCCGCTGTATTCCCGGCGTATAAGGTGACAGTTGGGGGGTCGTCTTATATACGCCGGTATATACGGTATACATTTTTATTGTAACACATTTCTGGATTAATTGCAGGGAAGGGCTTATTTATTTAAGCCCTTCCCGACAATTCATCCCGCGATCGCCAGCAGCCCATTGCTTTCAGTGGAACTTGCTGTATTGCCGGCTCCATTGAATTCAATGGGCTAACATTGTTCTTCTCTGCCACAGCTGTTACAGCTATGGCAAAGGAGAACGATCTTTATGCTGACAGTGCGGGGGGGGGCACTCTTGCTGCTATTGTGGCTTAATAGTGGGACCTGTGAACTTGAGATGCAGCCCAACATGTAGCCCCTCGCCTGCCCTATCCGTTGCTGTGTCATTCCCATCACTTTCTTGAATTGCCCCGATTTTCACAAATGAAAACCTTAGCGAGCATTGGCGATATACAAAAATGCTCGGGTCGCCAATTGACTTCAATGGGGTTCGTTACTCGAAACGAACCCTCGAGCATCGCGAAAATTTTGTCCCGAGTAACGAGCACCCGAGCATTTTGGTGCTCGCTCATCTCTAGTTAATTCAATCATTAATAGAGATGAGCGAACGCGTTCGTCCGAGCTTGATATTCGTGCGAATATTAGGGTGTTCGGGATGTTCGTTATTCGTAACGAACACCATGCGGTGTTCTGGTTACTTTCACTTCCTTCCCTGAGACGTTAGCGCGCTTTTCTGGCCAATTGAAAGACAGGGAAGGCATTACAACTTCCCCCTGCAACGTTTAAGCCCTATACCACCCCCCTGCTGTGAGTGGCTGGCGAGATCAGGTGTTCGCCTAATATAAAAGTCGGCCCCTCCCGCGGCTCGCCTCAGATGCGGTGTGAGTTAGATGAGGGACAGTGCTGTTTATACCGGAGCTGCTGTAGGGAAAGAATTGGTAGTTAGTGTAGGCTTCAAGACCCCCCAAAGGTCCTTATTAGGGCCACTGATAGCTGTGTGTTGGCTGCTGTTAGCAGTGCCATTTTTTTTTTTTCTCAAAATCGGCTCTGCAGAGCGTTGCACCTGGCATTAGGGACAGAAGTGCTGCATAGGCAGGGAGAGTGTTAGGAGTGAGTGTAGCCTTCAAGAACCTCAACGGTCCTTTCTAGGGCCATATTTATCCGTGTGCAGTACTGTCCAGGCTGCTGTTAGCTGTGCTGCATTTTTTTGGGGCTTCTCAAAATCGCCTCTGCAGAGCATTCCACCCTCCATTGATACTGCAGGGAAAGAATTGTATAGGCAGGGCCACAACACAGTTATTATTCATAGAATATACGCAGTGCTGCCTTTTGGTGGAAAAACAAGTGGAAACAAATCTATTTGTCCAGCCTCTGTCCGTCCTTACTGGCGGTGGACACGTGTGAGCTGCGTGAAAAACATTGCTAAATCATACGCACCCAGCTACGCTTTACTGCTGGCTTCGCCATTTGCTTTCCTTAATTGGGAAAAAAAATACCTGCTCTGCCAGAGTTATAATAACTCTGCTACCCTCACGTTCTGTGACACATTAGCAGGGACACAGCACAGTTATTAAACTTCTCATGTTCATTGAATATACGCAGTGCTGCCTTTTGGTGGAAAAACAAGTGGAAACAAATCTATTTGTCCAGCCTCTGTCCGTCCTTACTGGCGGTGGACACGTGTGAGCTGCGTGAAAAACATTGCTAAATCATACGCACCCAGCTACGCTTTACTGCTGGCTTCGCCATTTGCTTTCCTTAATTGGGAAAAAAAATACCTGCTCTGCCAGAGTTATAATAACTCTGCTACCCTCACGTTCTGTGACACATTAGCAGGGACACAGCACAGTTATTAAACTTCTCATGTTCATTGAATATACGCAGTGCTGCCTTTTGGTGGAAAAACAAGTGGAAACAAATCTATTTGTCCAGCCTCTGTCCGTCCTTACGGGCGGTGGACACGTGTGAGCTGCGTGAAAAACATTGCTAAATCATACGCACCCAGCTACGCTTTACTGCTGGCTTCGCCATTTGCTTTCCTTAATTGGGAAAAAAAATACCTGCTCTGCCAGAGTTATAATAACTCTGCTACCCTCACGTTCTGTGACACATTAGCAGGGACACAGCACAGTTATTAAACTTCTCATGTTCATTGAATATACGCAGTGCTGCCTTTTGGTGGAAAAACAAGTGGAAACAAATCTATTTGTCCAGCCTCTGTCCGTCCTTACGGGCGGTGGACACGTGTGAGCTGCGTGAAAAACATTGCTAAATCATACGCACCCAGCTACGCTTTACTGCTGGCTTCGCCATTTGCTTTCCTTAATTGGGAAAAAAAATACCTGCTCTGCCAGAGTTATAATAACTCTGCTACCCTCACGTTCTGTGACACATTAGCAGGGACACAGCACAGTTATTAAACTTCTCATGTTCATTGAATATACGCAGTGCTGCCTTTTGGTGGAAAAACAAGTGGAAACAAATCTATTTGTCCAGCCTCTGTCCGTCCTTACGGGCGGTGGACACGTGTGAGCTGCGTGAAAAACATTGCTAAATCATACGCACCCAGCTACGCTTTACTGCTGGCTTCGCCATTTGCTTTCCTTAATTGGGAAAAAAAATACCTGCTCTGCCAGAGTTATAATAACTCTGCTACCCTCACGTTCTGTGACACATTAGCAGGGACACAGCACAGTTATTAAACTTAGATTATTCATTCACTAGAGGCAGTGGGGCCTTTCGTTTTCCAAAAAGGGAAAAAATTATATTTGGCCTGCAGTCTTGCGCCAATTTATTTCCTGCCTGTGAAATCAAATCACTGGTAATACAGCATGCTGAGGGGTAGGGGTAGGCCTAGAGGACGTGGACGCGGCCGAGGACGCGGAGGGCCAAGTCAGGGTGTGGGCACAGGCCGAGCTCCTGATCCCGGTGTGTCGCAGCCGACTGCTGCGCGATTAGGAGAGAGGCACGTTTCTGGCGTCCCCACATTCATCGCCCAATTAATGGGTCCACGCGGGAGACGGTTATTAGAAAATGAGCAGTGTGAGCAGGTCCTGTCCTGGATGGCAGAAAGTGCTTCGAGCAACCTATCGTCAACACGCAGTTCTGCGCCGTCCACTGCTGCAAATCCGAATCCTCTGTCTGCTGCTCCTCCTTCCTCCCAGCCTCCTCACTCCACTACAATGACACCTGCTCAGGAGCGGGAACACTCCCAGGAACTGTTCTCGGGCCCCTGCTTAGATTGGGCAGCAGCGGTTCCTCTCCCACCAGAGGAGTTTATCGTCACTGATGCCCAACCATTCGAAAGTTCCCGGGGTCCGAGGGAAGAGGCTGGGGACTTCCGCCAACTGTCTCAACAACTTTCTGTGGGTGAGGAGGACGATGACGATCAGACACAGTTGTCTTGCAGTGAGGTAGTAGTAAGGGCAGTAAGTCCAAGGGAGCAGCGCACAGAGGATTCGGAGGAAGAGCAGCAGGACGATGAGGTGACTGACCCCACCTGGTGTGCAACGCTTACTCAGGAGGACAGGTCTTCAGAGGGGGAGTCAAGGGCATCAGCAGGGCAGGTTGCAAGAGGCAGTGCGGTGGCCAGGGCCAGGGGTAGAGGCAGGGCCAGACCGAATAATCCACCAAGTGTTTCCCAAAGCGCCCCCTCGCGCCATGCCACCCTGCAGAGGCCGAGGTGCTCTAAGGTCTGGCAGTTTTTCACAGAGACGCCTGACGACCGACGAACAGTGGTGTTCAACCTTTGTTGCGCAAAGCTCAGCCGGGGAGCCAACACCAACAGCCTCACCACCACCACCATGCGCAGACATATGATGGCCAAGCACCCCACAAGGTGGGACGAAGGCCGTTCACCGCCTCCGGTTTGCACCCCTCACCCCTGTGCCCCAACCTGCCACTGAGATGCAACCCCCCTCTCAGGACACAGGCACTACCGTCTCCTGGCCTGCACCCACACCCTCATCTCCGCTGTCCTCGGCCCCATCCAGCAGTGTAGTTCAGCGCACCGTTCAGCCGTCGCTTGCGCAAGTGTTCGAGCGCAAGCGCAAGTACGCCGCCACGCACCCGCACGCTCAAACGTTAACCGTCCGCATAGCAAAATTCATCAGCCTTGAGATGCTGCCGTATAGGGTTGTGGAAACTGAGTCCTTCAAAAGTATCATGGAGGCGGCGGCCCCGCGCTACTCAGTTCCCAGTCGCCACTACTTTTCCCGATGTGCCGTCCCAGCCCTGCACGACCACGTCTCCCGCAACATTGTGCGCGCCCTCACCAACGCGGTTACTGCCACGGTCCACTTAACTACGGACACGTGGACAAGCACAGGCGGGCAGGGCCACTATATCTCCCTGACGGCACATTGGGTGAATTTAGTGGAGGCTGGGACAGAGTCAGAGCCTGGGACCGCTCACGTCCTACCCACCCCCAGAATTGCGGGCCCCAGCTCGGTGGTGGTATCTGCGGAGGTGTATGCTTCCTCCACTAAAGCACCCTCCTCCTCCTCCTCCTCCTCTGTCTCGCAATCAAGATGTGTTAGCAGCAGCATGTCGCCAGCAGTCGGTGTCGCGCGGTGTGGCAGCACAGCGGTGGGCAAGCGTCAGCAGGCCGTGCTGAAACTACTCAGCTTAGGCGATAAGAGGCACACAGCCCACGAACTGCTGCAGGGTCTGACAGAGCAGACCGACCGCTGGCTTGCGCCGCTGAGCCTCCAACCGGGCATGGTCGTGTGTGACAACGGGCGTAACCTGGTGGCGGCTCTGCAGCTTGGCAGCCTCACGCACGTGCCATGCCTGGCCCACGTCTTTAATTTGGTGGTTCAGCGCTTTCTGAAAAGCTACCCACGCTTGTCAGACCTGCTCGTAAAGGCGCGCCGGCTCTGCGCACATTTCCGCAAGTCCCACACGGACGCTGCCACCCTGCGCACCCTGCAACATCACTTTAAGCTGCCAGTGCACCGACTGCTGTGCGACGTGCCCACACGGTGGAACTCTACGCTCCACATGTTGGCCAGGCTCTATGAACAACGTAGAGCTATAGTCGAATACCAACTCCAACATGGGCGGCGCAGTGGGAGTCAGCCTCCTCAATTCCTTTCAGAAGAGTGGGCCTGGTTGGCAGACATCTGCCATGTCCTTGGTAATTTTGAGGAGTCTACCCAGGTGGTGAGCGGCGATGCTACAATCATTAGCGTCACCATTCCTCTGCTATGCATCTTGAGAAATTCCCTGCAAACCATAAAGGCAGCTGCTTTGCGCTCGGAAACGGGGGCGGGGGAAGACAGTATGCCGCTGGATAGTCAGGGCACCCTCCTGTCTATTTCTCAGCGCGTACAGGAGGAGGAGGAGGAGCATGAGGAGGATGAGGAGGAGGGGGAAGAGACAGCTTGGGCCGCTGCTGACGGTACACCGGCTGATTGCCTGTCATCCTTTCAGCGTGTATGGCCTGAGGAGGAGGAGGAGGAGGAGGATCCTGAAAGTGATCTTCCTAGTGAAGACAGCCATGTGTTGCGTACAGGTACCCTGGCACACATGGCTGACTTCATGTTAGGATGCCTTTCTCGTGACCCTCGCGTTGCACGCATTCTGGCCACTACGGATTACTGGGTGTACACACTGCTCGATCCACGGTATAAGGAGAACCTGCCCACTCTGATTCCCGAAGAGGAAAGGGGTTCGAGAGTGTTGCTATACCACAGGACCCTTGCGGACAAGCTGATGGTAAAACTCCCAGCCGACAGCGCTAGTGGCAGAAGGCGCAGTACCGAGGGCAAGGTAGCAGGGGATGTGCGTAGATCGAGCAGCATGTACATCCCAGGCAGTGCAACAGTCTTTAAGGGCCTGGCCAGCTTTATGGCTCCCCACCAAGACTGTGTCACCGCTCCCCAGTCACGGCTGAGTCGGCGGGAGCACTGTAAAAGGATGGTGAGGGAGTACGTAGCGGATCGCACGACCATCCTTGGTGACGCCTCTGCCCCCTACAACTACTGGGTGTCGAAGCTGGACATGTGGCCTGAACTAGCGCTGTATGCCCTGGAGGTGCTTGCTTGTCCTGCGGCTAGCGTGTTGTCGGAGAGGGTGTTTAGTGCGGCTGGGGGAATCATCACAGATAAGCGTAGCCGCTTGTCAACTGACAGTGCCGACAGGCTAACACTCATCAAGATGAACAAAGGCTGGATTTCCCCAGACTTCTGTTCTCCACCAGCGGACAGCAGCGATACGTAAGCAATACGTAGGCTGCACCCGCGGATGGAAGCTACGTTCTCTCTCACCATCCAAAACGGGGACATTTCTGCTTCATCAATCTGTGTCTAATATTCCTCCTCCTCCTCCTCCTGCTCCTCCTCCTGAAACCTCACGTAATCACGCTGAAAGGGCAATTTTTCTTAGGGCCACAAGGCTCACTCAAATAATTTTTCAGAACAATTTTTATAAGTTTCAATGCGCTTAAAAGCATTGGAACTTTAACTTGAACCAATTTTTCGTTACACTGGGCTGCCTCCAGGCCTAGTTACCACTTAAGCCACATTAACCAAAGCGATTAATGGGTTTCACCTGCCCTCTTGGCTGGCCATGGCCAATTTTTGGGATGTACATTAGTACTGTTGATACAGCAATTTTTGTGGGCCCTCGCCTACAGTGTAATCAAATTAATTTTTAGCCCACCTGCATTACAGCTGACGTTACCTCAGCTGTGTTGGGCAATGCAATGGGATATTTTTATGTACCGCCGGTGGGTTCCAGGGAGCCACCCATGCTGTAGGTGCACACTGAGTTTTTAATACATCTGTACACTTCTAAAGAACCCGTCTGACTGGGGCATGCAGTGTGGGCCGAAGCCCACCTGTATTACGCACGACATTACTACCTCAGCTGTGTTGGGCAATGCAATGGGATATTTCTATGTACCGCCGGTGGCTTCCTGGCACCCACCCAGGCAGTGGGTCCACAGGGAGTTTAACCTACATGTGTCCACTTGTAAAGAACCCCAGTCTGACTGGGGCATGCAGTGTGGGCCGAAGCCCACCTGCATTAAGCACGACATTACTACCTCAGCTGTGTTGGGCAATGCAATGGGATATTTCTGCGTACCGCCGGTGGGTTCCAGGGAGCCACCCATGCTGTGGGTCGACAGGGACTTCACAATAGGGAGTTGTACCTGCCTGTGTCTATGAATTAAAAAGCCCGGTCTGACTGGGGCATGCAGACACCTTGACAGAATGAATAGTGTGTGGCACATAGGTTCCCCATTGCTATGCCCACGTGTGCAGCTCCTGATGGCGGTGGCACAGGATTCTATTTCTCATTGCTTCTGTACAGCATTGTGGGCTATCGCTCCGCCACTTTTAAAGAGGGTCGCTGCCTAGCCGTGCCAACCTCTGCAGTGTGTGCCTGCGGTCCCTCGTCATGGCAGACGCAATTCTAAATAGACATGAGCGTGGTGTGGCATGAGGGCAGCTGAAGGCTGCCCAGGGACACTTTGGTGTGCGCTGTGGGGGGGGGAGGGGGGGGCGGTTGGGCAGCATGTAACCCAGGAGAAGTGTCAGTGGAGTGTCATGCAGGCAGTGATTGTGCTTTGTTGGAGGTAGTGTGGTGCTTAGCAAAGGTATGCCATGCTAATGAGGGCTTTTCAGAAGTAAAAGTTGTTGGGAGGGGGGGGGGGCACTCTTGCCGGTATTGTGGCTTAATAGTGGGACCTGTGAACTTGAGATGCAGCCCAACACGTAGCCCCTCGCCTGCCCTATCCGTCACTGTGTCATTCCCATCACTTTCCTGAATTGCCCAGATTTTCACACATGAAAACCTTAGCGAGCATCGGCGAAATACAAAAATGTTCTGGTCGCCCATTGACTTCAATGGGGTTCGTTGTTCGAAACGAACCCTCGAGCATCGCGGGAAGTTCGTTCCGAATAACGAACACCCGAACATTTTGGTGTTCGCTCATCTCTAATCATTAACTAAATACAAGAAATTACAATTACGCACTTGGTGGGACCTACACTCCCTGAATAAATATTTGGATCTTGCAATGATCCCAAGAGGATTACGTTTGAAAAAAATACCAGCAGCAATTTATGATGATGATTTTCTGTCCAGTTGGAATAACATCCTCTCTGATTGCTCTGGTAAACTGATGAGTTTGATATTTGATAATGAGCAATTAAAATTAAATAAATTGCAGAAAAACATACAAGACATTGAACATAAATTGAGAGCAACTTTTAATTCCACAGAATGGGATAATTTAATACAAAAAGAGGATATGGAAATACACAAAATGGAAGAAAAGATTACATAAAAAAAACATACTGGAAAGAGACAGACGCGATTACCAAGATGATAAAGTTTACAACTGGAGTTCCAAAAGGATTCAAAAACCCAAATCAATTCTCAAAAAACAATTAATGAGAAGTCATACAGGCAATTTGAATAGTGTCACATTCTCCTCCGGAGGGTGCATTAACATGAACGTATATCGGCTCGGTTTTCACGCTGAGCCGATATACGTTGTCTCTCTCTGCAGGGGGGAGGGGGTTGGAAGAGCCAGGAGCAGGAACTGAGCTTCCGCCCCCTCTCTGCCTCCTCTCCGCCCCTCTGCACTATTTGCAATGAAAGAAGGTGGGACAGGGGTGGGGCTAAGTTCTGCAAATTAGCCCCGCGCCATCCCACCTCTCCCCATTGCAAATAGTGCAGAAGGGCGGAGCGGAGGCAGAGAAGGGGTGGGAGCTCAGTTTCTGCTCCTGGCACTTCCATCCCCCCCCCCCCCCCTGCAAATGAGGACGACATATATCGGCTCGGCGTGAAAACCGAACCGATATACGTTCGTGTGAATGCACCCTCAGAGTGGGAAGGGGATACATCTTATGTATCATCAGATGTCTCCAGTGGTGACCCTCAGGTATTTGAAGAACCAACACAAAGAATGCAGACTATGGGGAGACTGTCAAAAAACGAGGCGCCGAGAGGGGACTATATACCAAGAAGGTGATACCCCAGCCGCAGACCAACCATTCGGAATTAGCAGACAATATAATTTTTTTCACACCCTGCATTCTATCTAACCAGCAATTGGAAATTATCAATAAGGGTATGAATTTTGTACCTGACTGCACATTTGACCCTTTCAATACTATGCTGGACCTAAACAAATGTGTTCGGGACCTCATTGTAAAGAATTATTTCTGCGAACAAACCAAAATCAATGAGTCAAACAGAATAGCTTCTTATGAGCCTGTGAAACAAGACGATAAACATGCGGACCTAACAACAAGGGATATTGCCTTTGTCTGGGATTTAGAACAACTAGAAAAAGAACAGATGGACACTAATATGGTGCCAGATTCAATTCCAATGCCATCAGATATGAGGATTCACAATCTCTCTTTTTACCCCAAACATCTCAGAACTAGATTGGTGGATGATTTTCAAAACAGTATGGAAAGAGATCTTAATGACCTATATAGATCCAGTCGAAAGAAAGATGCATCCAAATATAAAAATGTCAACATCTCAGTGTCTCAGAGGCGTGACTTACAGAATCTCATTAACAATACTGATTTAATAATTCAGCAATCGGACAAAGGGGGCACTATTGCCATAATGGATTATGCATTATGCAGTTTATGTGTTGAAAAAATACTCAATGACGATAAGACGATAAATTAGAGATTAATCCCACCCTAACATTCACCCATTCATTGTCTGATTTGATTACCAGAGGGGGCTCAATGGCAGTATTAAGTGACAAAGAAATGGCTTATCTAGTTCCCAAAAATCCTATTCTTGCAAATTTTTATGGGATTCCCAAGTCTCATAAAAATGTATTTCCACCTTCCATGCGCCCAATAGTTTCGGCACAAGGATCCCTATGTGAGAGACTCAGCAATTGGGTAGATAAAAAATTACAGCCAGTGGTAGTTCAAATCCCCGGATATATTCCTAATAGCAACAAAGTCATTCAAATATTGGCAGGACACAAATGGGGGGCGGATAAAACCTGGGTAACTTGCAATCTCAAAGCACTGTATTCTTCTATCCCACACCATTTGGCGCTACAGGCACTTGCATTTCACCTCAGGTCTCATACACAATATAATGATTCTGTAAGAGCTTTTTTGATGGAAGCAGCTGAATTTCTACTGACACAATGTTTTCAAGTTAAATTCTATACAATACTTACAATTGGTGGGGGTGCCAATGGGCTCAAGATTCTCCCCTTCTTTAGCAATATTGTATGTGTCATGGTGGGAATCCAGATATGTTTATGAGCAGTGTAACCCCTTTATCGACAACATATGTTGGTATGGGCATTACATTGATGACATAATTATTATATGGCACATGACTAGAGATGAGCGAGCATACTCATCCGAGCTTGATGCTCGTTAGAGTATTAGGGTGCTCGAGATGCTCGTTACTCGAGATGAGCACCACGCGGTACTCGTCTTGATTAAACGAGCACTGACCATTGAATTCAATGGAGCCGGCAATACAGCCGGCTCCATTGAAAGCAATGGGCTGCCGGCAAGCGCGGGTTGAATTTTCGGGAAGGGCTTAAAAATATAAGCCCTTACCTGAAAATCATCCTTAAGGGTGCCTTCAGATGAGCGTGTTTTGGTGCGTGCATACGCACACACAAAAACACGCTTGTATTTACAACACTGCATTCCCTATGGTGTGTGCACATGTCCGTACTTTGCAGGTGCGTGCCTGCAAAGATAGGACATGCGTGCACCATAGGGAATGCACGCATTGTCTTCAATGGAGCCGCGGCTGCTGCTGGCGGCTCCATTGAAAACAATGGCCTGCTGGCTCCCTGCATTCCTTTTCAGGGAAGGACTTTACATATAAGCCCTTCCCTGAAAAAGAAAGATTTTAGTGTAAAAAAGAATAAAAATGCAGGCATTCTCTTCAATGGAGCCACTGCTGCTGCCGGCGACTCCATTGAAGACAATGGTCTGCTGGCACACCTGAATTCTTTTTCAGGGAAGGGCTTTACATATAAGCCATTCCCTGGAAATGAATTAAAAGTGATTTAAAAAACAAAAAAAATAGATACTCACCTCCCTTCAGCTGCCGGGGCACAGCTGTGTCTTCTCCTGCTGTCCCCTGCACTGTGGTGCTGAACTGCTGATCTATCACCAGCCGGGGGTTTAAAATCCCCGCCGCTAAATGAGCTGCCTCTGATTGGTCACAGCCTCACCAATCAGAGGCAGCTCTCACTCACACCCATTCATGAATTCATGAATGGGTGAGTGCTGCCTCTGATTGGTCCCTGCGCTGAGTCAATCAGAGGCAGCACTCACTCACCCATTCATGAATTCATGAATGGGTGTGAGTGAGAGCTGCCTCTGATTGGTGAGGCTGTGACCAATCAGAGGCAGCTCATTCAGCAGGCGGGGATTTTAAATCCCCGGCTGCTGAATACTACTCAGTGCAGTTCAGAAGAACTGCTGGCCAGACGTGGCTGAACTCCGGCTGCAGTGGAAAGGTGAGTATACATTTTTTTTTATTTTTACACATTTTAGGATGATTTTCAGGTAAGGGCTTATATTTTTAAGCCCTTCCCGAAAATTCATCCCGCGCTCACCGGCAGCCCATTGCTTTCAATGGAGCCGGCTGTATTGCCGGCTCCATTGAATTCAATGGGCTACCATCATTCTTCTCTGCCACAGCTGTTACAGCTGTGGCAGAGGAGTACGATCTTTATGCTGACAGTGCGGGGGGGTGGGGGGGTGTGTCTCACTCTTGCCACTATTGTGGCTTAATAGTGAGACCTCGGAGCCCGAAATGCAGCGCAGCATGTTGCTCCTTGCCTGCCCTATGCATTTCTGTGTTTTTTACATGACTTTGGTGATTTGCTAAGATTTTCACAAATGAAAACCTTAGCGGAGCACCAGTCATATACAAAAATGCTCTAGTCGGCCATTGACTTCAATGGGGTTTGTTACTCGAAATGAACTCTCGAGCATCACTGAAAGTTCGACTCGAGTAACGAGCACTCAAGCATTTTGGTGCTCGCTCATCTCTACACATGACTATTGATGGTATGAACAGAGACGAATACGAAACAAAAAATCAGATCAAACTAACCAGTTTTTTAACTTATATCAATGAAAATGATTGCAATCTAGAATTTGCCATGGATTTTGATTACAAACAGATCCCTTTTTTGGATATTCTTATTAAGGGCAATAGTCAGGATGGGTCCATCGCCGGTGTATTGTACAGAAAAAAAGATGCTGGCAATACGATTTTACACGCATCAAGTTGCCATCCGATGCAAACCATACAAGCGATCCCATTGGGAGAGCTATTAAGGGCAAAGCGCCTTTGCACTTTAAGTACAGATTACCAACATGCAGAAAAAGAAATCTGTGATAGTTTGCAAAACAGGGGATACGGAACATGCATTCTACAACGGGCAAAAAAACCAGTAGCTTTTAGACAAACAAGAGAAATTAGTTCAAATGAAAAGTATTCAGACAGATTAAAAAGCAGAGAATACATTGCCTTTTCAACAGCGTTTAGCAGACTATTCACACAGATCAAAAAAATTTTTCCAACAACCTAGCCATTTTAAAACAAGATCCAAAATTAAAAGTTATATTGGAGTCAGGTACTAGAGGTGTGTCTAGAAGGGCAAAATCGATTGATTTCATGTTCAGGCAAAATAAAGTTAATCCAAACAGAAACAGCAACAAACAAATAGACACCAATTGGCTAAAAAATAATGGCTTTTATAGATGCATGCAATCACGGTGCCCTATGTGTAAATTTGCACCAAGAAGTGTAAAGGAGTTTGGTAGCGACAATACCAGTACCTTATATGCAATCAAATCATATATAAATTGCAAATCAACAGTAGTTGTCTATATGGCAGGCTGTTCGTCATGCAAGTTACAATATATTGGATGTACCACACGCAAACTGAGCATCAGAATATCAGACCATCTACAATATATAGCTAAAGGCCATACTGGTAGCTCAAATTTGGCCAATCATAATTCCAAAGCTATTATTGAAATTTATATAATCTGGGAGAGGATGAATCCCTTCCAGTCAAACAAAAATAGTAAACCAGTTGGATTCCTTTTTAAACTCCTTGAACCTGCCGAAATTAGACAGTGCCGGTACTAGCACTCTCCTAGAACTATTCACATCCAAGGAGATAGAGGATGTCCTAAAATCTTGCCCCCAGGGGAAAAGCCCTGGACCTGATGGTCTCTCAATAGCCTACTACAAATCGTTCAAATCACACTTAGTACCCCAATTGACAGAAGTTTATAATGCTCTTCTGACTGGAGAGACCCTCCATAAACAAGCACACGAAGCCCACATAACATTGATCCATAAAGAAAACAAGGATCCTAAAATGTGCAGTAATTATGGACCCATTTCACTGATCAATGTGGATGTGAAGATTTGGGCAAGACTCCTGGCCAGGAGGATAGAGGACCTTGTCCCATCACTGATAAATCCAGAGCAGGCAGGTTTTGTCAAGGGCAGAGAGGGAAAAGACAATTGTGTTCACCTGTTACATGCAATAAAATATGCACAAACTAGAAATATACCGATGGCCCTGGTAAGCACCGATGCTGAGAAAGCCTTTGACAAGGTTGACTGGATGTACATGGTGAGAGTCCTCCGAAGATTCAATTTCCCCGCGGCTTTCATATTAGCAATACTCTCGCTTTATAACCCACATGCCAGAATAAAAATTAATGATATATTATGCCCCCCACTTAATATCCGCAACGGCACCCGTCAGGGCTGCCCCCTATCTCCCACCCTATTCATTCTCGCAAATGGAACCTCTTCTGCAGTGGGTGAGACAAGATACAACTATAAAAGGACTGAAGACAGACAAACACACTGTCCTCCGCAGCTTTTGCGGACAATATAATGTTCGTTGTCACCGAACCAGAAAGAGGCATTCCAAGACTTACATCCATTTTGAAGGATTTTGGCTCCTTCTCCAACTTTAAAATAAATTTTACTAAATCAACCATCCTCAACGTTTCCATCCCAGAGAGAAATTGTAAATCCCCCTTTACCTTGTCGGACGCATCGGTGGATTACCTAGGCATCAAACTAACAAAAAAGGTGGAGAACATTTACCTCTGCAAAGTTATACCCTTAATTGCCCAAGTTAAAAACCTGCTTCACTCCTATAACTTACCAGCACTGTCATGGTTCGGAAGGAAAAATATTCTAAAATCCTATGTACTCCCCATAGTCTTTTATAAGCTACACATGCTACCAATACACCTCCCTTTATCCTTCTTCAGAACCCTACGCTCTATTTTCTCTGGATATGTGTGGAGACAAAAGAGACCCAGATTAGCCTATAGTCTGATGATCAAGAAAAAGCATGAGGGGGGAAGTGATATGCCCTGTCTTCAAGACTTTTACAAAGTAGCACAACTCAACTACTGGATAGACTTAACATCCCCCTCGGGAGACCCCTTGCTAAGAACCCTAGCCGAGGGCTGTCACGGCGACTCTCTAGTAGAGGATCTCTGGTTCCCTTCCAAGAGCTCCTA
Source organism: Eleutherodactylus coqui (assembly GCF_035609145.1). Classification (NCBI taxonomy): domain Eukaryota; kingdom Metazoa; phylum Chordata; class Amphibia; order Anura; family Eleutherodactylidae; genus Eleutherodactylus; species Eleutherodactylus coqui. Next base: position 29,186,024 of record NC_089843.1, on the reverse strand, counting down.
CAGAGCAAAAAACTCCGATCCCCTTCTCAGAGGCCCCTGTGAGACCTGGGACCGACTCAGCGAATCATTGGCTCCCAAACCTTCACCGATGACACCACTTAGAAGGGTACGGAAGCTACTAGGCCTCCCACACGACACAGGGGTGGCCAGTTTGTGGAGGGGGGCTTGAGATAGGGTAATTAAAGACCTCCAAGCCCTAGCCCATAAACCCCACTCAGAAATAATTCAAACACTCCTTCCCAATCAGACCCACTCCTTCCTACATGTAAAACATCTTCAAACAACACTCAATGAGTTTCAGAAGAAATACAATTCCACACCCCTATGACTCAATTCGAGAAGCTTTTGAGCGTGAATAACCCCAAGCTACGCAAAACCTCCAACTTACGAAGACATTACATAGCCGCTCCGACATTCTCAAAACCCACCTTTATCAGTTCATGGGAAAAAGACCTGGGTATATCCATAACATCTAAGGAGGTAAGGCTCATTCTAAAATTAGCATATGGTCTTTCTCCTTGCATACTAATGCAAGAAAACCATTACAAGCTTTTTGTCCGATGGTACAAGACCCCACAGTGGTTATATGATTATAAATTAGCTCCAGATAACAAATGCTGGAGATGTGAATCTGGAGTAGGCTCTTACATTCATATATGGTGAAATTGCCCAGTCATCACCCCCTACTGGAAAGAAGTGGAAAAAACTTTGAGAATGATCCACCCCAACCTTTCAATAACAGCGGAAATGGTCTTCTTATGGAAACCATCACCTAACTTTCACCCGTCAAAAAATAGGCTGACCGCTTTTCTTTTGGATACAGCCAAAGCTCTGATCCCCATACATTGGTTACAAAAAAACCCTCCCCCAGTGTTACAGTGGAAGGAAAAAACGGACCTAGTATGCGATTTAGAAGAGCTCACAAGTTGGTCTAAAGGATCACATGATAGCTTCCTCCAGACTTGGAGCCCTTGGAGAGTATTAAGACAAAAATCATAGAATTCTAATGACTCAGACCTAGAAGACCCACAGGTGTAGTAGGAGGCTGACTCTGAGCTATCGACCCCGAGCCTACACAGCCTTATTGAGACATGTCCCGTGGGGAGACCTCAGACGTTGGATACTGGCCATGAAACCCAACCTGAATAGTGGAACGCATCCTGACTTCGGGACACGTGAGAACGCTGATGTGTGCGTCCAAGGCAAAATACTCCCCCCCCCCACTTGCCACACCCCCTACCGAGCCCTATCCCACCCTCCATCAGACCCTCCCCCCTTCTTGTTTTCTCTTAGCTCTTATTTATTTTTCTTGTTACTGACAGTTTATTCGCAAACCTTAGGCTTTACGTTTTGGCTATGCTGTTTAAGCCTTATTGATTTGTTGTAAGTCTGCGAGCTACCATTGGTGATTGCTTGCTCTTAGTCACGAACGCTAGCCTGCAGCCTATAGTTACGCAACTTCCAGTTTTGTAAATATCTTATTGAAATTGGTACTTACATGTGAAAAGACAAATAATTTTGTTATGTTTTTTCTTGCTTATTCTTATTCCATGGAAGCGATCTATGAAAAATTTTCAATAAAAATTGATTTAAAAAAAAAAAATGTGGCCAATCATTTCATCAATTCACACTCATGCAGTACCGTTAGTCAGACCGTCAGTCCTGCATTGCATATACAGGAATCAAACATGACCAAAGAGAAGAAAGTACATTTAAACTAGACCCCTTTTGGGGGGGTTGTACTGTAAGTCAAACCTGCACCATATTTTTCCAGAGTAAAAAAATTAATGGAATCCCCCCCTCCCCCCCTCTGGGATCAGACGCCTTTATGTGGGCTATACTGCAAGTCAGACTAATATCATGTCTGGTTTAGAGATGTGTACTCCTGGCAATTTTAAATATGTCTAAATAAAGGAAGGTTATATATTTTATTCTGCAAGCAAGCGTGAATCACACTTTTCCCTGCATGGAATTCTCAGTTCTAGGGCAAGTATGAAGAGAGCAGGGGAAAGGAGGCTACCCCTGCCTAGTGCCGTTATTTATGTTAAAAGGCCGGGAGAGGGAGTTGTTAATTTTAAGCCTTGCATGGGGCATCGCGTATAGAGAGAAAATTGCCGATATAAATTTTGGGGGGGATATTCAACTGCAATAGGACAAGTTTCATATAGAGCCAGTTCACGCGGTCGAACGCTTTTTCGGCGTCTGTGCCTACTAAAGCGAGGGGTATGTTATGGATTTGGGAATATCTTGTCGCTTGCAGAAGTCTCAGGCAATTGTCTCTGCCTTCCCTCCCCTTGACAAAGCCAGTTTGTTCGGGATTTATCAATTTTACAATGTGTATTTCGAGTCGTTTTGTCAATACTTGGCCCATAGCTTCATATCGAAGTTTATCAGAGAGATGGGTCGATAGCTCCCACAGGACTCGGGATCTTTGTTTTCTTTGTACACTAGGGTAATATGAGCTTACTGTGCTTGCTTGGGGAGGCGGGACCCACACAATAGTGAGTTGAAAAGATCAGTTAGACGAGGAATAAGGGAGGTTTTGAGTGATTTATAATAGATGAGGGGGAGGCCATCTGGGCCCGGGCATTTGCCTGAGTGGGAGGAGTTTAGGAGGTCCTCCACTTCTTGGGGGGTGACCGGGGTCAAGAAGGTTGCCGCCTCCCCGTCATCTATTTTGGGGAGGTTTAGTTCTTTAAGAAAGGAGTCAATCTGTTTTTTGGCGTTGGGATTGGTCTCCGGGGTTAGGGGTTCTCTGAGGTTATAAAGGCGAGAATAAAAGGTTTGGAATTCTTTGGCTATTTCAGGTGTAGAGGAGACTCGGTGGCCCTCTGGGGTTCTAATAGATTTTATAAGGTTCCTAGATTGGGCTTTTTTAATAAGGGTAGACATATATTTACTTCCTTTGTTCCCTGGGGCATAAGTAATGTGTTTTAGATAGAGATTAGTGATGAGCGAGCACCAAAATGCTTGGGTGCTCGTTACTCGGGACGAAATTTTCGCGATGCCCGAGGGTTCGTTTCGAATAACGAACCCCATTGAAGTCAATGGGCGACCCGAGCATTTTTGAATAACGCCGATGCTCGCTAAGGTTTCCATTTGTGAAAATCTGGGCAATTCAAGAAAGTGATGGGAACGACACAGAAACGGATAGGGCAGGCGAGGGGATACATGTTGGGCTGCATCTCAAGTTCCCAGGTCCCACTATTAAGCCACAATAGCGGCAAGAGTGCCCCCCCTCCCAACAATTTTTACTTCTGAAAAGCCCTCATTAGCAATGCATACCTTAGCTAAGCACCACACTACCTCCAACAAAGCACAATCACTGCCTGCATGACACTCCGCTGCCACTTCTCCTGGGTAACATGCTGCCCAACCCCCCCCCCCCCCCCTGCACGACCCGGTGTCCACAGCACACACCAAATTGTCCCTGCGCAGCCTTCAGCTGCCTTCATGCCACACCACCCTCATGTCTATTTATAAGTGCCTCTGCCATGAGGAGGAACCGCAGGCACACACTGCAGAGGGTTGGCATGGATAGGCAGCGATAGCCCACAATGCTGTACAGAAGCAATGAGAAATCCAATCCTGTGCAACCTCCATCTGGAGCTGCACACGTGGGCATAGCAATGGGGAACCTATGTGCCACACACTATTCATTCTGTCAAGGTGTCTGCATGCCCCAGTCAGACCGGGTTTTTTTATAAATAGTCACAGGCAGGTACAACTCCGCAATGGGAATTCCGTGTGCACCCACAGCATGGGTGGCTCCCTGGAACCCACCGGCTGTACATAAATGTATCCCATTGCAGTGCCCTGGACAGCAGAGCTAACGTCAGATTAAATGCAGGTGGGCTTCGGCCCACACTGCATGCCCCAGTCAGACTGGGGTTCTTTAGAAGTAGACACATGCAGTTACAACTCCCTGTGTACCCACAGCATGGGAGGCTCCCTGGAACCCACCGGCGGTCCATAAATATATCCCATTGCAGTGCCCAGCACAGCTGAGGTAGTGTCATGTTTAATGCAGGTGGGCTTCGGCCCACACTAATGCCTCAGTCAGACTGGGGTTCTTTAGAAGTGGACACATGCAGTTACAACTCCGCGTGGACCGACAGCATGGGTGGCTCCCTGAAACCCATCGGCGGTACATAAATATATCCCATTGCATTGCCCATCACAGCTGAGGTAATGTCATGTTAAATGCAGGTGGGCTTCGGCCCACACTGCATGCCCCAGTCAGACTGGGGTTCTTTAAAAGTGGACACATGCAGTTACAACTACGTGTGGACCGACAGCATGGGTGGGTGCCAGGAAGCCACCGGCGGTACATAAATATATCCCATTGCAGTGCCCAGCACAGCTGAGGTAATGTCGTGTTTAATGCAGGTGGGCTTCGGCCCACACTGCATGCCCCAGTCAGACTGGGGTTCTTTAGAAGTGGACACATGCAGTTACTACTCCGTGTGGACCGACAGCATGGGTGGCACCCTGAAACCCACCGGCGGTACATAAATATATCCCATTGCAGTGCCCAGCACAGCTGATGTAACATCAGCTTTAATGCAGGTGGGCAAAAAATTAATTGGATTACACTGTAGGCGAGGGCCCCAACAAATTGGTGTACCAACAGTATTAATGTACCTCAGAAAAATTGCCCATGCCCAACCAAAAGGGCAGGTGAAACCCAATAATCGCTTTGGTTAATGTGGCTTAATTTGTAACTAGGCCTGGAGGCAGCCCAGTTAAAATAAAAATTGGTTCAGGTGCAAGTTTCAACGCTTTAATGAGCATTGAAACGTATAAAAATTGTTTACAAAAATTATATGACTGAGCCTTGTGGGCCTAAGAAAAATTGCCCGTTCAGCGTGATTATGTGAGGTTTCAGGAGGAGGAGCAGGAGGAGGAGGATGACGATAATACACAGATTGATGAAGCTAAAAGGTCCCCGTTTTTGATGGTGATAGAGAACGATGCTTCCATCCGCGAGTGCAGCCTACGTATTGTTTAGGTATCGCTGCTGTCCGCTGGTGGAGAAGAAAAGTCTGGGGAAATCCAGGCTTTGTTCATCTTTATGAGTGTAAGCCTGTCGGCACTGTCGGTTAACAGGCGGGTACGCTTATCCGTGATGATTCCCCCAGCCGCACTAAACACCCTCTCTGACAAGACGCTAGCCGCAGGACAAGCAAGCACCTCCAGGGCATAGAGCGCGAGTTCAGGCCACGTGTCCAGCTTCGACACCCAGTAGTTGTAGGGGGCAGAGGCGTCACGGAGGACGGTCGTGCGATCGGCTACGTACTCCCTCACCATCCTTTTACAGTGCTCCCGCCGGCTCAGCCTTGACTGGGGAGCGGTGACACAGTCTTGCTGGGGAGCCATAAAGCTGGCAAAGGCCTTAGAGAGTGTTCCCCTGCCTGTGCTGTACATGCTGCCTGATCTCCGCGCCTTCCCTGCTTCCTGGCCCTCGGAACTGCGCCTTCTGCCACTAGCGCTGTCGGATGGGAATTTTACCATCAGCTTGTCCGCCAGGTTCCTGTGGTATAGCATCACTCTCAAACCCCTTTCCTCTTCGGGTATGAGAGTGGAAAGGTTCTCCTTATACCGTGGGTCGAGCAGTGTGTACACCCAGTAATCTGTAGTGGCCAGAATGCGTGTAACGCGAGGGTCACGAGAAAGGCATCCTAACATGAAGTCAGCCATGTGTGCCAGGGTACCTGTACGCAACACATGGCTGTCCTCACTAGGAAGATCACTTTCTGGATCCTCCTCCTCCTCCTCAGGCCATACACGCTGAAAGGTTGACAGGCAAGCAGCATGGGTACCCTCAGCAGTGGGCCAAGCTGTCTCTTCCCCCTCCTCCTCATGCTCCTTCACCTCCTCCTCCTCCTCAACGCGCTGAGATATAGACAGGAGGGTGCTCTGACTATCCAGTGACATACTGTTTTCCCCCGCCTCCGTTTCCGAGCGCAAAACGTCTGCCTTTATGCTTTGCAGGGAACTTCTCAAGAGGCATAGCAGAGGAATGGTGATGCTAATGATTGCAGCATCGCCGCTCACCATCTGGGTAGACTCCTCAAAGTTTCCAAGGACCTGGCAGATGTCTGCCAACCAGGCCCACTCTTCTGTAAAGAATTGAGGAGGCTGACTCCCACTGCGCCGCCCATGTTGGAGTTGGTATTCCACTATAGCTCTACGCTGCTCATAGAGCCTGGCCAACATGTGGAGCGTAGAGTTCCATCGTGTGGGCACGTCGCACAGCAGTCGGTGCACTGGCAGATTAAACCGATGTTGCAGGGTGCGCAGGGTGGCAGCATCCGTGTGGGACTTGCGGAAATGTGCGCAGAGCCGGCGCACCTTTCCGAGCAGGTCTGACAAGCGTGGGTAGCTTTTCAGAAAGCGCTGAACCACCAAATCTATCCGCTGCCTTATCCCCCGGACCCCGGGAACTTTCCAAAGGTTGGGCATCGGTCACGACAAACTCCTCCGGTGGGAGAGGAACCATTGCTGCCCATTCTGGGCAGGGGCCGGGGAACAGTTCCTGGGAGTCTGCCTGCTCCTCAGAATGTGTCATTGTAATGGAGTGAGGAGGCTGGGAGGAAGGAGGAGCAGCAGCCAGAGGATTCAGAGTTGCAGCAGTGGACAGCGCAGAACTCTGGGTGGTCAATAGATCGCTGGATGCACTTTCTGCCATCCACGACAGGACCTGCTCACGCTGCTCATTTTCTAATAAAGGTCTACCGCGTGGACCCATTAATTGTGAGATGAATGTGGGGACACCAGAAACGTGCCTTTCTCCTAATCCCGCAGCAGTCGACTGCGATACACCTGGATCAGGAGCTTGGCCTGTGCCCACACCCTGACTTGGGCCTCTGCGTCCTCGCCCGCGTCCACGTCCTCTAGGCCAACACCAACCCCTCAGCATTGTGTATTACCAGTAGTGCAGAAACAGAACGCTGTAATTAAATGTGCCGCTTATTGGCCTGTGGTTGGAGGCTGACTACGCTTACGGAACGCACAGCAGAGCCAGGAAAGAATTTTGCGCAAGCCTGCTGTAACACTTAGCTGGCTGCGTATTAATTAGGACTACTACCCCCAGCAGAGACGCAGTACACTCAGGACGGTCACAGGCAGCCCAAATAGATTTTTTTGTCCCAAATGTTTTTGGAAAAGCCCACTGCCTATATAGACAGTATATTTCTTTCACCTTTTTCACTGTCCCTGCCTCAGCACTACTGGCCCTATACTATGTAAAATTACTGCAGACTGTTTCCCTCTGGACAGGATGACAGCGGTGATGTAACGGGCAACGCAGAGCCAGGAAAGAATTTTGCGCAAGCCTGCTGTAACACTTAGCTGGCTGCGTATTAATTAGGACTACTACCCCCAGCAGAGACACACTACACTAAGGACGGTCACAGGCAGCCCAAGTAGATTTTTTTTGTCCCAAATTTTTTTGGAAAAGCCCACTGCCTATATAGACAGTATATGTCTTTCACCTTTTTCACTGTCCCTGCCTCAGCACTACTGGCCGTATACTATGTAAAATTACTGCAGACTGAGGACGCAATGCTCTGCACGGCCGATATACAAAAAAAAATGTGCAACACTGCAAAAAGCAGCCTCAACAGTACTGCACACGGTCAGATGTGGCCCTAAGAAGGACCGTTGCGGTTCTTGAAGCCTAAAATCACTCCTAACACTCTCCCTTTAGCAGCTCCAGCATCAGCAGCACTTTCCCTGAGCTATGTCAGAATGCATCTGTGGCGAGCCATGGGAGGGGCTGATTTATATACTCGGGTGACACCTGATCTCGCCAGCCACTCACTGCAGGGGGGTGGTATAGGGCTGGAACATCACAGGAGGAACTTGTAATGCCTTCCCTGTCTTTCTATTGGCCAGAAAAGCGCGCTAACGTCTCAGAGATGAAAGTGAAAGTAACTCGAACATCACGTGGTGCTCGCCTCTAGTAACGAGCATCTCGAACACGCTAATACTCGAACGAGCATCAAGCTCGGACGAGTACGTTCGCTCATCTCTAATAGAGATGTTTTTTGTTATATTTGGATTCACGAAGGAGTTTAAGTTCCATTCGAAGGGTAGATAGTTCCTCCGAAGAGGTCTTACTTAAGGAGAGTTTCGTGACCCGTTCGAGTTTGGCAATTTAGGTGAGCTTATCGTCGATTTCCTTTTGCTGTTTTTACTTGGCCCTGGATCCTGCAGCGATCAAGAGTCCCCTCATGAATGCCTTATGGGCCTCCCAGACCAGCGGGACTGACAAGTCATCTGAGTTGTTGAGTTGAAAAAATATTCTTCTAATAATTTGTTGAGTTGTGATCTATCCGCTGCCGAGTCTAGCAGGGAGGGATTGAGTCTCCACCGCCACTCACGAGGGGAGGGATTTGGTAGATGGAGGTTTAAATGAACTGGGGCATGGTCCGAGATGACTATAGTGTCTATTGAGGCCTTTTCTGTGTGCTGCAAAAGGGAGGAAGAGACAAAGACATAGTCTAGACGCTGGAAGGAGGAGTGGACCTGTGAAAAAAAAGTGTAGTCTCTAGAGGTTGAGTTCAAACATCTCCAGACGTCGAGTATATCAACCTCTGCGAGAGTGCGGATGAGTTTACTCAGTTTTCTTTGGGATATCTGGGATTTTCTGACCGAAGAGTCTAACAGAGGGGATAGGGTGAGATTAAAATCTCCGCCCAGGATGACCTGGCCAGTGGCAAAATGTCTGAGGGCCTCTAGTTGCTTCGTCAGTCAGGACACCTGGTCAGTGTTTGGGGCATAGAGGTTTACAGGAGTTATTTTAGTGTTATTTAGTAGGCCCCTCAGGAAGAGAACCCTGCCTTCCTCGTCAGAGTAGCGTGCCTCACAGGCAAAGGTAAGAGATTTATGCACTAAAATTGAAACTCCTTTAGAGGCAGACAAGGGGTGGGAGTTGTGGAAAGCCAATGGGAACTGCCTGCCAGGCAGGGACAAACATCTGTCTCCCCTGAAGTGGGTCTCCTAGAGAAACACAACCCGGGAGCCATATCTCTTTAGGAGAAGGGCAATGTGGTGCCTTTTAGTGGGATAGTTCAGACCATTCACGTTGAAAGTGGTAACACGAAGGAGGTCGTCCATGTCGCCGGTGCAGAGCAAACGGGCGGTCCCCTCACTGGGAAGGGAAGAGAAGAAAATAGGTTATAAGTAGAGGAAGCCTCTCCAGATGGAATCAAGCCCTCCACCTCCCGGGATGAGGTATAAGGGGAAAAGGGAGATAAGTGGGGAGCAAGAGGGGGGGAAAGGGAGTTGAGACAAAGGGGGTGATTAGATACAGAAAATGAACTGCACAACACAGCACTGAAATAGATGAAAATTTGTATCTGCGAGTCCGGGGAACGCGGACCAGCCCAAGGTGGGGGCGAGTTGTCTGGGCTTCAAAAAATGAAGGACAAACAACTACGAAATCAGCGTGATCAGTCAGGCGTCCACAGGGTCACAAAACTAGAGGTCAAGTGCTACAACCACATAAAACCTACTCAGGGGAGTGAAACATACAGTTATATTAAATGCAACAGCTTAAACAACCACATTAACAATGAAGGCTGTCCCAAGACTTCCTGGTGGAAAGAGGGGTCTTGAGGGGTCGAGCCCCAAGGTGTGTCTACAGACACATAAAACTCCCATAAATGTGTCCGGGGAGGTCGAGGTGCCAACCATGGGAAGTCGATCAAGAAATTCAAGGCAGATCTTCCATTCAAATGTCCATATTAGAGGCTGGTTCTTTAGCCTTCCTCTTTTTTTCCCTTAGGCGACTTAGGATTGCCAGCCATTTGCCAAGCCTCAGGAAGGGTTAGCTTCGGGAGTGTGGGGAACTCTGGGAGGGGCAACCAGCATGGCAGATCGATGGGGTCCATCTCCAGATGTTCCCAAAAGCTGCGTAGGTCATCCGGGGAACAAACCAAAAGTCTGCGGCCTTTGTAGGATATATTTATGCCAAAGGGGAAGAGCCATGCATGGCGAATGTCTCTTGCTCTGAGAGCTTCCAGCAAGGGGCGAAGGATGCGTCGCTTCGTTAGGGTAGCAGGGGACAAATCCTGGAAGATCTGTATTGGGGAGTCCCCGTATTTTAGGTCTTTGCAGAGTCTTGCAGCTTTTAGGACGGCGGAGGTATCTTGAAAGGACAGGAGCTTACAGACCACATCTCTGGGGGGCTCTGTTGGGGGGGAAGGGGTCTAGGAGCTCTGTGGATGCGTTCAACTGAGATTGTTGCTCAAATATTTTGGTGGCTACCCTGCTGAGGGATTCAGTTGCCCAGGACTCAGGGGGAGGGCCCTTAAAACGTATATTGCACCTCCTATTACGGTTTTTGAGGTCCTCCTGAAGAATAAGAGCCCTGTTTAAGTTGTTATGTTGGTCCTTTAGTATTTTGGCTATAGCCAGGGCATGGGAGGTGACAGAGGCAGAGACAGTCTCTAAATCTTCAACTCTACGCCCCATCTGCTTAATGTCCTCTTTTATTTCTGAGAGATTGTTCATTATAGGGTGCAGAGCGTTTAGAATAAGCTCTTTTGTAAACCCCTGAGAGACATTTTCAGAATCTTCCTCATCGGAGAAGAGCTCCTTCTCCCCCTCCTTACTGCAGGCAGATGCAGCCTCATGGGCCGGCGCTATCTTGGAAGACGGATGAGGAGAGCGAGCACCGCGCTCCTTCAGGTAACGCTGCATACCCGTTTGATTTTTCAGTGATCTGGGTGTGCAGAGCTGTTCACCTCCCTTGTCCTTCGTGTTCCGTTTCATTTCGGCGGCTGCGAGCGGTGCTGAGAGTCCTCTGTGGGTGCCGTGCTGAAGGAGCTCCGGTCTCAAGCGGCCATCTTGCTCCGCGGTCAGGCTCCGCCCCCAGAGCAGAAAGATTAACAATAAAATTCTAATGTTTAAGCAATTGAACTTTTACCTCTGTTCCAAAACATGTAATTGACTAATATATAGTAATACCTTCTAAGAAACATTGTTAACACTCCATTACTAGCAATACAGTCTAAAAGAAATACAATGCACAGAACCCAGTCGCAATGTCTCCTTGATCTATTGCCTGCATGCTACCAGAGCCATGGTCCCACTTTCACCTTTGCAAAAATAGCTCATCCGTGAACGAGCAGCAAAGGTTAACTGACAGTCCAATTCCCACATTGTGGCTCTGTCAGTGGCTCACCTTACTGTGAAGCAAAAAAATTACCCTCTTTATATCAGGGCATTCACCAATAATCATCAGTCCAGGGAGCATGCTCAGTTCTGCTCTGTCACAATTTGTGTTTAATTTTGTTCCACACAGTAATTCTGGCACAATTTTTGGCTCACCTTCCCAGTCCAACTTTAAGGCTGCATTCAGACGAACGTATATCAGCTCGGTTTTCACGCCGAGCCGATATACGTTGTCCTTGTGTGCAGGGGAAGGGGAGGATGGAAGAGCCAGGAGCAGGAACTGAGCTCCCCCCCCCTCTCTGCCTCCTCTCCGCCCCTCTGCACTATTTGCAATGGGGAGAGGTGGGACGGGGGCGGGGCTAAGTTCTGAGGCAGTAAGTATAACACACAACTTGGCAGCTACAGTCTCTAATGGACATATTCAGCTTGGAGATTACAGTCTCTGTTAGTACATATCATTGTGGTTACAGTCTCTAGTAGGCACACAGTGTGGAGCTTGTCAACAGCTATAGAAACAAGCTCTACAGCTCTATGGACAGCGGTCTGCAGCTGCCTGCAGTATCCTCTCCTAGTGCATCCTGGTATGGTGCAGAGATGAAGAACCCTAATAGGTTTGAAAGCTTTCTGTAACATCATCTTTTTGTTAGCCATTTAATGCATCATATGTACAAGATTATTATGTTTCTCTTAGGGCTCCTTCACATGGGCGTAATTGCGGGCGCAAAAAAACCCCAAAACAACATGTTCTCTTTTATGTACGTTTGTGCACCAAAGGGCCCCATAGAAGTCTATGTGAGTGCATGCATACTCAAGGGGATGTGAGAAATAAATAGACATTATTGCTGACGCTAACTTCCCTGGAATGGATCGCTACATTGTGTTCCACGCATAGATGTCAGTGCTGACGTAAGAGGAGGATTGACTTCTCCCCATGCCCCCACATCTGCCCAGAATGCAGAGGCGGATCTAACTGAGATAACAGTGTTTGGTTGCTGCAGGAAAGAGCTCTGCTGCTCCTTCTGTGGAAGCAAAAGAAAAGGCATAGAAGTGGCCCTTCATCTCCTTGTACTATTCCCTGCACTGTCAACTAAAGTCCCTGGAAGTTTAACTTTATCCCTGTGAGGACGTGAATCCTTATCAGGAGCAGTCTTCCAGCATTTGAGAAAGGCTTCCTGGGATACAAAGGGTGGAGGTTAACCCCTTAGGGAACTTCTAGAGGAACCTGCCCCTTTTGAGTGAGTACTCATTTGTTACCAACTTGCTGCCCTTACTTGAGCACTTTGGCATACATTTTAACATGTGTCCTTTACTGATGTGATGACTATGTGATGAACTGCGCACTCATTTACAAAATTACTTTTGGATAATGCCCCATCTTCTCCATCTATGACTATTTTATGGGAAGCACAAAAATGTGCTTTTGAGGGGCATTGCATAGTAATAGCGTATCGCCTCAAGCAATTGGCCGCTGTTACAAAAGTGATCTCCAGTGGTTTGAGGCCCAACCCCAAGTGCACCCCTCTATATTTGTACTTTACGTTCTTGTATGATCCAAGTTAGAAGCTACACCAAACTCCTCTTTAATGACAGAGGCAATAAAACACTTTCCCTATTAGCCAAGCAGCCACATGACAAAACAGCTCAATCTTCCTCATATGCTCTTAAAGATTCCTCAAGTACAATACTTTACAAATCCCCCAAATGATCATAAACTTTCCAAAAGAATTAATCCGCCTCTGTGCCTTCCCTAACGCTCTCCCCACAGACCCGTCAGCTAGAGACCCCCTTTTACACAAATGGCTCTCTCCATGCTCCTTACTATAGATGAGCGAGTACACTCGCTAAAGGCAATTGCTCGAGCGAGCATTGCCTTTAGCGAGTATCACCCCCGCTCGAGACTGCAGGTTCGGGTGCCGGCAGCGAGCACGGAGCTGCGGGGGAGAGCGGGGCGGACTGGAGGGGGAATCTCTCTCTCCCTCTTTCCCCCCGCTCCCTCCTGCTGACAGAGGCTACTCACCGCTCCCCTGAAACAGGTTCTGGCTCTCTTAAGTTCCTGCGGACAAACTGGGGGTAGGCCTGAAAGATCTACCAGCAGGCAAGTCCCCAGGCCCAGACAGCCTCACATATCGCTAAGGTTTTTTGCCTTCCTCTGTATCAACTTTGTAAGACAATGGATATATATACATTTTTTTCAGCCTCACATGTTACTATCAAATCTACCCTAATATTTTATCCTACTTATGTCGTGTTCAATTCATTTCTTCATGGCAGTTTAATATTCACTAGCATATTGCAATCCAATATAACAGTTATCCCTAAAGCAAGGAAAGATCCTCTTGAATAGCCCAGCTATCGACCCATAACTCTATTCAATGCAGACCTGCGCTGGAAGGACTGTACTCTACTCCAATCGGCTCACTTACTCCTCCCCTTTAATGGAATCTGTCAAGGCTGCTCCTTATCCTCACTGTTATATGCCTTCACTACAGATCCCCTTGTAACCAACATTAGGGCTCACCCGGACATCCATGGTATTACTGTCTGTGATAAATCATTTAATCTCACTCTATGCAGATGATGTCCTGCCACTTTAACAAACCCCTTGATCCCCTCCAAAACTTCCACGATGGATAAAATAGGAAATCAACAACTTTTTTGTGGAAAACTTAAGTGCTTCCTGACATGGGCATATTTGTACATATAAGATTTATACACACAATACACAGACAATAGAACCCATTAATTTCAGGGAGTTCACTCATATTTCCGTATTTTGCACGCACATTCAGTCATGCAAAAATACGCGCATAATGCCCTTCTTTTCTTCGCATTTGTGCACCAGAGGTCTGTATAGATATAAATGAGGGGTATGCAAAAGTGAGCGCAATATGCAAGGAGACGTGTAATATGCTGTGGAATTCCCCTGGAAAAGGAAAACAGTAAAACGCACCCACAAGTGCGTAAAAGCACAGTAAAACAAGCCGATACGCAACTCAAAAAAAGCATTGTTTAGTGTGCAGAAGTGGCACTAAGGCGCCCCCAAATATGCATACGCTTGTGTGGTGATGCCTAAAGGGTTATTCTTAGCTTATACATTTGTAGCTGCAACCAGCTTCACACAGACATTTTTGCACGTATATTTGTGCTTGTAACACTTGTGTGCACAATACGCAGAGAATACAATACATTGATGTCAATGCCTTTGTTCACATTTACGTATTTTGGCCTTGTGCAATTTGATTTTGCAAAAAAAGATATACATGCTCTATTGTTCTGAAATGGGCACCAAAGATACCAAGAGGAGTCAATGGGGGATGCGAACGTGTGTGCGGTACACAAGGAGAGGCGTGAAACACTGTCTAATTCCCCTGGAAAAATATAACACTTGGAACTCATAAGACAAATTAGCAAATCAATCAGTGCGTCTTTGTGTATTGTGTGCATAAAAGCTTGCCCTGCAGCTAGAAAAAGTATAATGAAATATCACAACACACACGCAAAAACAACCTTGTTCAAAGCACAAAAAATTGCACTAAGGTGTGAGCAATTGCACTTATACATACTCATGCACGCTTGCCTAAGAAGGGAATACCTGCCCGCATGTTGCAGACAGAAGTATGGAAACAGCCAAGCTGGCTGCCCTATTGAGATGGATATCCCCATCTCAGACAAAATTGTTTAAGGGAATAGACCTTTGATGTAACATAACCAAGCTGATTGCATATTTACAGTTTCAGAAGCAGATAAATTGAAAATGGCTCCCTTAGGGATGGGACTGTAGGGGATCAAATGAATACCACAGTCCCACTCCCAATGGGGAGGCAAAGTCTCAGACAGTGTCTTGGAAAATATGTCATGAAAATCAGACAAATACTCAGGGATAAGTATGGTATCTGCTAAACACATGGATATAGTAGCTAAGTGATTATGACAGGACAACCCCCAATGTGTCAATTCCCGAGTGGACCAATCAAAAACATTTTTGTAGCAAGAGTATAGGTGGACCCCTGAAACTTTTCTGTTGCAAGACTATTGGCGAACTCCGGAAACATTTCTGTAGCAAGAATATAGGCAGAACCCTGAAACTTTTCAGTAGCAAGAGTATAGGCGAACCCCACAAACATTTCAGTAGCAAGAGCATAGGTGGACCCCTGTAACATTTCTGTAGCAAAAGTATAGGCGAACACCTGGAACAATTTGTTTACCAAGAGTATAGGCGAAGCCCAGAAAAATTAGTTTGCTAACAGTATTGGCAATGGCCTGAAAAATTGGTGTACCAAGAGTACAAGTGTACCCGTGAACAATTGCTGAACGCCGAGGGCAGGTGAAACCCATAAACATTTTTTAAAGATACGACTTGTAATTGCTTCATTTGTAACAGAGCCTGGATGCAGCCCTCCAAAAAAATTTGTGTAAGTTTAACTTTTAAAACTTTTAAACAGGGCCTTTTGGGCCGCAGAGAAATTGGTAGTTCAGCGTGATGACATTTTGCTTTAGGAGGAGGAGGAGTGATATCTGAGAGTAATTGACAAAGCTAAGTCTCCCATTTTTTTGGGGTGGTAGGGAATGCATTTTTCTCCTGTTGTAGTGAAAATAATATTTAGGATTCACTGCTTTCCAATGGTGGAGAAGAGAAGTCTGGGGAAATCCAGCCTTTGTTCATCTTTATGAGGGTAAGCATGTCGGCACTGTCAGGCGGGTACGCTTATCCATGATGATCCCTCCAGTAGCACTAAGCACCCTCTCTGACAAGACGCTAGCGGCAGGGCAGGCCAGCACCTCCAGGGCATACAGCGCAAGTTCATGCCACGTGTCCAGCTTTGACACCCAATACTTGTATGGAGCTGAGGCATCACGTAGGACGGTGGTACTGTTGGCTATGTACTCCCTCACTATCTTTTTACAGTGCTCCTTCCGACTCAGTCTTGACTGGGGAGTGGAGACAGTCTTGCTGGGGAGCTATAAAACTGGCAAAGGCCTTGGAGAGAGTTCCCCTGCCTGCGCTGGACATGCTGCCTGATCGCCGCTCCTCCCCTGCTACTTGGCCCTCAGAACTGTGTCTTCTACCACTAGCGCTGTGAGATGGGAACTTTAGCATCACTTTTTCCACCAGGGCCCTGTGGTATTGCATCACTCTCGTACCCATTTCCTCTTTAGGAATGAGAGTGGAAAGGTTCTCCTTATAGCGTGGGTCGAGGAGGGTGCACACCCAGTAATCCGTGTTGGCAAAAATGCGTCTAACGCGTGGGTCACGGTAAAGGCAGCCTAACATGAAGTCAGCCATGTGTGCCAGAGTCCCAGTACGCAACACATCGCTGTCCTCAATAGGAGGATGCTACTACTCCTCCTCCTGCTCTTCAGCCTATACACGCTGAACAGATGACAGGCAAGCAGCATGGGTACCCTCTGCAGTGTGGCCAGCAGTCTCTTCCCCCTCTTCCTCCTCCTCGCCCTACCCCTCCTCCTCCTCCTCCTCCTCCAAAACATGCTGAGATATAAACGTGAGGGTGGTGTGACTATCAAGCGACATACTGTCATCCCTTGTCTCCTCTTCTAACCACAAAGTGTCATCCTTTATGCTTAGCAGCGAAATTCTCAGCAGGCAAAGCAGCGGGATGGTAACGCTAATGCTGGCCGCATCGACGCTCAGCATTTGGATTGACTCCTCAAAGTTTCTGGGGACCGGGCAGATGTCTGTCATCCATGCCCACTCCTCTGTAAAGAACTGTGGAGGCTGACTATCACTCCGCCACCCATGTTGCAGCTAGTATTCCACAATTGCTCTACGCTGCTTGTACAGCCTGGCCAACATGTGCAGCGTAGAATTTCATCGCATGGGCACGTCGCACAGCAGTCAGTGCTCTGGCAGCTGAAACCGACCTTGCAGTGTCCTCAGGGTGTCAGCATCCGTGGTGGACTTGCGGAAATGTGCGCACACATGGCGCACCTTGCTGAGCAGGTCAGACAAGTGGGGGTAGTTTTTCAAAAACCGCTGAACCACCAGATTGAAGACGTGGGCCAGGCATGGCCTGTGTGTGAGGCTGTCGAGCTGCAGAGCCACCACCAGGTTACGGCCGTTGTCACATGACCATGCCCAGTTAGAGGCTCAGCGGCGAAAGCCAGAGGTCGGTCTGCACTGTCAGACCCTGTAACAGCTCAGGGGCCGTGTGCCTCTTGTCACCTAAGCTAATTAGTTTAAGCACAGCTTGCTGACGCTGGCCCACCGCTGTGCTGCAATGCTGCGCGCTACTGACTGCTGGCGACGTGCTCACCCTTTGTTATTGAGAGGTGGAGGTGGCAGCGGAGGAGGGATTTTGGAGAAGGTGGCTAAATATGCCACAGATACAAAGCACCAAGGTAGGACCCGCTATTCTTGGTGTGGGTAGGACGTGAGCGGTTCCAGGCTCTAACTCGGTCCCAGTCTCCACCAAGTTCACCCAATGTGCCGTCAGGGAGATATAGTGGCCCTGCCCGCCAGTCCTTGTCCACGTGTCCGTCGCTAAGTGGACCTTTCCAGAAACTGTGTTGTTGAGAGTACAGGTAATTTTGCGGGAGACGTGCTGGTGTAGGTCGGGGATGGCACACCAGAAAAAATATTGGTGACTGGGGACCGAGTAGCATGGGACCGCTGCCGCCATCATGTTTTTGAAAGCCTCTGTTTCCACAAGCCTGTAAAACAGCATCTCCAGGCTCATTAATTTGGTAATGTGCACGTTTAAAGCTTGTGCATGCGGGTGGGTGGTAGAGTATTTCTGCTTTCACTCCAACGCTTGTGTTAGCGATAGCTGAACGCTGCGCTGAACAACTTTGCCAGAGGCTGTGGATGACCGTGGAAGTGAGGGTGTGGGTGCCGGCCAGGAGACGCTCGTGCCTGCGTCCTGAGAGGGGGATTAGATCTGTGTGGCAGGTTGTGACACAGGGGAGGAGGCAGTGGTGTGACCCGGAGGTGGTGAATGGCCATTGTCCCACCTTGTGGGGTGCTTGGCCATTATATGCCTACACAGGCTGGTGGTGGTGAGGCTGGTAGTGGTGCGGCACAGGTTTCACACCACTGTTCGTCGGTCGTCCGTGTTCTCAGTAAAAAACATCCACACATTTGAACACCTAGCACTCTGCATGGAGGCTTGCCGCGAGAGGGTGCTTTGGGAAACAGTTGAGGGATTCTTTGCTCTGGCCCTGCCTCTACCCCTGGCCACTCCACTGCCTCTTCCAACCTGTCTTGCTGCTGCACTTGCCTCCCCCTCTGAAGCCCTGTCCTCAGTAGGCTTAGCAAACCAGGTGGGGTCAGTCACCTCATCATCCAGCAGCTCTTCTCCGAATCCTCTGTGCGCTCCTCCCTCTGACTTATTGCCCTTACTTCTACCTCACTGGCAGACAATTGTGTCTCATCATCCTCATCCACAAAAAGCTCTTGAGACAGTTGCTGGAAGTCCCCAGCCTCATCACCCGGACTCCGGGAACTTTCCCAAGGTTGGGCATCGGTCACGACAAACTCCTCAAGTGAGAGAGGAACCATTTTTTTCCCACTCATGGCAGGGACCCGAGAACAGTTCCTGGGAGCCTGCCTGCTCAGAATCTGTCATTTTCCTAGAGTGAGAAGGTTGGGAGGAAGGAGGAGCAGCCAGAGGATTCACAGTTACAGTCCCTAGGCCGGGAGTAGTGGACTGCGTAGAAGACTGGATATTTGATATATTGCTGGACGCGTTATCTGCCATCTGCAACAGTATCTGCTTGCACTGCTGTGTTTGTAATAAAGGTCCACCACGCGGATACGCAAATTGTGATATGAAGCTGGGACGCATAGGGACTTGGCGCTCTTCTAATCCCTCAGCAGCCGGCTATGATGCACCCTGCCAGGACCTCGGCCTGTGCCCACACCCTCACTTGGACACCTGCGGCCGCGTCCACATCTTCGACCCTTACCCCTACTCCTAATCATATCAGATTAAGGATAGAGCAGGGCCAAAATAAATTACCCCACCTTATAGCCCTGAGAACTGTGACTAATTTACCGCACACAGAGACTTGTAGATTGGTAATTGGTGCACTACTGCTCCCAGCAAGCCACAACAGTAATGCATACAATGAGGAGTAGCCCTAAGAAGGACCATTGGGGTTCTTGAAGAGAGGATCCCTACTCTAACACTTTCCCTATATGAGCAGCAGCACTTTCCCTAACCTCTGCCAGCATGCGTCTGAGGCGAGCCGCGGGTGGGACCAACTTAAAGGGGTTGTCTCGAGGAAGCAGTGAATTTTTTTTTTGCCCAGTCCCCCTAATTAAGTATACATTACTAAGCCCCCCTGTAAATGACTTTTCTAGCTGGTTTCTACTTACAGTTCCAGCGTTTCAGCAACTTATAAAAATTTTCCCAAGATGGCCGCCGGCTTTTTTCCCGTCGCTTGCTGTAGCCCGACGTGCTCGCTCCCGAGACGCTACCAGCTGTGTCTCCCTGACAACCAGACGCCCCGCAGCCGCCGACCGGACCCCGGGATTGAACGCGGCCGACCACGGCACACAGTCACCCACCGCCAGGCAGCAGGTAACCGGCGCTAGACCCCTGACAACAGACAATGGCCCCCCCGGCGCAGCGGCAGACCCCCCGGCCCAGCGGCAGACCCCCCGGTCCAGCGGCAGCCCCCCCGGCCTAGCGGCAGTCCCCCCGGCGCAGCGGCAGCCCCCCCCATCACTTACCTGGGAGGACGGCGGGACAGCTGGGCGGCTTCTCAGGGCGGCTGGGCGGCTTCTCGGGACAGCTGGGCGGCTCAAGTTTCTGCACCTTCCTCTAAGAGAGGATGGTACAGAATGGCCGCTCCAGCGCGCTCCCGAGAAGTGACAGCTCGTCTGCGCATGCGCAGAAGAGCTGTAGCGGCTAGCAGTCTGAAGCGGCTCGTGCTGAGAGCAGAAGACCGGACTGTGCAAGGGCGTCTAAAACAGCAAGCCGCCAGCGAATTTAGACGGAACTATGGAGACGAGGACGCTAGCAACGGAGCAGGTAAGTGAATAACTTCTGTATGGCTCATATTTAATGCACGATGTATATTACAAAGTGCATTAATATGGCCATACAGAAGTGTATAACCCCACTTGATTTCGCGAGACAACCCCTTTAAGTTCTCGGCGGTCACCTGATCCCACCAGCCACTCACTTCTGTTGGTGGCCACAGGGCTGGCACGTCACAGCAGGAAGTGGTAATGCCTTCCCCGCTTGTTTATTGGCTAGAAAATGGCGCTAAACATGCAGGGAAGGGAAATTAAATTGATTTGAGTTCCTTGTGGTGCTCGTCTCGAGTAACGAGCATCTCGAGAACCCTAATACTCGAATGAGCATCAAGCTGAGGCGAGTGTGCTCGCTCATCACTAGTCCTAATTCCTGTTTTCCAAGCTTTAAACATATAAGGCATGCAGTACATTAGCAATCTAAATATTTCGTAAGCAGCTACACACAACAGCTGTGTTTGAAATATAGCTTGTATGATCCGTCATTTGACACTTTCCACCCTGGGAAGCTGTAAGGTAATTTAGTAATATTGTATGTTGGTTAGTGACTACAATTATCTGGGACTGTATCATATTTCTGATTTACCAGTCCTTATGGCCCATCCCATTTATACATAAGGATTTGCACCCAAAATTCTTTCAAATGAACAAAATTTAGGGATAATCATACAGTGCAAATGCAAAAAAAAAAGAAAACGCCCATTATTCGTTCACAATTCGTTATTGGTTTATAACACATATTGCTCCATTAGTATATAGCTCTGCAATTGATCCCATATCAGGAGCTAACACAGCCCCGGTTATATCAGTGCATAGAAAATATAAACACATTTCAGTTTACGCATGTTTTAAATAGTTTTATTATTAAAAGTTAAGTTTTACTATCAGTGGTTTACATAGAAGGTGAAGCACTGAGTGAGAAGCTAGGAAGAAACCAGCAATTCAGCAGCGAAGTCTTTCTCTCTTAACCCTCTGCATAAGCGTTAATGGCCTTAGCGGTGACATCAGCGCTTGCGCAGTCATTGAGCCGACTGTCACCCTTTGTAAAAGGGCAATAAAACTGTGAATTTATCTGATCAACTAAATAACCACGTGCCACTACTAACATTTCCATTAACTACATAATCATTGGGAAAGTGAACAATGTAATAAAAAATACTGATTACCTGGACTCATAGACACCACATGAGGTTTACCATTCTGTGTTGGACTATTATATGCTGCTCTTCTAAAAAGGATGTGTTTGAGTATACTCATACATGAGAGATCATTATTATTAAATCCCATGTGTATCTTGGCTTTGGCCACTGCCCTCACTAGGGTTATCGCTTGTTTAATCTCAACATATGAACAGTTGTGGAAGGAGGATGACCACGCATCTGAGGAAAAGGTATGTGACTGACCCCACCTTCCCCGCTTGGCATTGACGGATTGAGAATAAGCCAAGGGTCCTGGCACCAAACACCCACTTGGAGTGGGCACTCGTTGACCTGGCTTTTTCTTTTCACCTGCGTGAATTTAACATTGTTACAGACTATATGTTGGAGTTCTGATGGAATTATGGGGAATTAAGGGGATTGCTATTTGCATTTCTAACATTTCCAACAGTTTTTATGTTTCTCTGATCTATCAAGTCTTCACAATAATCTCACAATGCCTAATAACATATTGTCCCAATGTTTATTTAGCACATCATACAGTCCGTTTATACTGAGGATTGTCCATAACAGCTGAAACAACCTTCCAAGCATTCATCAGGCTCTGGAGATAAAACCTTTTTTTCAATGGCTGGATGTAACTATGTCTCTTTTCTTTCCAACTTGACAGAAGTGGCAGTTGTCCACTAGATCTGGTGTGCCAGGGTACCGCGATGGGATCCAACGTGGCACCCATGTACGCAAACATCTTTATGGATTGGATTGAAAGCAATTATGTTTATACACATCCTATGTGGTCCAAGCTCTCCTTTTGGGGCCGTTATATTGACAATGTATTCTGTCTTTGGGAAGGTACGATTGAAGAACTGAACCTATTTTATGCGTCATTGAATGAGATTCTGCCTGAGTTGAATTTCACTAGGACCTATTCAGAAGAGAAAATTAATTTTCTCTATGTCCTTGTCATTAAAAAAGGAACAGTGTTAGAGACTGACCTTGTTTTGCAAGGAGACAGACCGCAACAACTTGCTCCAATTTGGGAGTTGTCACCCTAAACTGACTTTATTATCACTACCTTGGAGCCAGTTGTTGCGTGTCCGTCGGATCGTAGGAGAAACGGTTGTTTATGAGAGACTTGGGCAAATGTGCCAGAAATTTAAGGAAAGAGGCTATCCATCAGATCTAGTCGAGGGTGCCTCGGAGAGAGCAAGGGCCCGAGATCAGACAGAACTTTTGACCCCACGAGATAAGACTGGAACAACAGGATGAATGCTATTTGTCTCTACATTCAACAGAATGAGTGGACAGGTCTCGAATGTCCTTAGGCGTTACTGGCCCATTTTGACGAAGAGCTGTCCACAAATTGTTGAATTCTCTAGCCCTCCAATGATGGCGTATAGGAGGGGCCCTAGTATTAAAGATCAATTGGTACACTCCTACGAGAAAGTAGACAGGGGCAAGGGCCAACAGGTTCTGGCACAACCCAGGCGTGGGAATTTCCCATGCCTGGGTTGTTCATGCTGCAGCAATCTTTTGAAAGGGGATCAGTTCCATCACCCCCACACGGGGAAAACCTACCAAATTAAAGGGCATTTTACATGTCGCTCTTCATTTGTCATCTATATCATTACATGTCCATGCGGATTATATTACGTGGGAGAAACAAGAACAGAGGTAAAAACTCGAATTACGAATCATAAAAGTACTATTCGTACTAAAAAGATTGATCTCCCCGTACCGCGTCATTTTGTGGAAAAGAATCATGCAACGAGCCAGTTACGCTTCAGAGTCATCGACGATGTCCCGGTTGACATCAAAGGACGTGACAGGGAGAGGACTCTGAAGCATAAGGAATCAGAATGGATCCATAGGTTGGAGACTTTATCACCTTTGGGCTTAAATCTGGAGTTCAATACTGCTTTACATTTATAGGAGGTTAGGTGTCGTCAGCATCATGATACCCTATAGTCATGTTGTGGTTATGCTATAGGATAGAATTTGTATTTTTTATTAATCTGTTTATAATGTACATTTTGTGCTCTCTTTTCTAGATTGTACACCGGTTGAGGAGCGCGCATCGATTTCTGGGCTTCCATCTCTTCCACAGCCATTGGGATTATTTTTACCGCTTTTTCGCATAATATAATAAGGAGACACATCGAGACCATTATTCCCCTTTATACGTTTACTCTATTGACGTGTATATAATAAAAAAAGAATATTGTCAGCATGAGTTCTGAGTTACGTAATATCTTTGAGTATGGGTCATCGTTAATACTTGAGTAGTGTGACTTTGTTCCCAAGGTGGGCCCCAAAACAAAAACAATAAGCATTATAGGGGTCACTTAGTCTATATACATAACATTGGTTATCTACACTAGATTTATGCACTAATGGGGTATATAATGTGATCATTTCCCATCAGTCAACGTATGATAAGGTTCTCCTTGTGTTCTTTTTATGCACCCCTACATCATAATTGGGCTACCTAAGTGTTTTGAATGTACAAATTTGTAATTGCTGCGATGGGTGTTGCTGCTACTTTGATCACTATTTGGACCTTGTTTAATTACATATAGGGATGCCGCAGTAATAGATGGCTGTATCTGTAGGAGTCCTAAGATGGCTGCCGCATATACTCTATTATGGAGTACTATTTAACATGCAGAGATTGGGCAGACCAAGATGGCCGCTGAACTCTCACGGGACTTGGTATGCCCCACACATGATGTGGTTGACTCCTTCTGCATTTCTAGGGCTATAGGAAATGGCTGCCGAATTCTCGCATTTTTTCGCTAATCTCGCTCATGCGCGGTACATCCGGATGTCGCCGTTCTCAGGATAAGAGAGCATTTTTAATGAGTGGTGTTTGGTGATTGGTACAAGGTTTCTATTTAAACGTCGCTGCATATTGGTGTGTGGGAATAAAGATACCATACTTTGAGACATACAAGCTGTGTCTGCTATACATTTGAGATCTTCAGTTTAACATTGTTGGATGCTGCTCCTTTTTCTATCTCTATAGATCTGGTGTGGAACATCAAACCATTTTTTCAATTTTTTTCTGACACATCTTGTGAGGACAACCCAGTCTTCTAGAAGCAAACTATGCTACCCCTTTTTTAAATAAATTAATAAGTAGACTCTTATCCATAGTTTTTTGACTCGGGGACAGGACGACCAAATGTGTATCATGTCACCTGGAGGTTGAAAACCACAAAAGCAATTTGAAGGGTATCCTGGCACACTGGGGGCATTCGGGTTGGGACTAGACACCAACAGAATAGTACTATAAAGGAGGTTTCTAACATGAGTATATTGCAGGAGCTTTTTTTAGTTGATTCCCAGATCTAAGACCAACCATCTTCAGTAAAGGGAACTTCCAATATCTGTGTCCCAGTATGAGATATATGATGATTGAGTATGATAAGAGGAGGGGACTAGTCTGGCATAGATTTGGGATAGAAGAGCTCTGGCATTAGGGTATTTAAGACAAAAGGTTTCAAAGGGTGCTATAGTCAGTGGGCAGTGCTTTTTACTAGTGATGATATGAAGTGTTTGAGTCGTAGGTATCTGAATGTTTCTGAGCAGGGTATAGTATAATTTCTCTGAAGGGTGCGGGATGGGAGAATACCTTCTATGGAAAGGAGATAATAAATTTTGGTGTACAGCGGTGTAGATGTCAATCACAGCAAATTGGTGTCACTGAAAACAAAAGAAAACACAGATAGTGTCTCCTAGATCAGAAATTGTGCCAATAAAGACAGCAGCAGAGCTGCTTGTTTTAAAAGCAATGTCATACATTTTTATAAGGAGAAATTATGTAAGACGAACACAAGCCTACTCCAAGGAGCAGCTGTAGAGATGCCAAAAAATGCACTATGCAACAAAGCAGGTGTACTGCATTCAAAGTCCTATAACTTTTTTATTTTTCCATGGAGGGAGCTCTATGAGGGCTTATTTTTTGCAAGATGAGCTGTAGCTTTTTTTTGTACCATTTTGGGGTACATATGTTTATTTTGATAACTTTTATGGCATTTTTTTGGAGGCAAAATGCTAAAAAATAGCATTTTGCCAGTTTTTTAGCATTTTTTTAAACAGTTTTAGCCGTGCAGGAAAAAAGCATGTTTGATTTATGGCACGGGTCTTTATGGACACGTTCATACCAAATATGTGGGATTTTTATGCTAATATGAGAAAAAGCATAAAAAAAAGGTTTAACATTTCTTAACATTTTTATTTTTTGTACATTATTTTGATATTTTTTACACCATTTGTATCCCTCTGGGGGACTTACACTGCAGCACTGATGATCACTATGATAAGGCATGGCAGGACTTCTCTCCTGCCATGCCTTATCGCTTATTTCAGTGATCATAGGCAATGGCAATACAGGACGCCGGGATCTGGCGTCCTGTTGCCATAGGAACCAGCCGGGCTCTTTGCGATAACATCGCAAGAGACGTTTGAAGTCACAGAGAGGGAGTGCGCTCCCTCTGTGAACCCTTTCCCTGCTGCGATCTACTTAGATTGCGACAGGGAAGGGGCAACAGTGGGGGGCCCATCACCGATGCCCCCCGCTGTCACAGCGGGAGGCCGGCTACTAGTGAGGGATAGCGCGAGATCTGCTATGATCTCCTGCTATCCCTATGATGTTAGGGTATGTCATTTTATGGGAAGTACCCCACTCCCATGACGTACTCTTATGTCATGGGGAGGGAAGGGGTTGAAGCTTCTCACAGATCTTACAGATGACTATTCTTCAGTCATCACGTGTGGTATCAAATGCCCAGGTTGCACAAGTTCTGTTGTGACTAGTAGTAGCTGACTGCAACAGTACACCCTTAATGTTTGTCTACAACACCCTACTCCCTGTTTCAGCATGATGCTGCCCTTCAAGGTCCGCCTCTTCCTTTCTCCATATGATTTGCTACTTTGACTCTCCCTGCCTGATCATGTTGAATCAAACACATTATCATCTTTAACCTCCTCTTCAGTCATTGTCCATCTCTTCCTCAGTGGATGCTATATCCCAGTGAGCACCGGGAGCGGGCACAAATGTTTCAACAACCCCTGAGTACACATTGCCTATAAAGGGCTCACCACATGCTTTGACCCACCCTCATCATTCTCTTCAGAGGATAAAAATGGTTGGACATCAGTATATTCAGTGTCTTGGTCTTTCTGCCTCTGGTTGTTTGGACTGCCTGGATGACAAGAATTACTCTGAATGACCAAACAGCTCCTCAGATTGATCTATGTGAACTGCTATGAAGAGTGTGGGGGAGTTGGTATGGTTAAAGTAGAGGAGGGATGTTAATGGCCAACTGGTGCAGACTGACTGCTGTGTTCCTGCAACTGGGAGGAAAAGGAGGTGGTGGTATTTGAGACATCCACTCTATGATCTGTTCTGCATCCTTCAGATGTAACCAACTCTAAGCAATTTCAGTGGGCTTGCCTCACATTCTGCAAAATTGTGAACATGTTCCTTCAGTGGGAGCCACTTGAGGTGTCAAATAAGCCTGGCCTCTACCACTCCACTACCATCACTGACATATCTCCTACCCATTGCTTTATTCAGGTTTCCTTTTTATTGTAGTTTAAAGTAACTCACCAGCTATTTTTGTAGTTTGCAGATGTCTGTGTAAGGCCTTCAAATAATTTGTAGTGGCAGGACTGGCAACTTTGAATGACTTCTATACAGTGTGTGTTTGCTGTTTCCCTGTTTAGTTTTCTTTCTGTTTTATTTAACCACTTGATGACTACTGATATACCTTTTGCTAGCATGTATCAGCGTTCTATGTATGAAATTACCTGCGAGGCTCTGCTAAACAACCTGCTACTTTGCTCTCCCTCTCCACATCTTGCCGGCTACCAGCAAGGCGAGGGGGCAAGACAGGGCAGGATATTAGAACACTAGCTCCCACCCTGTCATGCTCCTTCCCCTTGCTGGCAGCCAGCAAAGTGGCAGAAGGGTGGAGGGATATGGATATCACATTATGGTGATGAAATCAGTGTTGCTTTACAGCATATCTACCTAACACACTGTTTACAAAAAACAGACTGTTGCAGAGCAGAAAAATTACAACATGGAATCATTAAAGCAAATTTAATTACAAGAAGGCTGTTATTCCCAGATCTAACTTGCTGGACTTGGTACATACTACTACACAAAGCCACAGTCGAGCTAATTATATATATAATTAGCTTGACTAATAATGAATATTATATGATGTTTGTGTATAGATTCCGACTACTGTATCGCTCAAAAGAAAATACATCTGATCATGTGTAGTTTCACACGTTTTTATATGCCTGTTGCATACTTGTGGTTGTTCAATAAAGACTTTAAACTTTTTAATAGTGTGCTGTGTACAATTTTAGATGGCTGCCAATATAATAACAATTGAGGGTGTTGGGGAGAATAGCACAGGCTCCAGTGTGGAAAAATTAATAACTCCAGTGTCGGGAGAAACTCATTGAGTGATTGGCTGGGCCCTCACTACTGCAGAGATGTGGGTGGACTGATCAGCTGTACTTAAAGGGGTTGTCCCGCGGCAGCAAGTGGGTCTATACACTTCTGTATGGCCATAATAATGCACTTTGTAATGTACATTGTGCATTAATTATGAGCCATACAGAAGTTATAAAAAGTTTTCACTTACCTGTTCCGTTGCTGGCGTCCTCGTCTCCATGGTTGCCGTCTAATTTTCGCCGTCTAATGGCCAAATTAGACGTGCTTGCGCAGTCCGGGTCTTCTTATCTTCTCAATGGGGCTTCGTGTAGCTCCGTGTAGCTCCGCCCCGTCACGTGCCGATTCCAGCCAATCAGGAGGCTGGAATCGGCAATGGACCGCACAGAAGAGCTGCGGTCCACGGAGGAAGAGGATCCCGGTGGCCATCTTCAACCGGTAAGTTAAGAAGTCACCGGAGCGCGGGGATTCAGGTAAGCGCTGTGCTGTTTTTTTTTTTAAGTCCCTGCATCGGGGTTGTCTCACGCTGAACGGGGGGGGGGGGGGGGGGGGGGTTTAAAAAAAAAAAAAAAACGTTTCGGCGCGGGACAACCTCTTTAAGGGTGGGGCCACCTGCACTATTACATAGAGCCGGGGATAGGTTCACGAGATATAAGTGGGTTGGTATATGTCTCTTTCCTGGGAATGGGTGGTTTGACGAGCCACGTACATGCTGTACTACTGTATATTATCAGGTGGCAATATTTTGCCAACATTACTTCTTTTTCCCAGCAGATCAATTTTTCTATTCATTTCAGATTTGAACAAAATGATAAAACATTTAGGGAGAAATACACAACCTAAAAGTCCAGCGCTGGACGCCATTACTGCAAATATCTCCACCACCACCATATATTTCCCTCTTGTGCTCAGATAAGCCGGGATCATGGAGATCCAGACACTGCAGAACAGCAGCATGCTGAAGGTGATGTACTTGGCCTCATTAAAACTGTCCGGTAATGTCCTCACCGTGAAAGCCAGAACAAAGCTCACTGCTGCCAGGAGCCCCATATAACCCAGCATGGAGTAGAAGCAGATATCTGAGCCTTCATTACACTGAATGATAATCTTCTCAGGATAAGACAGAGTGTCCAGGTCCTGGTATGGGGGAGAAATGGACAACCAGATAACACAGATGACAACTTGAATAGATGAGCACAACAGCACTATGGAATAGGGCAGCTTCACATTCAACCATTTTCTCCAGGGGCTTCCAGGCTTGGTGGACTTAAAAGCAGCACAAACCATAGTAGTCTTGGCGAGAAGTGAAGAGACGGCTATTGAGAAAAAAATCCCAAAACTGGTTTCCCGTAATCTACAAGTTACGTCACTGGGACGACCAAGAAACAAGAAGACAGAGAGGAAGCTGAGGATGATGGAGACCAGGAGGAGATAACTCAGGTTCCGGTTATTAGCTTTAACAATAGGAGTGTCCCCGTAGAAGATAAATATTCCAAAGATGAAGCCAGTCACAAGACATCCAAAGACCGAGACACAGGAAAATACAGAAGCCATTGTGTCATTCTGGTAAGAGATGAATTCCAGGACTTTGGGCAGGCATCGGTCTCTCTTCTCATTTGGCCATTCATCAGTTTGGCATTTAACACAGTCCTCAGCATCTGTAGAAATATTTCATAACACATTAAATATTATATTCATCCATCTTTTGGTATTGGTATTTGTGGCATTTTTGAACCACAATTAAAAATATATCACAAAACTGCATGTCATGCTTAAAAACTACATGCATTTGTAAGAAACTGCATACCCTATTAAAAATGGCATGTTGATTCAAACGATACCGCATGCAGGTTTTTATGTGTTTTTTTAATTGTATATAAAGTGTGACATCATATACAGGAGATACCCAGGTTATACTAGCATGGTACTTATTACTATATACAGGGAGTTGCATAACCTATACCAGCTGTGCGTATATAATTATATGTAGAAAATATCCAGGTTATACCATGGCAATCAGCGAGTGACGACAGCAAGACTGTGAAATCTGGAAGCCCCTAGCCACAGACTGGCACATGGGTGCTAGCTATGGATTCAGTTGTTCTATTGTAGTGGCCCAGAGTTAGTGGGGCCTCTCCATAATATTCTATGTCTGTCTTGTGTCATTGTCTTGTCAGTGTCTTGTTTGAAGAGTGCATTAGATTTATGTATATTGAATATCTGCAGGACTGAAAGGGTTAATGTCGGGAATGTTCTGTCCTGTCTGGAAAATGAATCATTATTATAGATGAGCGAGTATACTCGCTAAAAGCAATTGCTTGTGCGAGCATTGCCTTTAGCGAGTATCTCCCCCGCTCGAGACTGCAGGTTCGGGTGCCGGCGGCGGGCATGGAGCTGCGGGGGAGAGCGGGGCGGAACGGAGGAGAGATCTCTCTCTCTCCCTCTTCCCCCCCCCCCCCCACTCCCTCCTGCTGACAGCCGCTACTCACCGCTCCCCCGCGCCAGCACCCAAATCTGCAGTCTCGAGCGGGGGAGATAGTTGCTAAAGGCAATGCTCGCTCGAGCAATTGCCTTTAGCGAGTATACTTGCTCATCTCTAATCATTATGTATGTATCATTTGTGTGCATGTGATATGGCTAGATATGTGTTTGCTGGAGATTCAAGAGAGAGAGAGGAGATTCTGGATGTTCTGGAACTCAGATACATGAGAGGAAGAGACAAGTTGATCTGTGTGTGAAGTCATGGAGGAAGCTGTGCAACCTCCTTATGCTCAGCGTGGGCCCATTCAACCCATGAGTCCTCAATGCTTCTGCCGAAGGCTGAGAGATAGATAAGCCACTTCATAGCAAGAAGCAGATAGAGAGAGTGTGTTTGCCGGTGGAGAGAGAATTTGCTGGGAGATAAATCTTACCGATAACTTAGACTGTAGATTATGTAAATGCCCCAAAAATCCTCCCCGGTACACCACTATGACTTGTTTTCTGTATAAAGACTGTTTATTTGAATCTATGTTCGAGAGATTCAGTAAACAGACAGAATGTACCTTTCCTGGTTCTTGTTCAGAAGTTACCCTGTGTGTGGACTACTTTGTGGCGGATCTCCCAGATGTAATAAAGGACAGAATGGTGGCATCATGAGTGACAAATAGTCTACATGCAACCTCTGATTGCTAACCCTGTGATATCCCCTGGCAGTGCCTTGTTCTGGTCCAGAGCTACCCCCATTTGAGGAGATGATTAAGCCCATGACAAGGCCCTTATCTATCCTGCTGTCTCCTCAGCTGTGAACTTGCTCCTCGGATGCTGCACTATCTCAAGGTCTGAGGCAGCTGAGCAGTTCGGCATTTATATCCACGACTGAGCAGCCCTATTTAGGACCCCCTTCTCACCCCACACGAGGAGGCAGCTAGAAAAGGTGCCCTAAACATATTCTACCTCTCTTTCCTGACTGGACTACTGGAAATGTGAACAATAGGGGGCGTGGCCTGGATGGTGGTGGCAGTAAAAGCAGAAGACTGAGCTCCACTGAAAGAAACCTTTACAAGCAACAAACAAGTAAGGAGAAAAGAAGAATTTTGATTTACCAAAAAGAAAAAGAAGAGGAAAAGATGCAGAGGAAACGATTGCTAAAGAAGCAGCTACGGAGACTAACAGAGTTTTTCCCAGTGCAAGATGCAGGAGGAGAGATGGATGTGCCGACCGCAGGCACAGAGCAACTGGAGATCATGAAGGCAGCGGGTTCGGGAGATTACCCCGCAGTGAGAGCAAGGTAAGCAAGCTTCCAATTCTCACCTACTGCACAAGGAAAAAGCTGGGGAAGTGAAGAAAAGTAGAGAGAAAGCAAGTCTTAAGCCCAGACCCCATAAAGAAAATGGCGCCTGCAGCGCTGCAAGAAGGAGGTGAAGCAGCTCTCCATAGAAAAGAAAACAAATTATGCAGACAGCCCCCACAATGAGGACGATGGTGCAGCAAGGGATATAGTAAAAGAAAGAGAACCAATATTGAATATCAATTGCTAAGCTATGGCTACATCGGAATGTTTCATAACAGAGATAATCCTAGCATTAAAAGGATCGTTACTAGAGATGAGCGAGCACCAAAATGCTTGGCTGCTCATTGCTCGAGTCAAGCTTTTTGGAATGCTCGAGAGCTCGTTTCGAGTAATGAACCCCATTGAAGTCAATGGGAGACTTGAACATTTTTCGAGCTGACCCGTGCTTTGCATAGGGGAGGGTGTGTGAATTAGCTAAAAACATCAGAAAGTGATGGAAACACCACAGAAATAGATAGGGAACAGCAGGGGCAGAATGCATGGATGCATCTGATGCTCCTAGGTTACACTATCAAGCCAAATTGTGGGCAAGTGCCTGATGGTCCCCCCCCCCCCCCCCCCCTAACAATTTCGTTGGGCCAGGCCATAATCAGCAAGGCACACGCGCTGAAACATCTTAGCTAAGCACCACACTAGATGGAACAAAGGCCAATCACAGCCTGCGGGTGACATATCTGCCTCTTCTCCTGGTTTACATTCTGGCATTGCTGTCCAATTCCCCCCGGATGCAGGTAAGAGACTGCGTCCACAGCATATTCAAATTTTTCACAGCACAGAGTTCAGCTGTCCTCATTCCACATGGTCGCTTGATAGCCACACCACCCTTATGTCTATTTATAAGTGCGTATTTGATGAGGAGGAACAGGAAACATACACTGCAAAGGGTTGAAAGTGCCTGGCAGTGACCCTCTTTGAAATTGTGGGCGATATCTAACTATGCTGATGAGAATAAATGATAAATTAACGTATGATCAGAATTAACGCCCGTGCCACCTCCATGACTATATAGTCTGGAGCCACAGATGGGAATAAATGGGACTCAGATGCCCGTACTTCTACCCATCTCCACAATTCTGCAACGCATTCTAAAACCAAAGATTGGTTTGTCGCAAAATTAGCCACCACAGGTATACAGTGAACCTATGAAAGTCTCATTAAATCAGTTATGCTTCCTGCGAACGCTCTAATCTAGTATCTCGGATAACTGTGGTAAAATGAGAGCAAATAAATGCCGACCAGTGCTGACCCCCAGGGATGCATGCGTTTATCAGACCCAAACCAAACCGGCTGTTTACCACTCAGGGTATTTTACTTCTGCTTAAATCCATAAATAGTGTACAATAAGTTCTGTCTTGCTATACAGTGCTGATCAGAATTTCAATGCCCATGCCACTCCCGTTACAAAATTGCCAAGAGCCAAAAATGTGGGCATAAAGGGGACTCAGATGCCAGTACTTCTACCCATCTCCACAATTCAGCAACACATTCTAAAATCAAAGATTGGTTTGAAGCAGGAGGTGTTGCAAAAGTTGCCACTACAAGTATACAGTGAACCTGTGAAAGTCTCATTAAATCAATAACGTTTCCTTTGATCACTACGAGGACAGTGAGACACATGAAGAAATTTTAAGTGGCCAAAGCAAGATCCCGCGCTGCGCAACAGATCGGGAGCAGATTGTACATACCGCCCATAGCAGACGCTCAGGGATGCGTGCGTTTCTCAGCCTAATCCAATCCAGCTGTTTACAACTAGAGATGAGCAAGCACCAAAATGCTCGGGTGCTCGTTACTCGAGACGAACTTTTCGGGATGCTCGAGGGTTCGTTTCCACTAACGAACCCTATTGAAGTCAATGGGCGACCCAAGCATTTTTGTATTTCGCCGATGCTCGCTAAGGTTTCCATTTGTGAAAATCTGGGCAATTCAAGAAAGTGATGGGAACGACACAGCAACGGATAGGGCAGGCGAGGGGCTACATGTTGGGCTGCATTTCAGGTTCCCAGGTCCCACTATTAAGCCACAATAGCGGCAAGAGTGGGCCCCCCCTCCCAACAATTTTTACTTCTGAAAAACCCTCATTAGCAAGGCATACCTTAGCTAAGCACCACACTACCTCCAACAAAGCACAATCACTGCCTGCATGACACTCCGCTGCCACTTCTCTTGGGTTACATGCTGCCCAACCCCCCCCCGCACGACCCAGTGTCCACAACGCACACCAAAGTGTCCCTGCGCAGCCTTCAGCTGCCCTCATACCACACGCTGGCCTCATAGCCACACCACCCTCATGTCTATTTATAAGTGCGTCTGCCATGAGGAGGAACCGCAGGCACACACTGCAGAGGATTGGCATGGCCAGGCAGCGACCCTCTTTAAAAGGGGCAAGGCGATAGCCCATAATGCTGTACAGAAGCAATGAGAAATCCAATCCTGTGCCACCTCCATCAAGAGCTGCAAATGTGGGCAAAGCAATGGGGAACCCATGTGCCACACACTATTCATTCTGTCAAGGTGTCTGCATGCCCCAGTCAGACCGGGGTTTTTTATAAATAGTCACAGGCAGGTACAATTCCGCAATGGGAATTCCGTGTGCAGCCACAGCATGGGTGGCTCCCTGGAACTCACCGGCTATACATAAATGTATCCCATTGCAGTGCCCAGCACAGCTGAGGTAACATCAGGTTTAATGCAGGTGGGCTTCGGCCCACACTGCATGCCCCAGTCTGACCGGGGTTTTTAATACATAGACACTGGCAGGTACAAATCCCTAATGTGAAGTCCCTGTGGACCCAGAGCATGGGTGGCTCCCAGGAAGCCACCGGTGATACACAAATATATCCCATTGCATTGCCCATCACAGCTGAGGTAACGTCAGGTTTGATGCAGGTGGGCTTCGGCCCACACTGCATGCCCCAGCCAGACTGGGGTTCTTTAGAAGTGGACACATGCAGTTACAACTCCGTGTGGACCGACAGCATGGGTGGCTCCCTGGAACCCACCGGCAGTACATAAATATATGCCATTGCATTGCCCATCACAGCTGAGGTAATGTCAGGTTTGATGCAGGTGGGCTTCGGCCCACACTGCATGCCCCAGTCAGACTGGAGTTCTTTAGAAGTGGACACATGCAGTTACAACTCCGTGTGGACCGACAGCATGGGTGGGTCCCAGGAAGCCACCGGCGGTAAATAAATAAATCCCATTGCATTGCCCATCACAGCTGAGGTAACGTCAGGTTTGATGCAGGTGGGCTTCGGCCCACACTGCATGCCCCAGTCAGACTGGGGTTCTTTAGAAGTGGACACATGCAGTGACAACTCTGTGTGGACCGACAGCATGGGTGGGTCCCAGGTAGCCACTGGCGGTACATAAATCAATCCCATTGCATTGCCCATCACAGCTGAGGTAACGTCAGGTTTGATGCAGGTGGGCTTCGGCCCACACTGCATGCCCCAGTCAGACTGGGGTTCTTTAGAAGTGGACACATGCAGTTACAACTCTGTGTGGACCGACAGCATGGGTGGGTCCCAGGAAGCCACCGGCGATACATAAATAAATCCCATTGCATTGCCCATCACAGCTGAGGTAACGTCAGGTTTGATGCAGGTTGACTGGGGCATGCAGTGTGAGCCGAAGCCCGACTGGGGTTCTTTAGAAGTGGACACATGCAGTTACAACTCTGTGTGGACCGACAGCATGGGTGGGTCCCAGGAAGCCACTGGCGGTACATAAATAAATCCCATTGCATTGCCCATCACAGCTGAGGTAACGTGAGGTTTGATGCAGGTGGGCTTCGGCCCACACTGCATGCCGCAGTCAGACTGTGGTTCTTTAGAAGTGGACACATGCAGTTACAACTCCGTGTGGACCGACATCATGGGTGGCTCCCTGGAACCCACCAGCGGTACATAAATAAATCCCATTGCATTGCCCATCACAGCTGAGGTAACGTCAGGTTTGATGCAGGTGGGCTTCGGCCCACACTGCATGCCCCAGTCAGACTGGGGTTCTTTAGAAGTGGACACATGCAGTTACAACTCCGTGTGGACCGACAGCATGGGTGGGTCCCAGGAAGCCACCAGCGGTACATAAATAAATCCCATTGCATTGCCCATCACAGCTGAGGTAACATCAGGTTTGATGCAGGTGGGCTTCAGCCCACACTGCATGCCCCAGTCAGACTGGGGTTCTTTAGAAGTGGACACATGCAGTTACAACTCCGTGTGGACCGACAGCATGGGTGGGTCCCAGGAAGCCACCAGCGGTACATAAATACATCCCATTGCATTGCCCATCACAGCTGAGGTAACATCAGGTTTGATGCAGGTGGGCTTCAGCCCACACTGCATGCCCCAGTCAGACTGGGGTTCTTTAGAAGTGGACACATGCAGTTACAACTCCGTGTGGACCGACAGCATTGGTGGGTCCCAGGAAGCCACCGGTGGTACATAAATAAATCCCATTGCATTGCCCATCACAGCTGAGGTAACGTCAGGTTTGATGCAGGTGGGCTTCGGCCCACACTGCATGCCCCAGTCAGACTGGGATTCTTTAGAAGTGGACACATGCAGTTACAACTTCGTGTGGACCGACAGCATGGGTGGCTCCCTGGAACCCACCGGCGGTACATAAATACATCCCATTGCAGTGCGCAGCACAGCTGAGGTAACGTCAGCTTTAATGCAGGTGGGCTAAAAATTACTAGGATAACAATGTTGGCGAGGGCCCCAAAAAATTGGTGTACCAACAGTGCAAATGTACCTCAGAAAAATTGCCCATGCCCAACCAAGAGGGCAGGTGAAACCCATTAATCGCTTTGGTTAATGTTGTTTAATTTGTAACTAGGCCTGTAGTCAGCCCAGTTAAAATAAAAATTGGTTCAGGTGCAAGTTTCAATGCTTTATTGAATTGAGAATTGAAACGTATAAACATTGTTTACAAAAGTTATATGACTTAGCCTTGTGGACCTAAGAAAAATTGCCCGTTCGGCGTGATTACGTGAGGTTTCAGGAGGAGGAGCAGGAGGAGGATATATATAATACACAGATTGATGAAGCTAAAAGGTCCCAGTTTTTGATGGTGATAGAGAACGATGCTTCCATCCGCGGGTGCAGCCTACATATTGTTTAGGTATCGCTGCTGTCCGCTGGTGGAGAAGAGGACTCTGGGGAAATTCAGGCTTTGTTCATCTTTATGATTGTAAGCCTGTCGGCACTGTCGGTTGACAGGCGAGTACGCTTATCCGTGATTATTCCCCCAGCTGCACTAAACACCCTCTCTGACAAGACGCTAGCCGCAGGACAAACAAGCACCTCCAGGGCATACAGCGCGAGTTCAGGCCACGTGTCCAGCTTCGACACCCAGTAGTTGTAGGTGGCAGAGGCATCACGGGGGACGGTCGTGCGATCGGCTACGTACTCCCTCACCATCCTTTTACAGTGCTCCCGCCGACTCAGCCTTGACTGGGGAGCAATGACACAGTCTTGCTGGGGAGCCATAAAGCTGGCAAAGGCCTTGGATAGTGTTCCCCTGCCTGTGCTGTACATGCTGCCTGATCTCCGCGCCTCCCCTGCTACCTGGCCCTCGGAACTGCGCCTTCTGCCACTAGCGCTGTTGGATGAGAATTTTACCATCAGTTTGTCCACCAGGGTCCTGTGGTATAGCATCACTCTCAAACCCCTTTCCTCTTCGGGTATGAGAGTGGAAAGGTTCCCCTTATACCGTGGGTCGAGCAGTGTGTACACCCAGTAATCCGTAGTGGCCAGAATGCGTGTAACGCGAGGGTCACGAGAAAGGCATCCTAACATGAAGTCAGCCATGTGTGCCAGGGTACCTGTACGCAACACATGGCTGTCCTCACTAGGAAGATCACTTTCAGGATCCTCCTCCTCCTCCTTA
The DNA here is from genome assembly GCF_035609145.1 of Eleutherodactylus coqui. Lineage (NCBI taxonomy): Eukaryota > Metazoa > Chordata > Amphibia > Anura > Eleutherodactylidae > Eleutherodactylus > Eleutherodactylus coqui. The sequence continues at coordinate 29,148,483 of NC_089843.1, read as the reverse complement.
GGCCATACACGCTGAAAGGATGACAGGCAAGCAGCATGGGTACCCTCAGCAGTGGGCCAAGCTGTCTCTTCCCCCTCCTCCTCATGCTGCTCCCCCTCCTCCTCCACCTCAACGCGCTGAGATATAGACATGAGGGTGCTCTGACTATCCAGCGACATACTGTCTTTCCCCACCTCCATTTCTGAGCGCAATTCGTCTGCCTTTATGCTTTGCAGGGAACTTCTCAAGAGGCATAGCAGAGGAATGGTGATGCTAATGATTGCAGCATCGCCGCTCACCATCTGGGTAGACTCCTCAAAGTTTCCAAGGACCTGGCAGATGTCTGCCAACCAGGCCCACTCTTCTGTAAAGAATTGAGGAGGCAGACTCCCACTACACCGCTCATGTTGGAGTTGGTATTCCACTATAGCTCTACGCTGCTCATAGAGCCTGGCCAACATGTGGAGCGTAGAGTTCCACCGTGTGGGCACGTCGCACAGCAGTCGGTGCACTGGCAGATTAAACCGATGTTGCAGGGTCCGCAGGATGGCAGCTTCCGTCTTGGACTTGCGGAAATGTGCGCTGAGCTGGCGCACCTTTCCAAGAAGGTCTGACAAGCGTGGGTAGCTTTTCAGAAAGCGCTGAACCACCAAATTAAAGACGTGGGCCAGGCATGGCACGTGTGTGAGGCTGCCGAGCTGCAGAGCCGCCACCAGGTTACGGCTGTTGTCACACACGACTATGCCTGGTTGGAGGCTCAGTGGCGAAAGCCAGCGGTCGGTCTGCTCTGTCAGACCCTGCAGCAGTTCGTGAGCCGTGTACCTCTTCTCTCCTAAGCTGAGTAGTTTCAGCACGGCCTGCTGGCGCTTGCTCACCGCTGTGCTGCCACGCCGCACGCCACCGACTGGTGGCGACGTGCTGCTGCTGACACATCTTGATTGCGAGACAGAGGTTGCGTAGGAGGAGGAGGAGGATGGTTTAGTGGAGGAAGCATACACCGCCGCAGATACCAGCACCGAGCTGGGGCCTGCAATTCTGGGGGTGGGTAGGACGTGAGCGGTCACAGGCTCTGACTCGGTCCTAGCCTCCACTAAATTCACCCAATGTGCCGTCAGCGAGATATAGTGGCCCTGCCCGCCTGTGCTTGTCCACGTGTCCGTTGTTAAGTGGACCTTGGCAGTAACCGCGTTGGTGAGGGCGCGTACAATGTTGCGGGAGACGTGGTCGTGCAGGGCTGGGACGGCACATCGGGAAAAGTAGTGGCAACTGGGAACCGAGTAGCGCGGGGCCGCCGCCGCCATCATGTTTTTGAAAGCCTCCGTTTCCACAAGCCTATACGGCAGCATCTCCAGGCTGATCAATTTGGCAATGTGCACGTTTAACGCTTGAACGTGCGGGTGCGTGGCAGCGTACTTGCGTTCAAACACTTGCGCTAGCGATGGCTGCACGGTGCGCTGAGAGACATTGCTGGATGGGGCCGAGGACAGCGGAGGTGAGGGTGTGGGTGCAGGCCGGGAGACGGTAGTGCCTGTGTCCTGAGAGGGGGGTTGGATCTCAGTGGCAGGTTGGGGCACAGGGGGAGAGGCAGTGGTGCAAACTGGAGGTGGTGAACGGCCTTCGTCCCACCTTGTGGGGTGCTTGGCCTTCATATGTCTGCGCATGCTGGTGGTGGTGAGGCTGGTGGTGGTGGCTCCATGGCTGATCTTGGCGCGACAAACCTTGCACACCACAGTTCGTCGGTCGTCTGCACTCTCAGTGAAAAACTGCCAGACCTTTGAGCTCCTCAGCCTCTGCAGGGTGGCATGGCGCGAGGGGGCGCTTTGGGAAACAGTTGGTGGATTATTTGGTCTGGCCCTGCCTCTACCCCTGGCCACCGCACTGCCTCTTCCAACCTGCCCTGCTGCTGCACTTGCCTCCCCCTCTGAAGACCTGTCCTCAGTTGGCTTAGCAAACCAGGTTGGGTCAGTCACCTCATCGTCCAGCTGCTCTTCCTCCGAATCCTCTGTGCGCTCCTCCCTCGTACTTACTGCCCTTATTATTACCTTACTGATAGACAACTGTGTCTCATCGTCATCGTCCTCCTCACCCACTGAAAGCTCTTGAGACAGTTGCCGGAAGTCCTCAGCCTCATCCCCCGGACCCTGGGAACTTTCCAAAGGTTGGGCATTGCTCACGACAAACTCCTCAGGTGGGAGAGGAACCATTGCTGCCCATTCTGGGCAGGGGCCCGAGAACAGTTCCTGGGAGTCTGCCTGCTCCTCAGAATGTGTCATTGTAATGGAGTGAGGAGGCTGGGAGGAAGGAGGAGCAGCAGCCAGAGGATTCAGAGTTGCAGCAGTGGACGGCGTAGAAGTCTGGGTGGTCGATAGATTGCTGGATGCACTTTCTGCCATCCACAACAGGACCTGCTCACACTGCTCATTTTCTAATAAAGTTCTACCGCGTGGACCCATTAATTGTGAGATGCATCTGGGGACCCCTGAAACTTGCCTCTCTCCTAATCCCGCAGCAGTCAGCTGCGATACACCTGGATCAGGAGCTCGGCCTGTGCCCACACCCTGACTTGGGCCTCTGCATCCTCGCCCGCGTCCACGTCCTCTAGGCCTACCCCTACCCCTCAGCATGATGTATTACGAGTAGCGCAGAAATAGAACGCTGTAATTAAATGTGCCGCTTATTGGCCTGTGGTTGGAGGTTGACTTCGCGTTCCGCACAGCAGAGCCAGGAAACAATTTTGCGCATGCCAGTAGTGAGACGAAGGTGCGTATCACTGAGCTAGTGGAATTCACAGCTCAGAAGCAGTCAAGTGGCCAAAGGCCAGTAGTAGGTCTTAAGTATTTTGCTTCTATTTTTTTTTTTTGCTGAGCTGATACAGCAGACAGATACTGTAGGCAGCGTATAATATTATGTATACTGTTTCCCTCTGCCGGGATGACGGCGGTGATGTAACGGAGACAGCAGAGGCAGGAAACAATTTTGCGCAAGCCTGCTGTAACGCTTAGCTGCATATTAATTAAGACTACTACCCCCAGCAGACAGATACTGTAGGCAGCGTATAATATTATGTATACTGTTTCTCTCTGCCGGGATGACGGCGGTGATGTAACGGAGACAGCAGAGGCAGGAAACAATTTTGCGCACGCCTGCTGTAACACTTAGCTGCATATTAATTAGGACTTCTACCCCCAGCAGACAGATACTGTAGGCAGCGTATAATATTATGTATACTGATTCCCTCTGCCGGGATGACGGCGGTGATGTAACGGAGACAGCAGAGACTGGAAACAATTTTGCGCAAGGCTGCTGTAACGCTTAGCTGCGTATTAATTAGGACTTCTACCCCCAGCAGACAGATACTGTAGGCAGCGTATAATATTATGTATACTGATTCCCTCTGCCGGGATGACGGCGGTGACGTAACGGAGACAGCAGAGGCAGGAAACAATTTTGCGCAAGGCTGCTGTAACGCTTAGCTGCGTATTAATTAGGACTTCTACCCCCAGCAGACAGATACTGTAGGCAGCGTATAATATTATGTATACTGATTCCCTCTGCCGGGATGACGGCGGTGACGTAACGGAGACAGCAGAGGCAGGAAACAATTTTGCGCACGCCTCCTGTAACGCTTAGCTGCGTATTAATTAGGACTTCTACCCCCAGCCGACAGATACTGTAGGCAGCGTATAATATTATGTATACTGTTTCCCTCTGCCGGGATGACGGCGGTGACGTAACGGAGTCAGCAGAGGCAGGAAACAATTTTGCACACGCCTGCTGTAACGCTTAGCTGCGTATTAATTAGGACTTCTACCCCAAGCCGACAAATACTGTAGGCAGTGTATAATATTATGTATACTCTTTCCCTCTGGCTGGATGACGGCGGTGATGTAACGGAGACAGCAGAGGCAGGAAGCAATTTTGCGCAAGGCTGCTGTAACGCTTAGCTGCGTATTAATTAAGACTTCTACCCCCATCAGACAGATACTGTAGGCAGCGTATAATATTATGTATACTGATTCCCTCTGCCGGGATGACGGCGGTGATGTAACGGAGACAGCAGAGGCAGGAAACAATTGTGCGCAAGGCTGCTGTAACTCTTAGCTGCGTATTAATTAGGACTTCTACCCCCAGCAGACAGATACTGTAGGCAGCGTATAATATTATGTATACTGATTCCCTCTTCCGGGATGACGGCGATGATGTAACGGAGACAGCAGAGGCAGGAAACAATTTTGCGCACGCCTCCTGTAACGCTTAGCTGCGTATTAATTAGGACTTCTACCCCCAGCAGACAGATACTGTAGGCAGCGTATAATATTATGCATACTGTTTCCCTCTGCCGGGATGACGGCGGTGATGTAACGGAGACAGCAGAGACTGGAAACAATTTTGCGCAAGGCTGCTGTAACGCTTAGCTGCGTATTAATTAGGACTTCTACCCCCAGCAGACAGATACTGTAGGCAGCGTATAATATTATGTATACTGATTCCCTCTGCCGGGATGACGGCGGTGACGTAACGGAGACAGCAGAGGCAGGAAACAATTTTGCGCAAGGCTGCTGTAACGCTTAGCTGCGTATTAATTAGGACTTCTACCCCCAGCAGACAGATACTGTAGGCAGCGTATAATATTATGTATACTGATTCCCTCTGCCGGGATGACGGCGGTGACGTAACGGAGACAGCAGAGGCAGGAAACAATTTTGCGCACGCCTCCTGTAACGCTTAGCTGCGTATTAATTAGGACTTCTACCCCCAGCCGACAGATACTGTAGGCAGCGTATAATATTATGTATACTGTTTCCCTCTGCCGGGATGACGGCGGTGACGTAACGGAGTCAGCAGAGGCAGGAAACAATTTTGCACACGCCTGCTGTAACGCTTAGCTGCGTATTAATTAGGACTTCTACCCCAAGCCGACAAATACTGTAGGCAGTGTATAATATTATGTATACTCTTTCCCTCTGGCTGGATGACGGCGGTGATGTAACGGAGACAGCAGAGGCAGGAAGCAATTTTGCGCAAGGCTGCTGTAACGCTTAGCTGCGTATTAATTAAGACTTCTACCCCCATCAGACAGATACTGTAGGCAGCGTATAATATTATGTATACTGATTCCCTCTGCCGGGATGACGGCGGTGATGTAACGGAGACAGCAGAGGCAGGAAACAATTGTGCGCAAGGCTGCTGTAACTCTTAGCTGCGTATTAATTAGGACTTCTACCCCCAGCAGACAGATACTGTAGGCAGCGTATAATATTATGTATACTGATTCCCTCTTCCGGGATGACGGCGATGATGTAACGGAGACAGCAGAGGCAGGAAACAATTTTGCGCACGCCTCCTGTAACGCTTAGCTGCGTATTAATTAGGACTTCTACCCCCAGCAGACAGATACTGTAGGCAGCGTATAATATTATGCATACTGTTTCCCTCTGCCGGGATGACGGCGGTGATGTAACGGAGACAGTAGAGGCAGGAAGCAATTTTGTGCAAGCCTGCTGTAATGCTTAGCTGCATATTAATTATGACTACTACTCCCAGCAGACAGATACTGTAGGCAGCGTATAATATTATGTATACTGTTTCCCTCTGCCGGGATGACGGCGGTGATGTAACGGAGACAGTAGAGGCAGGAAGCAATTTTGCGCAAGCCTGCTGTAATGCTTAGCTGCATATTAATTATGACTACTACTCCCAGCAGACAGATACTGTAGGCAGCGTATCATATTATGTATACTGTTTCCCTCTGCCGGGATGACGGCGGTGATGTAACGGAGACAGCAGAGGCAGGAAACAATTTTGCGCACGCCTCCTGTAACGCTTAGCTGCGTATTAATTAGGACTTCTACCCCCAGCCGACAGATACTGTAGGCAGCGTATAATATTATGTATACTGTTTCCCTCTGCCTGGATGACGGCGGTGATGTAACAGAGACAGTAGAGGCAGGAAGCAATTTTGCGCAAGCCTGCTGTAATGCTTAGCTGCGTATTAATTAGGACTTCTACCCCCAGCCGACAGATACTGTAGGCAGCGTATAATATTATGTATACTCTTTCCCTCTGGCTGGATGACGGCGGTGATGTAACAGAGACAGTAGAGGCAGGAAGCAATTTTGCGCAAGCCTGCTGTAATGCTTAGCTGCATATTAATTATGACTACTACTCCCAGCAGACAGATACTGTAGGCAGCGTATAATATTATGTATACTGTTTCCCTCTGCCGGGATGACGGCGGTGATGTAATGGAGACAGCAGAGGCAGGAAACAATTTTGCGCAAGACTGCTGTAACGCTTAGCTGCGTATTAATTAGTACTACTACCGCCAGCAGACACGCAGTAAACTGTACACGGTCACAGGCAGCCCAAAGTTAGTATTTTTCCCCTATTTTATTGAAAAAGCCCACTGCCTATATAGCCTGTATATCTCTTTCCCGACCTCACCAGTACTGGCCCTATACTCTGTGCAATGACTGCAGACTGAGGACGCAATGCTCTGCACGCCCGATATACAAAAAAAAAATTGTGCACCACTGCTAAAAGCAGCCTCAACAGTACTGCACACGGTCAGATGTGGTCCTAAGAAGGACCGTTGGGGTTCTTCAAGCCTAATATAACTCCTAGCGCTCTCCCTATAGCAGCAGCAGTACTGTCCCTGATCTATGTCAGAATGCATCTGTGGCGAGCCGCGGGCGGGGCAGATTTTAATACTCGTGTGTCACCTGATCTCCCTAGCCACTCACTGCAGAGGGGTGGTATAGGGCTGGAACATCATAGGAGGAAGTTGCAATGCCTTCCATGTCTTTCTATTGGCCAGAAAAGCGCGCTAATGTCTCAGAGATGAAAGTGAAAGTAACTCGAACATCGCGTGGTGCTCGTCTCGAGTAACAAGCATCTCGAACACCCTAATACTCGGACGAGCTCGGACGAGTACGCTCGTTCATCTCTATTTACAACTCAGGGTATTTAACGTCCCCTTAAATCCAAAAACAGACTGTGTGCAATGAGTTCTGTATTGCTATACAGTGCTGATTAGAGATAAGCGAGCACACTCGTCCGAGCTTGATGCTTGTTCGAGCATTAGGGTGTTCAAGATGCTTGTTACTCGAGACGAGCACCACGCGGTACTCAGGTCAATTCCATTTCCTTCCCTGCATGTTTAGCACCATTTTCTAGCCAATAGACATGCAGGGAAGGCATTACCACTTCCTCCTGTGACGTGCCAGCCCTATCCCCCCACCCTGCAATGAGTGGCTGGTGAGATCAAGTGACCGCAGAGTACTTAAAGCGGTCCCACCCACGGCTCGCCTCAGACACACACTGGGAGAGCATAGGGAAAGTGCTGCTGCTGCTATAGGGAGAGTGTTAGTGTAGGATCCTGTCTACAAGAACCCAACGGTCCTTCTTAGGGCCACATCTGACCGTGTGCATTACTGTTGTGGCTGGCTGGTAGCAGTTTTGCACCAAAATTTTTTTTTTTC